>NW_024748870.1:514186-578249 GCF_018991925.1 Homarus americanus
GTGAGGGTGAAGGCAGCAGGTGAGGGTGAAAGAGTAGGTGAGGGTGAAGGCAGCAGGTGAGGGGGGAAGGCAGCAGGTGAGGGTGAAGGCAGCAGGTGAGGGTGAAGGCAGCAGGTGAGGGTGAAGGCAGCAGGTGAGGTGTAGGCAGTAGGTGAGGGTGAAGGCAGCAGGTGAGGGTGAAGGCAGCAGGTGAGGGTGAAGGCAGCAGGTGAGGGTGAAGGCAGCAGGTGAGGGTGAAGGCAGCAGGTGAGGGTGTTGATTGATTCAGTTGTGAGTCAGTGTTGAGTCAGTGTTTAGTCAGCATTGTGTCAGTGTTTAGTCATTGCTGAGTCAGTATTAAGTAAGCTTCGAGTCAGTATTGAGTCAACATTGAATCAGCCAGAATATCATCCACCTCCTAGAGTACTTCAATACCCAACCAGTACTCAAATAGACTCTTTCTTGATGCACTCACCTAAAACACTCAAACCCTCACCCTTCATCTTCCTCCTGGTTACCCTTCCTACTTAACTAACTTTTAAGAGTAGAGTAATATGAAGGTCTTGTCCTCTCTCTCTCTCTCTCTCACGCAAGGTAACACACTTCCAAAGGTGTTTACATTAACAGGAACAATATTTAGAGAAGTCGGATGTTGAGAGAATATTTAACGAGAGTCGTATAAATATTCACAAAAGAACTAAAAACATTCACAACGTCCTAGTAATAATATTTCTTTTAATATTTACGGTTTACATGAACGTGATATATTAAGCGTGGTGGTCCGTGGCTATAATTCCTTTCTGGTTCCTGGATGTTATAAAGAAACAAAATCGTATTAAGTTTCATCAATCGTTATACTAGACAGAGAGACAGATAGACAGGAACAACATCCACACTTATCATAGTCATAATATTTCACAATGAGATATAAATAAAAATATTAATATAACTCATAATAAAATAAATCAATTCCTCACGTTTTCAGGATTATTTTTAATGCTCCGACAAGACAACAAAAAACAAATGAAGATCAACAGGCGTATTCCTCATTAGTCGAGTCGTTCTGAAGCGGCGTTTTGGATCATGTTTCGAGTAAATTGGTTCTCAGGAGTTTTTAATTCATTTATTGTATGAATCTGAACCTGTGGAAAGTTTTAATATTTGCCTTGAGGTAAGTAAGACGAGGAGTTGTTGTTTTTGTAGTAGTTGTTGTTGTTATTGTTTTTGTTGTCGTTGTTGTTGTTGTTGTTGTTGTAGTTGTTAATTGTTGTCGTTGTTGTTGTAGTTTTTTTTTGCTGCTATTGATTTGTTGTCGTTGTTGTTGTAATAGTTGTTATTTGTTGTCGTTGTTATTGTTTTTGTTGTCGTTGTTGTTGTAATAGTTGTTATTTGTTGTCGTTGTTATTGTTTTTGTTGTCGTTGTTGTTGTAGTTGTTATTTGTTGTTGTTGTTGTTGTTGTTATTGCTTTTGTTGTCGTTATAGTAGTTGTTATTTGTTGTTGTTGATGTTGTTGTCGTAGTAATAGTTGTTGTTTTTGTTTTGTTGTTGTTGTAGTTGTTGCTGTAGTAGTAGCAGGCTGGCGGGGAAGCCGCCATTCACGCCATGAGATTGATATTTGAGCAGGGTGATTGTGAGGCCGTTCTCCTGGTGGATGCTTCAAACGCATTCAACATACTTAACCGCAAGGCCGCACTGCACAACATCAAGATCAAGTGTCCAAGCTTTGCAATGTATGTTGAAAACTCATATAGGAATCCATCAGACCTCTATATAGTAAACAATAAGGCTCCAAGAGGTGATACCATCTTCCAGTCAACCGAGGGAACAACACAGGGGGACCCTGTTGCAACGGCAATGTACGCAATAGGCCTATCAGTGCTCCAACACGAAATAAAATTTGAAACAACTGAGATCAAACAAGTGGCGTACGCTGATGACCTTACAGGAGGAGGAAAAGTGTAGGACATCAAAAAGTGGTGGGACTTGGTAACATTGCGAGGTCCACAAATAGGGTACTACCCAAACGCCAGCAAGTCCTTCCTCATTGTGAAGCCAGAACATTATGAACGGGCAATGGAGGTGTTTGGAGGAAGTGAGGTCAAAATAACAAAGGATGGCCAAAGACATCTAGGCGCAGTAATTGGCTCTATGGACTTCAAGACCGAGTACGTAGCGGGAAAGGTGAATGAGTGGGTTAGGGAAATCCAAGCTCTGTCTGAGATTGCTAATACAGAGCCACATGCGGCTTTTGCGGCATTCACCCATTTAGTCAAGCATCGCTGGACCTACCTGATGCGTACTATCCCTGATATCGGACCCCTCCTCCACCCTCTGGAAGAAGCTATCAGTGTCAATTTCATTCCCAAATTAGTGAGACACCCCCTCTTAACCCCAGCAGAAAGATCACTCCTTGCACTTCCATCAAGACTGGGAGGAATGGGACTAACCAATCCAGAGGAGATTGCTGCCACCGAACATCAAAATTCATAGTTAAGCTCACGGCAGCCCTCACGGACCACATAATAGCCCAGAACGCAACAGGGGAAGTGGATACCAGTGAAGTAAACAAGATTCGTAGGTCCATTACGACAGAACGACAGCACAGCCAAAGTGATAAGCTGCAGCAACTGTTGCTGCAGGTACCAAAGAATTTGAAAAAAAAAATAGCTACAGCGCAGGAGGTGGTCGCCTCGAACTGGTTAACTATGTTACCGATAAGGGCAAATGGTTTCAGTCTCAATAAACAAGAATTTACAGATACCAATGCTCTAAGGTACGGTTGGCTAGTAGAAGGGTTGCCCTCCCAATGCATATGTGGCTCTACCTACGACGTCGATCACGCCATGGTATGCAAGAAAGGAGGCTTCATTTGCATGAGGCATGACGAAGTAAGGGATCTCACAGCAAATATGTTGAAGGAAATCTGCCGTGATGTCATGGTAGAACTGACCCTTCTTCCATTGGACGGTGAGATCTTCCAACACAGGACTTCAAACACATCCAACGAAGCCCGTGGTGACGTCAGTGCGAGAAGATTCTGGACGCGGGGACAGCGAGCCTTCTTCGACATCAGGATTTTTTATCCCATGGCCGCATGTCATCGTAACTTAGCTCTTGGTGCTGCACACAGTAGGAACGAGAACGACAAGATAAGGGCATACGGGGAGAGAATTCAAAACGTTGATCAAGGCAGCTTCACTCCTCTAGTGATCACAACCTCTGGGGGGATGTGACCAAGTGCAAGATGTTTCTACGCCAGACTCGTGGAGGTGATCTCCGAACAGAAGCAGCAGCACAGAAGTTATGTTACAGCCTGGATGAGATGTCGACTGTCTTTCTCTCTCCTTTGGGCGGCTTTGCTCTGCCTCAGAGGAACGAGAGCTTCTGCCCCAAAGCCGACAACAGCTGCAGATATTGATTATGAGGCTACAGTTACTGAATGCCGCATAGACCTGTAGCTCAACTAATTCAACACAGCTAGGATAGCTACTTATGTATTAGGATACTTAATATTAAGGTAATAAAATGGTGGCGTAGGTGTGGCTATTCGGGGAGGCTGGAGGCCACATTTAAAAAAAGTAGTAGTAGTAGTAGTAGTAGTAGTAGTAGTAGTAGTAATAACTTCTGCTTTATAGTGAAAAGTATATGGATGGTCATAATCCATTCCTTAAGTATATGTTTACTTATATAAGTAACATAAGTACCTCAGTCGTGTCCAATGTCTGTGGATATCCCTATATAACAACCACTGACAGTTTTATGTTGTAGAATTTAAGTCCTATAGTGGACGGGGCTTAACAACCCTAACAATGAACAATACACACACACAACAAGCAACACAACACCACTTAACTACTTAACTGGTTATAACAACACCCTAACAACCTATTATAACAACACCCTAACAACCTATAACAACACCCTAACAACCGATTATAACACCCAAGCAACTTATAACAACACCATCCTAAGAACTGATTATAACCACTCTAACAACCTATGATAACAACACTAACAACCATTAAAAACACCATCCAGACCTCCAACATCCTCACCTGTGTCTTCACCTGCACAACAGATCAAAATAACACGTTGACAATCTTAGAGTTCATCGTCTGTCGTTACCTTAACACGGCATTATTACCGAGCTGATTATTCCCTCACCTCTTTGATCTCAAGGGACAAAAATGAGGGTTATTAAAGCCTCGTAATGGTGTTGGAGTTTGAGGTATGAGTCTATGATGAGGTTTGAGGCCATGGAGGAGAGGTATGAGTCTATGATGAGGTTTGAGGCCATGAAGGAGAGGTATGATGAGGTTTGAGGCCATGGAGGGGAGGTATGAGTCTATGATGAAGTTTGAGGCCATGAAGGAGAGGTATGATGAGGTTTGAGGCCATGGAGGGGAGTTATGATGAGGCTTGAGGTATACTGAAGGAGAGGTATGATGAGGTTTGAGACCATGGAGGAGAGGTATGATGAGGTTTGAGGCCATGGAGGAGAGGTATGATGAGGTTTGAGGCCATGGAGGAGAGGTATGATGAGGCTTGAGGTATACTGGAGGGGAGGTAGGATGAGGTTTGAGGCCATGGAGGAGAGGTATACTGAAGGAGAGGTATACTGGAGGAGAGGTATACTGGAGGAGAGGTATACTGAAGGAGAGGTATACTGAAGGAGAGGTATACTGGAGGAGAGGTATACTGGAGGAGAGGTATACTGAAGGAGAGGTATACTGAAGGAGAGGTATACTGGAGGAGAGGTATACTGAAGGAGAGGTATACTGGAGGAGAGGTATACTGGAGGAGAGGTATACTGAAGGAGAGGTATACTGAAGGAGAGGTATAATGGAGAGAGGTATACTGAGGAGAGGTGACATTTGGAGAGAGGGGACATTGCAGGAGAGGTATACTGGGAGGAGAGGTATACTGAGGAGAGGTATACTGGAGGAGAGGTATACTGAAGAGGTATATCAGAAGGGAGAGGTATACGAAGGAGAGGTGATACTGAGGAGAGGTGGAGCATGGAGGAGAGGCTACTGAAGGAGAGGTATACTGAAGGAGAGGTATACTGGAGGAGAGGTATACTGGAGGAGAGGTATACTGGAGGAGAGGTATACTGAAGGAGAGGTATACTGTGTGTCAGTTCCAGACCACAGAGGGAGAGGGGGGTGGGGGAGTGCATCTGTCTTGTCTCACCTGTGTGTAATATGTGACACCTGGTCCACCTTGATAGGCACCTGAGTTGACTAAAAAATTCCAAGGTGTTTGTGGTAAGTGTAGCTTAAGTATAGGTTACACTGTTAAGATACACCATTATGAGTACACCTCCCTCAGTAAGTCATCAAGTTAACCCCCACCCACTCACCCACCCTTCCCCCCCCCCTAAAAAGTGTGTTGGTTAGGTTAGGTTAGCCATCGTAACGCTCACAAAAATATCCTCAGTGGTGATGATGGATGAGTTTAATGAGTATCAACGCGTTTTAATAATACTCTGGTGATGTGTTATTATGCTTAACGAATGAGTCTCTCTCGTGTTGCCACCAGCTGGAGGATTTTGGCTTTATGACGGAGGTGTGTTGTGGTCTGTCCCTGGCATTGTAAGCACTGGGAATGTGCCCTTGCTACAGGTACGTTGCGCAATTCTTATTGCTCACCAAACACACAAGGTTTGTTCAGTGATGGAGAAGTAACGCCTTGTAATAAAAGTGACAAGGAACAGTACAGTAGAGTAACGGAACAGTAATAGTACAGTGAAGGAGCAGTAACACTCGTCGATGTAAACTTGTAGTCGTACCTAAGACAAGCGCCAATGTATAATTTTAGTCATCCCTCACAACAAGCGCCTATTTATACTTTTAGTCGTACCTAAGACAACCGCCTATGTCTAATTTTAGTCGTCCATCACTACCGAACACTCAGCTACGTAATAATTCACACCCGTGGACTGTAGAACAAGTGAAGGTAAATGTGCCCCACTGTGTATGACCTTCAACATGCCCTCAAGTATTCACACTGACTCCTCGATGCTCTCATAGTACGACCTTAAAAAAAAATTATGCTACGAATCAAAGCGTTGACCTTTATAATTTAATTCATAAATAAGTCAAAACGAGGAATGATGTAACGCATAGGTTAGGTTAGGTTAGGTTAGGTTAGGTTAGGTTAGGTTACGTGTGGGTGGATGTGCTGGATGGGCAATGTCACTTTCTTCTACTTCCAACATCTGCTGTAGTGTCGTCGGTCCTGCCCTCAATTGCCATCACTACATCACTATACAGGTAAGTATCCATCCACCCATGATCGAACCAGCGACCCTTTAATGCAGGAAGCGAGCATTATATCCACTCGGCCAGCGCTTCCCAAACTGGTTAGTGTGTTGAGAATTGATGAAGAGTTAAATTATGTCCAGATAATTACGGTGACAAAAAAATGAAGTGACAGGGAGACAGTTTTTAAAGGTAAATGTCGACAAATGTGTTAGAGAGAGAGAGAGAGATGTACATCATTATCTCAAAACCAAGCCCCATAATTCTTGGGGTTGGAGTCATTAGCATGTAATTAAAGCTTTGATCTACAGGAAAAAAAAGTAAATAATTATGAAAAAAATTTTGATTCTACAACACACAAACATATATATGCATCTTCACCAGGACACACCTGCTGGTGACCACAACTGACACAGTCACCAGGGACGGCTCGTTGTTGTAGCGACACATGGACACATATTTTGTGTACTGTATGTGTGGTGACGTTGTGACGCTGGGACCTCCGTAACATGGAAAGGTTGTCCATCACATGGTATTTCAGAGGACCTTGTTTTACCCTAATCATTAAGACTGGGGCTTATTCAGAGTGGGGCCTGCTAGGACTGGGGCCTATTAAAACTGGGGTCCAACAGGACTATGGTTCATTAAGACGAGGAACCTACTAGAACTGGGGCCCATTAAGACCAGATGCCTACTAGGACTGAGGCCCATTAAGACTAGGGGCCTACTAGGACTAGGACCTACTTGGACTGGGGCCCATTAAGACTGGAGCCCACATGACCAGTGTTGTCAAGGATTATATCAGGGTCACACGGTGTGGTGGGAAGCCTGACCATGTGACGTCACCAGCCAGTACCAACCCGAGTTAATAACATGGGATCATCCTTAACAAATCTCTCCTAATTATCTGCTAATGACCTTCTTAAGTCATTCACTAAAGCTTTAGATTAGAGTAAATGTAGTTGAAAGTTTGAAGAGTCTTTTTAATCATTTAATATTTTGGTTATAACTTGACAGCTTTTGTATTTTGTGATAAGGGAATGAAACTTAGCATAACTTAACTTATTATGATGTAAATTTAATATTATGGTGTACAACTTTGACAAAAATAATAGAAATAAGAACTGGTGAGCCTCGCGTGTTGAGTCCTGCCGTGTTGTAAGATTAGCAGTGTGAGTGGGTAGGGGATGGGTAGGGGATGGGTAGGGGATAGGCCGTGGTGGGTAAGAAATAGGCCGTGGTGGGTAGGAGATGGGTCGGGGTGGGTGGGAGATGGGTCAGGGTGGGTGGGGATAGGTCGTGGGTAAGGAATAGGCCGTGGTGGGTAAGAAATAGGCCTGTGGTGGGTAGGGAGATGGGTCAGGGTGGGTGGGAGATGGGTCGGGTGGGTACAGGATGGCTCTCCAGGTGGGTAGGGGATAGGTCAGGTGGGTGGGATGGAAGGCCGTGGTGGGTAGGGGTTGGGGGTGGGTGGGGTTAGGCCGTGGTGGGTGGGGGATAGGCCGTGGTGGGTAGGGGATAGGCCGTGGTGGGTATGGGGATAGGTCAGGGGGTGAGATAGGAATGAGTCGGAGGTGGGTTGGGGATAGGTCAGGGTGGGCTGGGGATGGGTCAGGGGTGAGTTGGGGATAGGTCGGGGTGGGCTACGGATGGTCAGGATGGACTGAGGTTGGGTCGGGGGTGGGCTGGGATGGTGGGGGTGGGTTGGGGATGGGTTGGGGGTGGGTTGGGGTGGGTTGGGAATACGGCAGGGGTGGATTGGGGATACGTCGGGGTGGGCTGGTGATGGGTAGGGTGAGGTAGGGATGGGTCGGGGTGGAGCTAGGTATAGGTTGAGATGGTCTGAGGTTGGGTTGGTGTGGGCTGGGGATAGGTCGGGGTGAGCTTGGGATGGGTCGGGGTGAGCTAGGAATGGGTCGGGGTAAGCTTGGGATGGGTCGGGGTGAGCTTGGGATGGGTCGGGGGTTGGGTCTGGGTTGTTGGACAAACTTTACTTGGGTTGGTCTCGCAGTGTCCTACATAATGGCACCCAGTCGGAGGGTAAAACATGAATGTGTACTGGCACCAACTCTCTTTTCCATTTTCTTGGCTGCCTTCCTTACCCGTGCCAGTGCCATTCTAGACGGCGGGGTGGACATCCAATATCGGATGAAGGGTCTCCTCAACACAAAGACGACTCCAGGCAGACAAAGGTGCCGGCCGCTTCCATCACTGAACTTCAGTATGCAGACGACCTCACCCTTATCGCTCACACTGAACGCGACCTACAGGAGATCCTGAACACCTACAGACGAGTATACACACTTCGGCCCTGAGGTGAATATACCTAAGGCACAGATACTGTTCCAGCTGAACCTAGTTCAACCACGACTCCACCGTTGATCCAGGTTAGTACTACCCTCTCTAATGTTAACCATTTTCTAGGACCTTGACTCCCACCTGCCCAGCACAGCAGATATCGATGAAAAGATTCAACATCGGATCACATGTGCATCTCAAGCCTTCGGCAGACTCCGAACCCGTGTCTTCAGCTGTAGGGAGCTGAAATTATCTATAAAGCTGCACGTATATCGATCAGTGGTCCTCTCCACCCTGCTGTATGGCAGCAAGACATGGGTTATAAACAAGAGACGATCACTCCAAACTGGAACGTTTGGAGGAGCACCACATGAGAAGTTGTTGATACTTCCGAGTTAGCTCAACTGCATACCGAGGCAGGCAAGCACCAGCACTAGAAAGACGTTGCACCAGCACCAGAAAGACGTTGCCCCGCCCTACCCACACTAGATGTAGCCCTTCACACGTGCAGCATCAGCGGGCGAACCTATCGATCACTAATAACTCATATCAATTTGTCATCTGATTCCGAGTGACTGCTACTACTGCCACCGCTGCTTCTGCTGCTGTTGCTTCCACTACCACTGCTGCTGCTGTTGCTGCTGCTGTGCCATGATCGTGATGACGGCTAACTTGAAAACCTTAAGGATTCATATCACGCTCACACGTCCACAAAACCTTCCGAGTCCCCCAGTGGAAACGTCCACCGTTTTCTCTGTTTCCTTGATGACGTCATCGATAGGCCGTCTTTGTCTAAAGGGAACTTTGAATATAATCCCCGGATTTCGTAGCAAGACGCTGTATGTTGGGACCTGTTGCCATCCAACCCTTTGTAATCAATTTAATTTTGCTTTTGATAGCTCAGTCAGAGCATTGTTAGTGAGGATAATAGTAGGGAATGAAACGGAGTTCATAGTCTCAGTTGCAACGTCAGAGTGAACAGTAAATTAATTCATCGAAATAGAAGTAGGTGGACTCCCTGACCTATTTTGAGTGAGGGTGCTGCGGGCATTTCAACTGTTAGTAAGTGCTCGCCCCTTCACCCATACAGGTAGGCCATTCCACTCTGTGTTGTAATTCGCGCTTCTTTAAGTGATTTGACCCAATTAATAGTTGATTGTGCAAGTGTTATAGCAACGTAGTTGATATGCTCTGAGTGAAGTCATATTTACGTCTTTAACGTCCCCCTGAAATGTGATGTCGTTGTCACAGTTAGAAAGTGCTCGCCCCTTCACCCATACAGGTCCCTAACGCAGCCTAGGCCGTGTCTGTAGCGTGGATGTTGTATCCACTATGTCTGGGGAGATGTCAGAGGTCCAGTAGGATGAGTTACCTTCGTGAGACCCGACCGTCAGACACTTCAGACTACCTATGGCCCCCATAGCTGGCTCGTCTGGCCCTAACGCTCGGCCTGCGAGGTGACCCCGGATCACCAAGCCACACACCACTACCAGCCCCCATCATTGGTGGATGAGTGTCTAACTCAGTAGGGCTATTTGTGTGGTGGGGTTAATCCACTGGGATCTTCAGAGTTCGTCGGAAAGTACCCCATGGTGGCAGGACCCCATGGCGGTTGCTTGAGTATCACTCCTGACGACTGAGTGTTGTAGTGGCAGTTGCCCCTGGTCTTTATGGTGCTAAGTGACTATGAGAGTTATGTGTTATTGAGTATGTCCACCCAGTAGTGGTGTGAGTGTCATTGAGTATGTCCACCCAGTAGTGGTGTGAGTATGTTGAGCCTGAGGGCATAGTACCAGATTTCGTCTGTTGGTACATATATATTCTTTCTCCTTCCTCCATATTAATGTTTAAATAAATTTTGTATTTGTATATTGTGTCTATTATTTACCTACAGTATCTACCGTTATTTCTTCCCTATTACTTGATACTATCATTACATATACCTGTGAGCCTCCTCTCGTCACGCTACCAATGGTAATAAGTATGAGAGTAAAAGGAATTGTTACTGACACACAGGCCCTTATAGCTGTTGTTGCTTTCGCTGCCACAGCTGTTACTTCTGCTTCCGCCGCTGCTGCTGCTGCCGCTGCAACGTGCCAGTACAGTCGGTGCATCCTGTGGTTCTCATACAAGTATAACCTTATTTAACCTCGACAGAAGGGTAAATGAACTCCCCCGCTACACCATAAATAGTAACATGTGAACTACCTCACTGTATCGTGTTACAGGATACTATTGTATGTATTCATTTTGTATTGTAACTCTGGATTGAGGTTGGGAGGCTGTGATATTAATGGTGGTAGAGCTAGGTTGTGTTTACAGCTGGTGGTTGTCAAAGTTGTGGTTGTTTTCTGCCTGGTGGTCCCAGCTGGTCAGCCTCTCACTCGTGTAATGTTACCAAACACATCAACTGTGTTGCTTGTTCACCCCCGTGTGATGTTCACTCACTACACGCTCATGTTTTATTGTTTTTAAGGTCAAATAAATAGAGAACGACCAGACAGATTAACTGGGATGAAAAAATCATGTAGTTTTTATTTGTTCATTGATGAGAATAAAAACATTATATACAGTTTTGTGATATAATGTTTAGGGTGGTCGAGGACCACTGGTTGCTGCCCACCGTATTGTTCCTGCCGTGGCGTTCCTGCCATAGTGTTCCTGCTCCTGCCGTAGTGTTCCTGCCGTTATGTTCCCGCCATAGTGTTTCTGCCGTTAGTGTTCTTGCCGTAGTGCCAATAGTGTTCCGCCGTAGTGTGTGCCGTAGTGTTCCCGCCGTAGTGTTGTAGTGTTCCCGCCGCCGTAGTGTTCCTGCTGTAACCGCAGGTGCTCCGCCGTAGTGTTCCTGCCGTAGTGTTCCCGCCGTAGTGTTCCCGCTGTAATGCTCCCGCCGTAGTGTTCCTGCCGTAGTGTTCCTGTCCGTAGTGTTCCGCTGTAATGCTCCCGCCGTAGTGTTCCTGCCGTAGTGTTCCTGCCGTAGTGTTCCGCTGTAATGCTCCTGCAGTGCTCCCGCCGTAGTGTTCCTGCCGTAGTGCTCCCGCCGTAGCTGTAATGTTCCCGCCGTAGTGCTCCTGCCGTAGTGTTCCCGCGTGGCCGTAATGCTCCCGCCGTAGTGTTCCTGCCGTAGTGTTCCCGCCGTAGTAATGCTCCCGCCGTAGCCTGCCGTAGTAGTGTTCCTGCCGTAGTGTTCCCGCCAGTAATGCTCCCGCCGTAGTGTTCCTGCCGTGTTCCTGCTGCAGTGTTCCCGCTGTAATGCTCCCGTAGTGTTCCCGTAGTGTTCCTGCCGTAGTGTTCCCGCTAAATGCTCCCGCCGTAGTGTTCCTGCCGTAGTGTTCCTGCCGTAGTGTTCGCTGTAATGCTCCCGCCGTAGTGTTCCTGCCGTAGTGTTCCTGCCGTAGTGTTCCTGTAGTGCCAATGCTCCTGCAGTAGTGCTCCCACCGTATTGTTCCTGCCGTGGCGTTCCTGCCATAGTGTTCCTGCTCCCTGCCGTAGTGTTCCTGCCGTTATGTTCCCGCCATAGTGTTTCTGCCGTTAGTGTTCTTGCCATAGTGCTCATGCCGTAGTGTTCCTGCCGTAGTGTTCCCGCCGTAGTGTTCCCGCTGTAATGCTTAGTGTTCCCGCCGTAGTGTTCCAGCAGTGTTCCCGCCGTAGTGTTCCTGCCGTAGTGTTCCCCGCAGTGTTCCCGCTGTAATGCTCCCGCCGTAGTGTTCCCCGTAGTGTTCCCGCCGTAGTGTTCCCGCAGTAGTGCTCCCGCAGTAGTGTTCCCTGTAGTGTTCCTGTCGTGTTCCCCGTTAGTGTTCCTGCTGTAGTGTTTCCTCCAGTAGTGTTCCCGCCGTAGTGCTCCCGTAGTGTTCCCGCCGTAGTGTTCCCGCCGTAGTGTTCCTGTCGTAGTGTTCCTGTCGTAGTGTTCCTGCCGTAGTGTTCCCGCTGTAGTGTTTCTGCCGTAGTGTTCCTGCCGTAATGTCCCGCCGTAGTGTTCCCGCCGTAATGTTCCCGCCGTAGTGTTCGCCGTAATGTTCCTGCCGTTAGTGTTCCCGCCGTAGTGTTCCTGTCGTAGTGTTCTGTCGTAGTGTTCCTGCCGTTAGTGTTCCTGCTGTAGTGTTCCTCCGTAGTGTTCCCGCCGTAGTGTTCCCGCAGTAGTGCTCCCTGCCGTAGTGTTCCCGCCGTAGTGTTCCCGCCGTAGTCCTGTCGTAGTGTTCCTGTCGTAGTGCTCCCTGCCGTAGTGTTCGCTGTAGTGTTCCTGCCGTAGTGTTCCTGCCGTAATGTTCCCGTAGTGTTTCCGCCGTAATGTTCCCGCCGTAGTGTTCCGCAGTAGTGCTCCCGCCGTAGTGTTCCCGCCGTAGTGTCCTCCGTAGTGTTCCTGTCGTAGTGTTCCGTGTGTTCCTGCCGTTACCTGCTGTAGTGTTCCCCCGTAGTGTTCCGCCGTAGTGTTCCCGCAGTAGTGCTCCCGCCTGCCGTAGTGTTCCCGCTGTAGTGTTTCTGCCGTAGTGTTCCTGCCGTAATGTTCCCGCCGTAGTGTTCCTGACGTAATGTTCCCGCCGTAGTGTTCCCGCCGTAATGTTCCTGCGTTAGTGTTCCCCGCCGTAGTGTTCCTGCCGTAATGTTCCCGCCGTAGTGTTCCCCCGTATGTTCCCGCCGTAGTGTTCCCGCCGTAATGTTCCCGCCGTAGTGTTAGTGTCCTGCCGTTAGTGTTCCCGCCGTAGTGTTCCGCCGTAGTGTTCCTGCCGTTAGTGTTCCTGCCGTAGTGTTCCCGCCGTAATGTTCTTGCCGTTAGTGTCCCGCCGTAGTGTTCCCGCCGTAGTGTTCCTGCCGTAGTGTTCCTGCCCTTAGTGTTCCCGCCGTAGTGCTCCTGCCGTTAGTGTTCCTGCCCTGGTGTTTCCTGCCCGTAGTGTTCCCGCCGTAGTGTTCCCTCCGTAATGTTCCCTCCGTAGTGTTCCCGCCGTAGTGTTCCCGCCGTAGTGTTCTCTGCCGTAATGTTCCCGCCGTAGTGTTCCCGCCGTAGTGTTCCCGCTGTAATGTTCCCGCCGTAATGTTCCCTCCGTAGTGTTCTCTGCCGTATCGTTCCCCCCCGTAGTGTTCCCGCCGTAGTGTTCCCTCCGTAATGTTCCCTCCGTAGTGTTCCCGCCGTAGTGTTCCCGCCGTAGTGTTCTCTGCCGTAATGTTCCCGCCGTAGTGTTCCCGCCGTAGTGTTCCCGCTGTAATGTTCCCGCCGTAATGTTCCCTCCGTAGTGTTCCCACATAAGAACAAAAGAACATAAGAAAATAAGGAGTCTGCAATAGGCCGGTTGGCCTGTGCAGTGTGCAGTGTGCATGGCAGCTCCTGTCGAGCGTTACTACCACTCTCTATCATCCATGAATCTATCTAGCCTCCTTTTGAAACTTTCCAGAGTTCCCGCACTTACTACAAAGTTGCTAAGCTTGTTCCACTCGTCCACCACCCTATTTGTGAACCAGTTTCTTCCTATCTCCCTCCTAAACCTAAACTTATCCAACTTGAACTGTTGCTCCGAGTCCTATCCTGCTCGGATATTATAAGAACTTTATCTATATCCCCTTTATTGATTTCTTTCACCCACTTAAATACTTCTATCATATCTCCCCGCACTCTTCGTCTTTCTAGGGAATGCAAGTTAAGTTTCTTTAACCTATCCTGATATGGAAGGTTTCTAAGTCCCGGAATCATTTTTGTCATTCTTCGCTGCACCGACTCTAGTAAATTTATATCCATTCTATAATAGGGGCACCAGAACTGAACCGCATAATCGAGGTGCGGCCTGACTAGCACAAGATATAGTTGCAATAAGACCTCTGCACTCTTGTTACTTACACTTCTAGATATAAAACCCAATACTCTGTTTGCCTTATTTCGAACATTAACGCACTGTTTTCTAGGCCGTAGGTCCGGGCTTACAAGTACCCCTAGGTCTCTTTCACAAGTCGACTTCTCTAGGTTGATGTTGTTAAGGCTGTATACATTATAAGTATTTGTTCTTCCGATATTAAGTACGCTGCACTTGCTGGTGTTGAATTTCATTTGCCATTTTTCAGACCACCCCTGCAGTTTATTTAGATCCTCCTGTAATGCATTTGCATCCTGCCCTGAATTAATTTGCCGCCCTATTTTGGTGTCATCCGCAAACTTGCTTACGTCACTGCTGATCCCAGTATCTAAATCGTTTATGTAGATTATAAACAAGAGTGGGCCTAGTACTGACCCCTGGGGAACCCCACTGGTTACACGGCCCCACTCAGATTTAACACCATCTACGCTCACCCTCTGCGTTCTATCTGTGAGCCATGATTTTATCCAATTTAAAACTTTCCCCTCGATACCATGAGCCATAATTTTTCTCAGAAGCCTCTGATGCGGTACTCTGTTCCCGCCGTAGTGTTCCCGCCGTAGTGTTCCTGCCGTAGTGTTCCCGCCGTAGTGTCACACAGCACACAGGGCCGGAGGTCTTCACTGTCAGCCTCCGTGTCTCTGACGTCCTCTCATGTTCCTCATCCTCACGCACCTTGTCCTCACCTCCCTCTCCTGGCTGACAGTCCTCACGCACCTTGTCCTCGGGTGTGTCCTCCTCACACACACAAAAGTCCTTGTTTTCCATTATCAGTTTAATCCTCGACCTTCAACAACACAGGAGATTTTTTGTGACGTGGAATAATTATACTCTGGATAGGATAGGTTAGGTCAGGTCAGGTCAGGTCAGGTTAGGTTAGGTCAGGTTAGGTACTGACGTCAGCACGGTCAAAGGTGTCGACAGGTGAGAGCGAGGCGGCTTCAGTAGGTTGTGGTCTTGTCTCGTAAACAACCACACTTTTCATCTCACATTAATTGGTTGACTCGTATTGTCTGGTCCGACTATTTTTCCATTTTTTCTTTTTTCCTTTATTTTTTCGTTTTTTGTCATATATTTCTTGTTTTTGTTTTTGTATAATTTCAATTTCTATTTTCTTTACTATATTTTCCTTCTTTCCTCCTTTGTTCTTCCTCTTCTTCATTTCATTTCTTATTTTTCTCTTTGTATATTTTCATTCTTAATTTCCTTACCGGCTATTTCCTTCTATTCCTCGTATATTCCTCTTCTTAATACAATCTTAATTTCTATATATTTTCATTTTCCTTATTGTCTATTTTATCTATCCTCCATCTCCCTCATTCGTTCTTCTATTATCTTTTCTTTAGTTTTCCTTATTCTTTGTATATCTCTTATTCATTTGTCTTTATCAGTCGTTCCTGCATGTTCATTTGTGTCCATTTAACTTCTCTTTCCTCGACTGAATTGATGGAGTGTTGACGTCATCCCCGAGAGCCAGGGTGAAGGAGTAGCCAGGCAGATGAGTAGACGCTAATAACACAACGTACAGAATGGTTGAAGTTGACATGCACTTCTTAACGTGACCCAAGTATGTTGGGGCACCCGACTGACTCAATATCAACAAAAGATTCCCGAGTGAGTCAGCGTGTGTTCTGTATGACTCAAGAGCAGGTGAGCAGTATATAAAAGGTCAGTCACTCGCGTGTTGTTGCGTCAGTCGCCCCCAGTGTATCGGAGGGGACGCATCACACCAGGACGTCCTAAGTTGTTGTAATGTTCCTCTCACCTGACCAACACATCCACTACCAGGTGTGTTAGTCAGGTGAGATGTGAACCAGGGAGTGGTTAGCTGATACATGAACTCTACACACGATATAACCAATACAGCGTGGTGGCCTGACCATACAGTGTGGTGGAGTAACAACAAAGGATAGTAAAAAGGTGAGGTCACAGGCTGGTACACGTAACGTAACACATAAACAAGGGTTAACTTATAATATACCACCACAACACACAACCTTCACCCTAACACGTCATAACGACTCTGCCATATTATTACCCGACAGTTATGTTGGGCGGTTTACGGCTAAGAACCACTTTAATTCTTCAGGCACAAGTGACTCTTTATCCAAACTGGGAAAACTTATTATAGTTTTAACTTAAGGAAAAAAATATTAAAAAATAAGACAGTTACCTTGATGGGCTGAACATAAATCGAACTTTTAGTGAATGTTATACAAAACCTAACCTAACCTAACTAACCTAACTAACCTAACCTAACCTAACCAACCTAACCTAACTAAACTAACCTAACCTAACCTAACCTAACCAAACTAACCTAACCTAACTAACCTAACCTAACTAACCTAACCTAACTAACCTAACCTAACTAACCGAACCTAACCTAACTCATTTTAGGTAAAGATATCTCATGTTAATATACCGAAAACTCATAAACACAACAAAATCAGTATTAACAAGTACATAATAACTCCTATGAATTTCTAATAACCACAAAAGTTTTAAACACTGTAACACGAGATAGAGTTGTAGTTTAGGACTTAACAAGACAATAGTACATTATAAACATAACTTACAGATTTCAACCCTCGACAGTAGTCTTAGATCCTGAATAATTAAATCCTATATATACGAGTATGTTGGTACGCTGGAGGTATGTTGTATATAACTCATGATTATATGTTAAGTGTTGGAGGTATGTTACATATAACTCGTGATTATATGTTACGTGCTGGAGGCATGTTGTATATAACTCGTCATTATATGTTACGTGCTGGAGGTATGTTGTATATAACTCGTGATTATACGTTACGTGCTGGAGGTATGTTGTATATAACTCGTGATTATATGTTACGTGCTGGAGGTATGTTGTATATAACTCATGATTATATGTTACGTGTTGGAGGTATGTTGTATATAACTCGTGATTATATGTTACGTGTTGGAGGTATGTTGTATATAATTCGTGATTATATGTTACGTGCTAGAGGTATGTTGTATATAACTCATGATTAAATGTTACGTGCTGGAGGTATGTTGTATATAACTCGTGATTATATGTTACGTGCTAGAGGTATGTTGTATATAACTCGTGATTATATGTTACGTGCTGGAGGTATGTTGTATGTAACTCATGATTATATGTTACGTGCTGGAGGTATGTTGTATATAACTCGTCATTATATGTTACGTGCTGGAGGTATGTTGTATATAACTCGTCATTATATGTTACGTGCTGGAGGTATGTTGTATATAACTCGTCATTATATGTTACGTGCTGGAGGTATGTTGTATATAACTCATGATTATATGTTACGTGCTAGAGGTATGTTGTATATAACTCATGATTAAATGTTACGTGCTGGAGGTATGTTGTATATAACTCGTGAATATATGTTACGTGCTGGAGGTATGTTGTGTGTGTGTGTGTGTGTGTGTTGACGTATTGAAGGTGTATTGTGTACAGTATAGAGGTGCTGGTCTGGTCAAGTGTTGGGTGAAGGAATATACAAGGTCGATTGTACTACACCTCTGAGTATATTAGTTTACTCAAGTTTACTCAGGTTCATTTAAGTTTACTCAGGTTCATTTAAGTTTACTCAGGTTTAAGTTTAATCAAGTTTACTCAAGTTTTTTCAAGTTTACTCGGGATTATACCGTCGATTCCATTCACCTAAATTTCAAAGACATACGCGTGTGTACAAAACTAAGTGACATTGCAACCACTAGACACTAACCTAACCTGAGCTAGAGACGTAACAACACGGTTTGGTGAGATAGGGAGGAATGAATACCTTTGGCGTAATGCACCAAGTTTAGCCTAGACCAAACCTGCAATTTAAGACTGAGGTAGGAATTCCTTGCAGGTAAGTTTAATACACAAGGTGAGGAGTGAGAGAAGAGGTGAGGTATGAAACTTTATATATAGCATAATATTGACACTAACAACACCTGTATTTACTGTCGTGTTCATTTGTGAGGATCTATGCTGTTATATGTTTTTGCACTTATGTTTGTTTGTCCGTGTTTTTGTTTTCATATAACACTTCAACAGTACTGGCCCAGCTGTCATCAAACTTGGAATGCTGTTTAGGTTAGGTTGGGTTGGGTTAGGTTAGGTTGGGTTTTATTGTTCAGAAGACCTTGAAGGCAGTATAGCGTGTCTGTATTACTGTCTGGCGTGTCAGGAGTGCGTTTACAAGAGTACTGATTTACGTCGACCTTACCACTTAATATATATATATATATATATATATATATATATATATATATATATATATATATATATATATATATATATATATATATATATATATATATTTAGAAGCATAATTTGTTGTCTAATGGTAGACCCTGCTGCCATGTGGCAACACAAAAATTGTAACCAAGTCCCAGGCTGCTGATCTGACTTTCTGCCTCATTTACACACAATTGCAGGGTCTCAATTGTTTCTCTTACTTTGACAACACAACATACATATATTGTTTCTCACAATTGATCCTTTTTTGTATTTATTTATGGTCCTTTATTATTATTATTATTATTATTATTATTATTATTATTATTATTATTATTATTTCGCTCCCAGGCCCTGATGTGGGTCATTGATATGTGCCCTGGTGGGCTAATCCTGTATAGAAAAAAAATCCATGAACTATGATGTCAACATCAAGCAGCTGATCATTTGAATTAGGATGTCAATACCAAACAGCTGATCATTTGAATTAGGATGTCAATACCAAACAGCTGATCCTTGAACTATGACCTCCTTTCAAATGGCTGACCATTGACCTATAACCTTCCAAACAACTGACCTATAACCTTCCAAAACAACTGACCCTTGAACTATAACCTTCCAAACAACTGACCCTTGACCTATAACCTTCCAAACAACTGACCCTTGAACTATAACCCTCCAAACAACTGACCCTTGACCTATAACCCTCCAAACAACTGACCCTTGAACTATAACCTTCCAAACAACTGACCCTTGACCTATAACCCTCCAAACAACTGACCCTTGACCTATAACCTTCCAGCCAACTGACCCTTAACCTGTGACCTTAAATAACAAGAGGTCACCAAAATATTCCTCTCTCTAATACGTTGAACGGGTGAACTTGTACACGAAAGCCACACGTCTCTGTCTTGACCACGTAAATTTGTTCCTGAAATTTGTAAACAATGGAAAAAAAGACACTGTTTAAGGCGCCTGAGTCTTGGGGGGATTTACACAGAGATGAACACTTGTATGTGTTATTATTATGAGTTGTTTACCTGTCGGGGTTGAGTAGTTTATTTACACCTGATTGTATGGAGAGAGTGTGTGATGAACCTCTTGAGTACGTTGATTTAATCCTTGAATACGTTGATTTAATCCTTGAGTACGATAATTTAATCCTTGAGAACGTTAATTTAATTCTTGAGTACGATAGTTTAATCCTTGAGTACGTTGATTTAATTCTTGAGTACGATAATTTTATCCTTAATTACGTTGATTTAATCCTTGAGTACGATAATTTAACCCTTGAGTATGTTAATTTAAGCCTTGAATACGATGACTTAACCCCCTTTGAGTATGATTGCTTTTTGTTAATTATCAGAGTAAACTGGACTGACTGATAAATTGCTCGTAAAAATTCTGACACCTGACATCTGACACCTAACTCCTGACACCTGATACAATCTCTTCACTCTTCCATTTACCTGTTGCCATTAATTGCATACACACCTGAGAAAACTGTCACGTTTAAACTGGTATAATATTAACTGTTTTGTAGAGAACATAGGAAACTGTTGACTGGTACATGTGGTTTACGGTCAGTTTACACTCACAGATGCACTCAATTTAAGGGACTCGTTCCAAGCCCTAAGTCTCACTACCAGAGGCAAGTTAACAATTATAACTACAAATAGACGGAGAGTTTATTAACAAGGGTATATATCTTGAGGCCCTCCCCTGCCCTGCTCTCCCCTGCTTAGCCCTCCCCTACCCTGCTCTCCCCTGCCTGGCCATCCCCTATCCTCCCCTACCCTGCCATGGTGATTTGTTTGCGATATAATTGCACTGGCGGCCGTTCACTAAAACCGAGTCAGGATGGAGCCACTATTTCCTCCCTCTCTAATAACCAAAGAATCTTATTGGCCGAGCAGTTATCACACACACACACCAACCCTGAGCTCTCATCACTGTTCTTTACAATATAACAAAGGTGAGGTTTGTACAGGTGTATTTTGATTAATGAGACACAAGTAAGTGATCTGTTACTTAACGTTCACATATGTTTTGTAATTTCTTTTCATCTTTAAGTAACATTTTTTAAGTAAACAGTATCATCCATCAAGTAAAAATGTTATCTAGAAGCTACAACAGGTTACGTCGGCGCGGGTTGGTAAGAGCTGATCGAGCACTGTGTCTGTCTGTTTGTCTGTCTTGTGTGTGTGTGTGTGTGTGTGTGTGTGTGTGTTAAAAACTAATGACCACCACCAGCTTAACACCCTACTGACCAATGTGTGCGTTTAATACCTTCAGCTTTAGTGACGTCATGAATAAAACTCGCTAATATCACGAAATTCATTATTCTTTATGATGATTGTTTCATATTCTACAACCAAACTATGAATAACACTACAGATATAATCGTCGGCTTGGCAACACATCATCCTGGGTGCTGGCCGACACAATATTCCACCAGCTAGTGAGTGACCGAATGAGTTGGCCAGGATAAACATTCATAGAGCTAGCTGATGCAGTTAATAAATCGCATACATAAAGAGAAGGTAAACATACAGCAGCTTGCATGACTCGATGACATGTAGCTGATGTGCTAGACACTTCCCAGGTGACTTGTGTCGTAAAGGGCAGGTGAGGCAGGTGACTGGCATGTCAATAAGGCATCACAACTGTTCGTGTTACCTGGTTGTTGAGTGAAGCCATTACTCAGCCTCACACTTCACCTTCACACACCTGTTGCTGGGTATATTAGTTCAGGGTTAAGACTAATGTTGACACACTTTCTGGCCACCTTATTTGTTCAGCTGTACACGGGTGTCTGTAGCCTCTGTGTCTTAAGAGTGATGTAAGTGTCGTCAAAACCGGTGTTATCACCTGTTAAGAGTGGTGTCTACCTGTCACCACCTGTTAAGAGTGGTGTACACCTATCACCATCTGTTAAGAGTGGTGTACACCTGTCACCACCTGTTAAGAGTGGTGTCTACCTGTCACCACCTGTTAAAAGTGGTGTACATCTATCACCATCTGTTAAGAGTGGTGTACACCTGTCACCACCTGTTAAAAGTGGTGTACATCTATCACCATCTGTTAAGAGTGGTGTCTACCTGTCACCACCTGTTAAAAGTGGTGTACACCTATCACCATCTGTTAAGAGTGGTGTACACCTGTCACCACCTGTTAAGAGTGGTGTCTACCTGTCACCACCTGTTAAGAGTGATGTACACCTATCACCATCTGTTAAGAGTGGTGTACACCTGTCACCACCTGTTAAGAGTGGTGTCTACCTGTCACCACCTGTTAAAAGTGGTGTACATCTATCACCATCTGTTAAGAGTGGTGTACACCTGTCACCACCTGTTAAGAGTGGTGTACACCTGTTATATACGTTAAATGTGGCGAACATCTGTGTCCCCATGTACCGAAATTTCGTGTGTCTGTCTGTCTAAATATTTCATCTCTGTTCACTGATTTATGAATTCGACAGATTTAGCCGACACCTGCCACTGTAACTCTCTCCCTCCACACACACACACACACACACTACATCCTTGACCACCGTAGAGTGGAGACCTATTCAGGCGCTGCTCCTGCTGAGCAGCGGCCCCCCTTGGCCAATGCTCGGCCCATTCCCCACGTCCCTCTCCCCGACCCATCCTCACCACCGGGATATCAACATAATCAAAAGTGACAATTTCGTTTCGGAAAGAAATGGGACCAGTGTTGAACATTGATGAACAGTGTTTAAGCCAGTGAATTCAGCACGAGACAGTACCAGTGAGAGCCGTGACCCACCAGTGAGATAAGCACCCCTGGGAACTGACCGTCGTCTTCTCACCAGGAGGTGCTAATCCGTCCACCATGGGAACAAGAGGGCCGGCTATGCACCTGACTACGAGTTAACATAACACCACCCAGCAGGGCGAGGTACAATGACACCACCTAACACCACCCGGTGTCCCTAAGACCACGTGAGGTCCTTCATTTCAACACCCGAGGACGAGTTACTACACCACGTGAACACCACACCACCTGGTGTCTCCATGACCAGCCCAGGCCCAGGCCATCAACTGTAAACTATAATAATTTGTATGTTCAACCATTGTTCCTCCTCCTTTCAGTAATGAAAGCTTTTGTTAAACGACCCACCCACCCCATGTCTTTGTATGAAATATGTCATTTTTGTTCAATGTATATTTTCAGCCTTCGGGCTGCCGACTTTTTCAATAAACAGTTAATTATTATTTTTATTATTATTATTATTATTATTATTATTATTATTATTATTATTATTATTATTACACACACACACACATTCATATATCTATCTATATAAAACGAAGAAGTATGTCTGTTTGTGTGTGTGTGGTGTGTGTGTGTGTGTGTGTCTGCACAAGAATCTCGGAAACTACTTTACCGATCTGTAGTGATGATGGATGGTGTTATATGTAGTGATGATGGATGGTGTTATATGTAGTGATGATGGGTGGTGTTATATGTAGTGATGATGGGTGGTGTTATATGTAGTGATGATGGGGTGGTATATGTGATGATGGGTGGTGTTATATGTAGTGATGATGGGTGGTGTTATATGTAGTGATGATGGGTGGTGTTATATGTAGTGATGATGGTGGTTATATGTAGTGGTATGGTGGTGTTATATGTAGTGATGATGGGTGGTGTTATATGTAGTGATGATGGATGGTGTTATATGTAGTGATGATGTGGTGGTGTTATATGTAGTGATGATGGATGGTGTTATATGTAGTGATGATGGATGGTGTTATATGTAGTGATGATGGATGATATTATATGTAGTGATGATGGGTGGTGTTATATGTAGTGATGATGGATGGTGTTATATGTAGTGATGATGGATGATATTATATGTAGTGATGATGGGTGGTGTTATATGTAGTGATGATTAGACAATAAAATAATAACGGTTTAATGCCAAAAAATATATACTTTGCTGTACCGTTGTAGTGAGAAACATGGTGGAACTTACATATACCGTTAATGAACTATTGATGGAAGAAGAAGTTTTGGGGACTGAACAGTGAGACAATGTGGAGCCTCCCAGAGGGCGGCGTCCTACCGTGGCCTAGCGGATGAGCTGCCCGGAGGGCGGCGATTCTGCTAGTACATATATAATAACAATGGTTGTCTCTCGTGTTCGAGGATGGTCGGCCCGGCGGTCACCACAGCCTGATTGTATTTAAGGTGCAGAAATTGTCGCCACCACAACAACCACCCCTTAGGTTACTGAGTTGTATGACCCAGCGCTAAGGAATAATCCCAGAAGACCGGACAGCTCGCCAACTGCACTGGGTAACCATTACCATTACTGTTGGGTAGAAAGCACCATACATACATACATACAAATATACATACATACATACATACATACATACATATATACATACATACATACAGTACATACATACATACAGTACATACATACATACATACATACATACATACATACATACATATATACATACATACATACAGTACATACATACATACAGTACATACATACATACATACAGTACATACATACATACATACATATATAAAAATATACCTATACAATGACACAAAAAACGGAAGTAGATGTACAGCTTTAAATATGAGAGAGAGAGAGAGAGAGAGAGAGAGAGAGAGAGAGAGAGAGAGCCCACTGATATAAATGCACTAAATATTCCTTCCTGTTATATATCATCAATTACTGGATCCCATTTGCAATATTTTACCCTAAAGTTTTTCAGCCATAGAATTGTAAATATGTTTAATTATATATAAAATCAAGTTAAGTCTTACTAATAGACAACTAATTCAGAGATATAACTTGTGTGTGTGTGTGTGTGTGTGTGTGTGTGTGTGTGTGTGTGTGTGTGTGTGTGTGTGTGTGTTTAAGTACTTTTACAACCTAGTCTACGTTTCGAGTCCCTGGGAAGACAAGAGGACAAAGGCCAAGTATTCTCGCTGACACCAACTGTTGGAGCATGACCAGCCACGTCACCCGCACAGAGGACATCAGACTACCAAAGCAGCTACTTAAAAGTTACTGATAGAATGGCAAACGTAACGCTGGCGGGCAACGGAAAGGTACAAAGATATTCATAAGGTAAACATGAAAAAAGCGTTAATTCGACTCTGTGCTAAGGGGGATAAAAGCCAGTGCCTGAAAGACCATGCTGCCGCCCCTCCCGCACTAGGTGTAGCCCTCCACACATGCAACATCTGCGGACGACTCGGTATCTCAAGCCACCTTACAGCTCAGTAATGGTGACGACGCCATGGACAATTCATCTCATTCTGTCATCACTGGAAGATCGTCATAATCGATTTTAAGTGACAGCAACGTGCTAATAGTTGTATTGTGTGTGTGTGTGTGTTGACCCACACACACACACACACACACACACATGGTACAGCATCACAGAAAACAAACGGAAAAGCTGAGGCAGCGAGAATTCCACCAACACACACTTGGTAGTTAAGCCAGAGAACTCATAACTCGGGGCTGGACATGAAGGAGTGGTTGACTCACAACTCCTCAGACACACTAGTCAATAAAAACGTTTATTCAACATCAATAGATAAACGTTTTTAGTACCTTGAGACAACACCTTCCCGCACTACTGACAAACACACACTGGCTGACTCAAATATCTTCATCAGTGTCCAGTTAATGTTAGGTTAGGTTAGGTTAAGTTAGGTTAGGTTAGGTCTTCAATTATTCAAAATTAAAAAAAAATATATATATAATAATAAACATACAGGTATATTTATCATCGAGTTTAGACCTTAAAGTTTCGACGTGAACAGCACCAGCGTCTCGGCAAATCTTTCCCTTACATAAACTACGATAACCGGGAGAGTTTGTCTTCGGCGTGTGTGAGGAGTCTCGCCCTCGATCACATAACACTACTCATCTTGAGCAGAGTTGTCCTGCCAAGCTGCTAGAGACTGGATGTGGTCGAGACAGACATTGGGTACCAGGAGCTGTGTATTTCATTAGACTTCATTACCGGAGACTTACAAGATCTGAAGAACTATATTGTTGTTAGTGTGACCTCTGAGATGATTGAGACAGATTTTAGATTTAAAAAGGCATAGATGGTTCTCAGGTCCTCCCGTCCAATCTCAGCCCTGTCCTTCCGTCCAATCTCAGCCAGATCCTCCTGTCCTCCCGTCCAATACCAACCCTGTCCTCCTGTCCTCCCGTGCAATCTCAGCCCTGTCCTCCTGTCTCCCCGTCCAATCTCGGCCCTGTCATCCCGTCCGATATCAACCTGTCCTCCCGTCCAATCTCAGCCCTCTCCTCCCGTCTAATCTCAGCCCAGTCCTCCTGTCCTCCCGTCCAATCTTAGCCCTGTCTTCCCATCCTATCTTACTCCTAAGCTTGATAATGAAGATAATATTTGAATATGTTATTACATTTTTATTTGTAATGGCCCTTTTTTTCCAACGTAATGATTAGTGGATTTTTGAACCACCCTGTACTGATCTACAACATAAATTCAGAAAAAATCTACGAAAATTCAGATATATTCTAAATTATTCTAATAATGTAATTTTTTCTAACGCCTAAAACAGTAAGACGTAATTACAGTAACTATGTAATAATTTCTTCCTCTTGTACCGACACCGCAATAATGAAATGACATGTCAAAGTTTTAATACAAGTACTGTACCTGTATGACTCTACCTGTATGTACTGTACGTTATGTAACACGACTACCTGTATATATATATATATATATATATATATATATATATATATATATATATATATATATATATATATATATATATATATATTTATATATAAGTAACAATATAACATGGAGCGTCATTACTACATGTTACGGACGCCAGTGTTGCTGTTCCTTCTGTGTACACCCAGAACCTCCGTCCATGAGTGTGTACACCCAGAACCTCCGTCCACGAGTGTGTACACCCAGAACCTCCAGCCATGAGTGTGTACACCCAGAACCTCCGTCCATGAGTGTGTACACCCAGAACCTCCGTCCATGAGTGTGTACACCCAGAACCTCCGTCCATGAGTGTGTACACCCAGAACCTCCGTCCACGAGTGTGTACACCCAGAACCTCCAGCCATGGAGTGTACACCCAGAACCTCCTGTCCATGAGTGTGTACACCCAGAACCTCCGGCCATGAGAGTGTGTACACCCAGAACTTACCTCCGGCCATGTGTGGTGTGTGGCAGTACCTAGGGTAAGGGAGGGGGAGGGCCAGGACTCACCTCCTTCTCAGCAGGCACCGGGACGTCCTTCAGTGTCCAGGTGAGGAGGGCGGAGGGTCGGGAGCCTTGGGAGGTACAGCGGAGACGATGACGCTGACCTGCTACCGCTACATCAGTACCCGTGATGATCACACTAGTTGGCAACACTGGCGGAGGAAACAACACTGATCAGGTCCACACACTTACTGTATATATATATATAATCAACAACCTCACCCAGTCAGGACTCGAACCCACGATCTTATGTGTGTGACTGGGGAACGTTTCCTCTAGCCTGTTCATCGAGCTTATGGGGCCGTGAACGGCGCCATAAGCTCGATGAACAGGCTTTGTGTGAATTATAACAAAGTCTAAGACTGCTTTTAGTGTCCTGGTGGTCTAGAGGTAACGTTTCTCGGTCACACACATAAGATCGTGGGTTCGAGTCCTGACTGGGTGAGGTTGTTGATTATATGTAGAAGTCCGTGTGCTTTATGGGCTAATGAAATATATATATATATATATATATATATATATATATATATATATATATATATATATATATATACAACGCTAACAATCCTTGTCCTGGTATGAGCCAGAGTGCCAGGACAGAAGAGAATCCCCTGATGCATAGCCTTCATGCATATGTATATAGACTCACATATGTATGCACACACGCGTAAACATTTACATACAGAGGGAAACACATACACACACTCACGTGTATGTTAGTACAATCCAGCTGTACAGTGATCACGTGAAGATTAGACACTCCACCTTGTTTGATATGATGAGAAAACACCGTAATGCTAACCTAACCTAACCTAATCATCAAGTGAAATAAGCTGGAGTGCCTAAGCTTCAGGTGATCCGTGAACACGTCTAATACGTGTTGAGAATTGCTATGAACAGTTGTGAATGCCTGTGGTGATTTATGGGTCATTCAGGAATAAAGTCGAGGAGTCATACTGTGTGTGGGGGTGGGAGGGGGTGTAGTGGGTGTGGGCATGTATGTGCGGGAAAGGTGTATGTGTAGGCTATATATGTATGTGTGTGTGTATGCTTGTGTATACGTGTATGTGTGTATGTATGCTTGTGTATACGTGTGTGTGTGCGTTTATGTTTGTAGGTGTGTGTGTGTATGCTTGTGTATACGTGTGTGTGTGTGTTTATGTTTGTAGGTGTGTGTGTGTGTATGTATGTGTATACGTGTGTGTGTGTGTGCGTTTATGTTTGTAGGTGTGTGTGGCAAGCGTGAAATGTACAATATGTATGTGTGTTTGTGTGTGTGGGGTACTCATTTCTACGATGCACGCAAACTTACTATATATACAAGGGGGAAAACCACTATTCCACTCCAACCGAGAATCGAACCCATTACTTTTGGCTTAGGAGGCGAAATCCCTAACTCTAATCCCAGAGCTACTGTCCTGTATCATATATACTCTACAGGGTGTCCCACAAGTTTCAACTCACAGGGAAAAATATTCATTGTATTTTTAAAAGTTTTACCAAAGCACATTTCTCTTGTCGGATTTACATATTTCAGAAAATAGAATCCCCTCATGAGTCGTGTGTGTTTGTTTAACTTTAAGAATACAGGGAGTGTTTTCCCGGTGTATTTCTGAGACACCCTTTATGGATTATTATAAACAGTGGCAGGTCTAATCTATCGAGAGGAACACCACACGAGACGGGTGACGGGAGAGATTGACAGTCATACCGTCAAATACAACATTATTTCTCATCATTTCTCATTATTTCTTATACCTGGGAAATGATGGGATGGGGACAGGTGAGTTAATAAAATGCGCTATGTTTTGTAGATGACAGTGACTTAGCCTTAATTAACCTCCAAGAATGATCTACAAAACTACATAATCACAACATGTCACGGTTAACATTATCTTAACCCGACATATACCTGACACACATACTGACATATACTCATATTATCAACGCGGTGACACCTTCTATATACAAACAACACATTTCACTAATTACACACACACACAGGTAAAGATAAACGCTATCACACCTGAGCCACATGTGAGGTCAAAACGAAGCAGTACCACTCATTGTATGATTCCTCCCCTGTACTGCGTCTCTTAGGCACATAATGGCGCTCTTTTCTCCATATATTCTGCACCATTCTATACATTATAATCATACCCTATCATACCATATTACACCATACAACACTATCATACTTCACTACATCATACATAGAGAGTATTATTATTATTCAAATTATACTAAATATCGTTTCTTGACACCAAGTTTAGAAATGTTTCGTGGATAAAAAAATTAACTACCACTGCGTCAGCCACAACATCAGAGCCAAATCATCAGCCACACCGTCAGCCACGCCATCAGCCACACCGTCAGCCACACCATTAACCAGAGCATCAGCCACACCATCAGCCACACCGTCAGCCACACCATTAACCAGAGCATCAGCAACACCATCAACCACACCGTCAGCCACACCGTCATAACCTGAGTGTGAGAGCAGGTAGGTAATCACTCTCTTCCATCTTCATAAACTAGACTTACGGCATCGACTCGAGTGGATGTATCAACGTGTTTTATTACTTGAGATGGATGGGTGGGTGGATGGATGGGTAGAGATAGATAGATAGATAGATAGATAGATAGATAGAGAGGGAGAATGAGTGTGAGACCTGACCTAACCTAACCTATCCTAACCTAACCTATCCTAACCTAACCTAACCTAACCTAACCTAACCTAACCTAACCATCTCAGAATACATTTTTATTACGGTTAAGCTAAGTTAGATTAATTAATTTTACTTAAAATAAAAATAGAATATAATCCCGTCTCCTTCACCATGATGACGTCAGTGAAAATGAAAAGCAAACAACCAGGTAATTCTCAAGTGGCTTAGTGATTAGTGTTCTCGACGACCAAATATAGAAAGACGGGTTCGATCCCAAGGCCAAGGTAGGGTGTGAGGTGGGTGTCTTTTGCTGTGGTATAAGGTAGAGTATCAGGTAAGGTGTGAGGTGGGTGTCTTTTGCTGTGGTATAAGGTAGAGTATCAGGGAGGGTGTAAGGAGGGTGTCTTTTGCTGTGGTATAAGGTAGAGTATCAGGGAGGGTGTAAGGAGGGTGTCTTTTGCTGTGGTATAAGGTAGAGTATCAGGTAGGGTGTGAGGTGGGTGTCTTTTGCTGTGGTATAAGGTAGAATATCAGGGAGGGTGTAAGGAGGGTGTCTTTTGCTGTGGTATAAGGTAGAGTATCAGGGAGGGTGTAAGGAGGGTGTCTTTTGCTGTGGTATAAGGTAGAGTATCAGGGAGGGTGTAAGGAGGGTGTCTTTTGCTGTAGTATAAGGTAGAGTATCAGGTAGGGTGTAAGGAGGGTGTCTTTTGCTGTGGTATAAGGTAGAGTATCAGGTAGGGTGTAAGGAGGGTGTCTTTTGCTGTGGTATAAGGTAGAGTATCAGGGAGGGTGTAAGGAGGGTGTCTTTTGCTGTGGTATAAGGTAGAGTATCAGGTAGGGTGTAAGGAGGGTGTCTTTTGCTGTGTATAAGGTAGAGTATCAGGTAGGGTGTAAGGAGGGTGTCTTTTGCTGTGGTATAAGGTAGAGTATCAGGTAAGGTATAAGGAGGGTGTCTTTTGCTGTGGTATAAGGTAGAGTATCAGGTATGGTGTAAGGAGGGTGTCTTTTGCTGTGGTATAAGGTAGAGTATCAGGTAGGGTGTAAGGAGGGTGTCTTTTGCTGTGGTAGAAGGTAGAGTATCAGGTAAGGTATAAGGAGGGTGTCTTTTGCTGTGGTATAAGGTAGAGTATCAGGTAGGGTATAAGGGGATGAACTTATCCCTGACCACGTCTATATAGTCTGTTCACTCGACCCTTTCAACTGAGGCAATAGGGCAGTTTATAACAAGGAAGCTGATTGGCTGGCTGGCAGGTGAAGCGCTCTCGTAATAGATAAACGAATGGAACGATGGATAGACTGTTCAAGGGAAAGATTGTTCAAGGGAATAGTGTTCAAGGGATAGACTGTTCAAGGGATAGATTGTTCAAGGGATAGACTGTTCAAGGGATAGATTGTTCAAGGGATAGACTGTTCAAGGGAATAGTGTTCAAGAGATAAACTGTTCAAGGTGATACATTGTTCAAGGGATAGACTGTTCAAGAGATAGAAGAGTTAGATTGTTCAAGGGATAGATTGTTAAATGGATAGACTGTTCAAGGGATAGATTGTTCACGGGATAGACTGTTCAAGGGATAGACTGTTAAAGGGATAGATTGTTCAAGGGAATAGTGTTCAAGGGATAGGCTGTTCAAGTGATAGATTGTTCAAGGGATAGACTGTTCAAGTGATAGATTGTTCAAGGGAAAGACTGTTCAAGAGATAGAAGAGTTAGATTGTTCAAGGGATAGATTGTTCAATGGATAGACTGTTCAAGGGATAGATTGTTCACGGGATAGACTGTTCAAGGGATAGACTGTTAAAGGGATAGATTGTTCAAGGGAATAGTGTTCAAGGGATAGGCTGTTCAAGTGATAGATTGTTCAAGGGATAGACTGTTCAAGTGATAGATTGTTCAAGGGATAGACTGTTCAAGGGATAGATTGTTCAAGGGATAGACTGTTCAAGGGATAGATTGTTCAAGGGATAGACTGTTCAAGGGATAGATTGTTCAAGGGAATAGTGTTCAAGGGATAGACTGTTCAAGGGATAGATTGTTCAAGGGATAGATTGTTCAAGGGATAGATTGTTCAATGGATAGACTGTTCAAGGGATAGATTGTTCAAGAGATAGAAGACATAGATGTTCAAGGGATAGACTGTTCAAGAGATAGAAGAGATAGGTTGTTCAAGGGATAGACTGTTCAAGGGATAGATTGTTGAAGAGATAGAAGACATAGATGTTCAAGGGATAGGCTGTTCAAGAGATAGAAGAGATAGATTGTTCAAGGGATAGACTGTTCAAGAGATAGAAGATAGATTGTTCATGGGATAGACCGTTCAAGGGATAGATTGTTCAAGGGAATAGTGTTCAAGAGATAAACTGTTCAAGGGATAGATTGTTCAAGGGATAGACTGTTCAAAGGATAGATTGTTCAAGGGAATAGTGTTCAAGGGATAGATTGTTCAAGGGAATAGTGTTCAAGAGATAAACTGTTCAAGGGATAGACTGTTCAAGGGATAGATTGTTCAAGGGATAGACTGTTCAAGGGATAGATTGTTCAAGGGATAGACTGTTCAAGGGATAGATTGTTCAAGAATAGTGTTCAAGGATAGACTGTTCATTGTTCAAGGATAGATTGTTCAAGGGATGGATTGTTCAAGGGATAGACTATTCAAGGGATAGATGTTCAAGGGATAAGGGAATAGTGTTCAACTGTAGATTGTTCAAAGGATAAAGGTTCAAGGGATAGATTGTTCAAGGGTGTTCAAGGGATAAGATTTGTTCAAGGGATAGGTGTTCAAGGGATAGACTGTTCAAGGGATAGATTGTTCAAGGGATAGATTGTTCAAGGGATAGACTGTTCAAGGGATTGATTGTTCAAGGGATAGACTGTTCAAGGGATAGATTGTTCAAGGGATAGACTGTTCAAGGGATAGATTGTTCAAGGGGATAGTGTTCAAGGGATAGACTATTCAAGGGATAGATTGTTCAAGGGATAGACAAGGGATAGGGATGTTCAAGGGAATAGTGTTCAAGAGATAAACTGTTCAAGGTGATAGATTGTTCAAGGGATAGACTGTTCAAGGGATAGATTGTTCAAGGGATTGACTGTTCAAGGGAATAGTGTTCAAGGGATAGACTGTTCAAGGGATAGATTGTTCAAGGGATAGATTGGTCAAGGGATAGATTGTTCAAGGGATAGATTGTTCAAGGGATAGACTGTTCAAGGGATAGATTGTTCAAGGGATAGATTGTTCAAGGGATAGACTGTTCAAGGGATAGATTGTTCAGGAGATAGAAGACATAGATGTTCAAGGGATAGACTGTTCAAGAGATAGAAGAGATAGATTGTTCAAGGGATAGACTGTTCAAGGGATACACTGTTCAAGGGATAGATTGTTCAAGGGATAGAATAGTTAGATTGTTCAAGGGATAGATTGTTCAAGGGATACACTGTTCAAGGGATTGATTGTTCAAGGGATAGACTGTTCAAGGGATAGATTGTTCAAGGGAATATTGTTCAAGAGAAAAACTTTTCAAGGGAATAGAGTTCAAGAGATAAACTGTTCAAGGGGATAGATTGTTCAAGGGATAGACTGTTCAAGGGATAGATTGTTCAAGGGATAGACTGTTCAAGGGATAGATTGTTCAAGGGATAGATTGTTCAAGGGATAGATTGTTCAAGGGATAGACTGTTCAAGGGATAGATTGTTCAAGGGATAGACTGTTCAAGGGAATAGTGTTCAAGAGAGAAACTGTTCAAGGTGATAGATTGTTCAAGGGATAGACTGTTCAAGGGATAGATTGTTCAAGGGATAGATTGTTCAAGGGATAGACTGTTCAAGGGATAGATTGTTCAAGGGATAGACTGTTCAAGGGATAGATTGTTCAAGGGGATAGTGTTCAAGGGATAGACTGTTCAAGGGATAGATTGTTCAAGGGATAGACTGTTCAAGGGAATAGTGTTCAAGAGATAAACTGTTCAAGGTGATAGATTGTTCAAGGGATAGACTGTTCAATGGATAGATTGTTCAAGGGATTGACTGTTCAAGGGAATAGTGTTCAAGGGATAGACTGTTCAAGGGATAGATTGTTCAAGGGATAGACTGTTCAAGGGAATAGTGTTCAAGAGATAAACTGTTCAAGGTGATATATTCATCAAGGGATAGATTGTTCAAGGGATAGATTGTTCAAGGGATAGATTCTTCAAGGGATAGATTCTTCAAGGGATAGATTGTTCAAGGGATAGACTGTTCAAGGGATAGATTGTTCAAGGGATAGATTGTTCAAGGGATAGACTGTTCAAGGGATAGACTGTTCAAGGGATAGATTGTTCAAGGGATAGACTGTTCAAGGGAAACACTGTTCAAGGGATAGATTGTTCAAGGGATAGTATCGTTAGATTGTTCAAGGGATAGATTGTTCAAGGGATACACTGTTCAAGGGATTGATTGTTCAAGGGATAGACTGTTCAAGGGATAGATTGTTCAAGGGAATAGTGTTCAAGAGATACACTGTTCAAGGGAATAGAGTTCAAGAGATAAACTGTTCAAGGTGATAGATTGTTCAAGGGATAGACTGTTCAAGGGATAGATTGTTCAAGGGATAGACTGTTCAAGGGATAGATTGTTCAAGGGATAGATTGTTCAAGGGATAGATTGTTCAAGAGATAGAAGAGTTAGATTGTTCAAGGGATAGATTGTTCAAGGGATAGATTGTTCAAGAGATAGAATGTTCGAGGGATAGATTGTTCAAGGAATAGACTGTTCAAGGGATAGACTGTTCAAGAGATAGACTGTTCAAGGGAGAGACTGTTCAAGTGATAGATTGTTCAAAGGATAGACTGTTCAAGGGATAGAAGAGTTAGTTTGTTCAAGGGATAGACTGTTCAAGTGATAGATTGTTCAAGGGAATAGTGTTCAAGAGATAAACTGTTCAAGGGATAGATTGTTCAAGAAATAGAATGTTCAAGGGATAGATTGTTCAAGGGATAGATTGTTCAACGGATAGATTGTTCAAGGGATAGACTGTTCAAGAGATAGAAGAGATAGATTGTTCAAGGGATAGACTGTTCAAGAGATAGACTGTTCAAGGGATAGACTGTTCAAGGGATAGACTGTTCAAGAGATAGAGGAGATAGACTGTTCAAGGGATAGACTGTTCAAGGGATAGACTGTTCAAGGGATAGATTGTTGAAGTAATACAATTTTCAAGAGATAGAGAACGAGAGCTGAGGTGAGTAGGTGTTGAGGTGGAGGAAGAGGAGTGGAAGAGGAAGAGGAGGAGTGGAAGAGGAAGAGGAGACAGAAGAAGAGGAAGAGGAGGAGTGGAAGAGGAAGAAGAAAGAAAGAGAGAAGAGGAGAGAGAGGAAGAGGAGGAGTGGAAGAGGAAGAGGAAGAAGAGGAAGAGGAGGAGTGGAAGAGGAAGAGGAGGAGAGAAGAGGAAGAGGAGGAGTGGAAGAGGAAGAGGAGAAGAAGAAGAGGAAGAGGAGGAGTGGAAGAGGAAGAGGAGACAGAAGAAGAGGAAGAGGAGGAGTGGAAGAGGAAGATGAGAAAGAAGAGGAAGAGGAGGAGTGGAAGAGGAAGAGGAGACAGAAGAAGAGGAAGAGGAGGAGTGGAAGAGGAAGAGGAGACAGAAGAAGAGGAAGAGGAGGAGTGGAAGAGGAAGAGAAGGAAAAAGAGGAAGAGGAGTGGAAGAGGAAGAGAAGAAGGAAGAAGAGGAAGAGAAGAGGGGGAAGAGGAGTGGGCGGAAAGGAAGAGAAGTGGGAAAATATGGAGGAGGAAGAGGAAAAATGGGGAAGAAGAGGAGAAGTAGGAGAAGGGAGAGGAAAAGAAGGAAGAAGAGAAGGAGGGGGAAAGGAAGGAAGAGGAAGAGAAGATGGAGGAAGAGGAAAAAGGGGAAAAAGAAGAGGAGAAGGATGAGTGGGAGGAAAGAAAGGAGAAGGAAGAGGAAGGTGAAAGAGGAGGAAGAGGAGGAAGAGGAGGAAGAGGAAGAGGTGGTCATGTTCAACAAGAGGGACAAGAGTAAGTTTGCTAATTAACCTGGCGATCCTGTCCTCACAACTGTCCTCACCAGGTGTCAGATGATGGTGAGGATAGTGAAGTGATGGTGAGGATAGTAAGGTAAGGATGATGGTTAGAATAGTGAGGTGATAGTGAGATGAGGTGATGAAGATGATGAGAACAGTGAAAGTGAGGGTTGATGTGAGGATGATAGTGAGATAGTGAGGTGAGGGGTAACGATAGTGAAGTGAGGATAGCCGAGGATAGTGGGGTGATAGTGAGGGTAGTGAAGTGAGGAAGATCATCAGCAATTATCATCACACTTTCGTGAGTTATGAGTCACGTTTATTGGTTGTGAGTTATGAGTCACGTTTATTGGTTGTGAGTTATGAGTCACGTTTATTGGTTGTGAGTTATGAGTCACGTTTATTGGTTGTGAGTTATGAGTCACGTTTATTGGTTGTGAGTTATGAGTCACGTTTATTGGTTGTGAGTTATGAGTCACGTTTATTGGTTGTGAGTTATGAGTCGCGTTTATTGGTTGTGAGTTATGAGTCACGTTTATTGGTTGTGAGTTATGAGTCACGTTTATTGGTTGTGAGTTATGAGTCACGTTTATTGGTTGTGAGTTATGAGTCACGTTTATTGGTTGTGAGTTATGAGTCACGTTTATTGGTTGTGAGTTATGAGTCACGTTTATTGGTTGTGAGTTATGAGTCACGTTTATTGGTTGTGAGTTATGAGTCGCGCGATAGTTGTGAGTTATGAGTCACGTTCATTACGAGTTAGCATCTTACGTTCATACGGTTGATGAGTTATGGAGTCGCGCTTATTGGGTTGTGAGTTATGAGTCGCGCTTTGCTAGCTGTGGAGTGAAAAGAGTCGATGGCCGTGGAGTTATGATTCAGCTGCTTATTGGTTGATGAGTTATGAGTCGCGTTTATTGGTTGTGAGTTATGAGTCACGTTTATTGGTTGTGAGTTATGAGTCACGTTTATTGGTTGTGAGTTATGAGTCACGTTTATTGGTTGTAGGTTATGAGTCACGTTTATTGGTTGTGAGTTATGAGTCGCGATTATTGGTTGATGAGTTATGAGTCGCGTTTATTAGTTGGGAGTTATGAGTCACGTTTATTGGTTGTGAGTTATGATTCACGTTTATTGGTTGATGAGTTATGAGTCGCGTTTATTGGTTGTGAGTTATGAGTCGCGTTTATTAGTTGTGAGTTATGAGTCACGTTTAATGGTTGTGAGTTATGAGTCACGTTTATTAGTTGTGAGTTATGAGTCACGTTTATTAAGCGAGTTGCGATTCACGCTTATTGGGTTGTGAGTTGCGAGTCGCGCTTATTGGTTATGAGTTATGAGTCACGTTTATTGGTTGTGAGTTGCGGGAGTCAGGCATGGTTGGTTGTGAGTTATGAGTCGCGTTATTGGTCGGTTATGAGTCACGTTTATTGGTTAGAGCGGTGAGCTCGCGCTTATTGGTTGTGAGTTATGAGTCACGTTTATTGGTTGTGAGTTATGAGTCGCGTTTATTGGTTGTGAGTTATGAGTCACGTTTATTGGTTGTGAGTTATGAGTCACGTTTATTGGTTGTGAGTTATGAGTCGCGTTTATTGGTTGTGAGTTATGAGTCACGTTTATTGGTTGTGAGTTATGAGTCACGTTTATTGGTTGTGAGTTATAAATTATGAGTCTATAATAATCCTCGTCTCCTGACATGGTTTATAAAGTGATATTAACGCAAGATGAGGAGGGAATAAATCATAAAAGAGAAAGATGAGGAACAAGAATGAGAGAGAGAGAGAGAGAGATAATAATAAAGTATGGTGTAAGAGAGAGGCGGGAATAACAAGGGAAGTAACACAGGTCCGATAATTGTGGAGATGGAAGAGCTCAGTGACTCAAACCACGACACATTTGGGTTTAATTGGACAAAGAAGAAGAAGAAGAAGAAGAAGAAGAAGAAGAAGACAAAAGAAGAAGCAGAAGAAGTAGAAGAAGAAGAAGAAGAAGACAAAAAGAAGAAGAAGAAGAAGAAGAAGAAGAAGAAGAAGAAGAAGAAGAAGAAGAAGAAGACAAAAGAAGAAGAAGAAGAAGAAGACAAAAGAAGAAGAAGAAGAAGACAAAAGAAGAAGAAGAAGAAGAAGAAGAAGAAGACAAAAGAAGAAGAAGAAGAAAAAGAAGAAGAAGAAGAAGAAGAAGAAGAAGAAGAAGAAGAAGAAGAAGAAGAAGAAGAAGAAGAGGAAGACAAAAGAAGAAGAAGAAGAAGAAGAAGACAAAAGAAGAAGAAGAAGAAGAAGAAGAAGAAGAAGAAGAAGAAGAAGAAGAAGAAGAAGAAGAAGAAGAAGACGAAAGAAGAAGAAGAAGACAAAAGAAGAAGAAGAAGAAGAAGAAGAAGAAGAAGAAGAAGAAGAAGAAGAAGAAGAAGAAGAAAAAGAAAGAAGAAGACAAAAGAAGAAGACAAAAGAAGAAGAAGAAGAGAAAATTGACCCTGTTCCAATTAGCCCCAGTCATTATTATTATTATTATTATTATTATTATTATTATTATTATTATTATTATTATTATTGTTGTTGTTATCCTCAGTGTACTCAGCTGGTCACCCCGGGCCGATGAGCTCTCGTGTGTTGACTCAGCAAACACACCAAGAAAATATTTAGAGTTGGAACGACAAGATGTGAGTGTGGTAACGAGTAATGCTGACACTACCTGACCTGTGTGTTGTAACGAGCAGTCCTGACACCACCTGACCTGTGCATTGTAACGAGTAATGCTAACACTACCTGACCTGTGTGTTGTAACGAGTAATGCTGACATTACCTGACCTGTGTGTTGTAACGAGTAATGCTGACACTACCTGACCTGTGTTGTAACGAGTAATGCTGACAATACCTGACCTGTGTGTTATAACGAGTAATGCTGACACTACCTGACCTGTGTGTTGTAACGAGTAATGCTGACACTACCTGAACTGTGTGTTGTAACGAGTAATGCTGACACTACCTGACCAGTGTGTTGTAACGAGTAATGCTGACACCACCCTGACCTGTGTGTTGTAACGAGTAATGCTGACACTATCTGACCTGTGTGTTGTAACGAGTAATGCTGACACTACCTGACCTGTGTGTTGTAACGAGTAATGCTGACACCACCTGACCTGTGTGTTGTAACGAGTAATGCTGACACTACCTGACCTGTGTGTTGTAACGAGTAATGCTGACACTACCTGACCTGTGTGTTGTAACGAGTAATGCTGACACCATCTGACCTGTGTGTTGTTACGAGTAATACTGACACTACCTGACCTGTGTGTTGTAACGAGTAATGCTGACACTATCAGACCTGTGTGTTGTAACGAGCAGTCCAGACACCACCTGACCTGTGTGTTGTAACGAGTAATACTGACACTACCTGACCTGTGTGTTGTAACGAGTAATGCTGACACTACCTGACCTGTGTGTTGCAACGAGCAGTCCTGACACCACCTGACCTGTGTGTTGTAACGAGTAATGCTGACACTACCTGACCTGTGTGTTGCAACGAGCAGTCCTCACACCACCTGACCTGTGTGTTGTAACGAGTAATGCTGACACCACCTTACCTGTGTGTTGTAACGAGTAATGCTGACACCACCTGACCTGTGTGTTATAACGAGTAATGCTGACACCACCTGACCTATGTGTTGTAACGAGTAATGCTGACACTACCTGACCTGTGTGTTGTAACGAGTAATGCTGACAGTACTTGACCTGTGTGTTGTAACGAGCAGTCCTGACACCACCTGACCTGTGTGTTGTAACGGGTAATGCTGACACCACCTGACCTGTGTGTTATAACGAGTAATTCTGACACCACCTGACCTGTGTGTTGTAACGAGTAATGCTGACACTACCAGACCTGTGTGTTGTAACGAGCAGTCCTGACACTACCTGACCTGTGTGCTGTAACGAGTAATGCTGACACCACCTGACCTGTGTGTTGTAACGAGTAATTCTGACGCTACCAGACCTGTGTGTTGTTATGAGCTGTCCTAACACCACCAGACCTGTGTGTTGTAACGAGCAGTCCTGACACCACCTGACCTGTGTGTTATAACGAGTAATGCTGACACCACCTGACCTGTGTGTTATAAAGAGTAATGCTGACACCACCTGACCTGTGTGTTATAACGAGTAATGCTGACACCACCTGACCTGTGTGTTATAACGAGTAATGCTGACAACATCTGACGACATCACGAGTTTATGTCAGTACAATGACTTACTGACTTAACCCCTTGAGCATGACGTCATCGCACTTAACTGGTTAAAGTTCCCCGGAGTCGAGGTTTTTTCACCGTACTCAAGGGGATGTCACCGTACTCGAGAGGATGTCACCATACTCAAGGGGATGTCACCGTACTCGAGGGGATGTCACCATACTTGAGGGGATGTCACCGTACTCAAGGGGATGTCACCGTACTCGAGGGGATGTCACCATACTCGAGGTCTCCTGCTATGAGGATGTCACGCCATTCTCGAGGGATGTCTGATGCTTGAGAGGATGTCACCATACTCAAGGGGATGTCACCGTACTCGAGGGGATGTCACCATACTTGAGGGGATGTCACCGTACTCAAGGGGATGTCACCGTACTCGAGGGGATGTCACCATACTCGAGGAGATGTCACCGGCCTCGAGGGAATGTCACCGTACTCGAGGGATGTCACTGTACTCGAGGATGTCACGTCCTCAAGGGGATGTCTGCCGTACTCGAGGGAATGCCGCGTACTCGAGGGGATGTCACCGTACTCGAGGGGATGTCACCGTACTCAAGGGGATGTCACCGTACTCGACAGGATCACGTATAAACGGGATGTCACCGTGCTCAAGGGGGTGTCACCGTGTTACTCGAGGGGATGTCACCGTACTCGAAGTGTCACCGTACACAGGGGATATCACCATATAAAGGGTTATCACCATACTCAAGGGATGTCACCGTACTCGAGGGATGTCATGCCATGCCTCGAGGATGTCACCGTACTCAAAGGGGATATCACCGCCTCGAGGGGATGTCACCGTACTCGGGGGATGTCGCAATACTCGAGGAGATGTCACCGTACTCGAGGATGTCACCATATGAGGATGTCACCGTCTCGGGGATGTCACCGTACTCGAGGATGTCACCATGTACTCGAGATGTCACCGTACTCAGGGATATCGTATCCTCGAGGATGTCACCGTACTCGAGGGGATGTCACCGTACTCAAGGGGATGTCACCGTACTCGAGGGGATGTCACCATACTCGAGGGGATGTCACCGTACTCGAGGGGATGTCACCATACTCGAGGGGATGTCACCGTACTCGAGGGGATGTCACCGTCCTCAAGGGGATGTCACCGTACTCGAGGTGATGTCACCGTGCTCGAGGGGATGTCACCGTGCTCGATGGTCTATGACCGTCGAGGGGATGTCACCGTACTCGAGGGGATGTCACCATACTCGAGGGGATGTCACCGTACTCGAGGGGATGTCACCGTCCTCAAGGGGATGTCACCGTACTCGAGGTGATGTCACCGTGCTCGAGGGGATGTCACCGTGCTCGATGGTCTATGACCGTACTCAAAATGTTGTCACCGTGCTCAAAAGACTGCCACTGTACTCAAAAGGTTGTCATCGTACTCAATAGGCTGCCACCGTACTCAAAAGGCTGCCAACGTACTCAAAAGTCTCCCATCTTACTCAAAAGGCTAATACCGAACTCAAAAAGTTATCATCGTACTCAAAAGGTTGTCATCGTATTCAAGAGGTTAAGTATCTGAGGTCAAAAAGTTATAATTAGCGTAACTGTGTCGCGCTAATTACCCTGAGAGAGAAAAATACACCACTGTTTTTTTCCCCTCACTAATCCCTCACTTCTTATAAGTTTTTAGTGCTCATTATTCCGGGTTTTCTCTCAATCTGCAACTTCTGTAACAGGTAAAAACTTTAATTTGCAATTCCAAGATAAAAATTGTTTTAATCAGTCCGTCTGTCTGTCTGCCTGTCTGTCGGTCTGTCTGTCTCTCTTAAAACAAATCAAAACTTTTATAATATTCACAAATCATAATGTAAATGTAAGTAGTACATCTCAACACACACCCACACTACAACTACTACTTTGCTGTCACTCGGAATCAAGTATGACGATCATCCAGCTATGATACAATGATATGAGTTATTAAGGATGTCACTTAGGTTGGAGAGTTCTGAGGTGACTAAAGAGGCAGATACGGGAGCTAAGAATGACACACACACGCACACACACACACACACACACACACACACACACACACACACACACACACACTCACACACACACACACACACACACACACACACACACACACACACACACACACACACACACACACACACACCTCGACTGCCTCAGGGAACAAACATGGTATATTGGTGTTCCATGGGCAGCCAGGGGTTTAGATTGACTGCTCTCTTCCTACCCATTAGGACCATAACCTAACCTAACCTCCCTGTCCAATAAAAAAATGACGAACTCACCACTACTGTCAGTTTAGGTACACCTGTTTACAGGTGTAGTCAGTGTACATGTGTAGTCAGTGTAACAGGTGTAGTCAGTGTACAGGCGTAGTCAATGTACAGGTGCAGTCAATGTACAGGTGTAGTCAGTATACATGTGTAGAGGTATGATCAGTGTACAGGTGTAGTCAATATACAGGTGTAGTTAGTTTACAGGTGTAGTTTTTACAGGTGTAGTTAGTTTACAGGTGTTTATGGTGTACAGGTGTGATCAGTGTACAGGAACCATTAAAAACAACACAAGATGGCACACACTTACAGTACATGTGAATGGTAAAGGAGACTGAGATGGGAGGCACCAGGTGGGTGTTGGAGGCGATACAGGTGAGGGTGTCGTTGTGCCAGTCCCTGCTGAGTCGTGACACCACTAGGTCGTTCCTCACTAGTCTCAGTCCTGACACCTCCCATCCTCCATCCACCATCTTCTTCCCTCGCCACCACGTCACGTTAGGTAGCGGCCACCCTAGGGAAGACATCAGAGGAGGTCAAGGTTAGTGTTATGAGGTCAGGTTAAGGTTTAGTGCTGGGAGGTTAGGTTTAGTGCTGGGAGGTTAGGTTTAGTGCTGGGAGGTCAGGTTAAGGTTTAGTGCTGGGAGGTTAGGTTTAGTGCTGGGAGGTTAGGTTTAGTGCTGGGAGGTCAGGTTAAGGTTACTACCAGGAGGTTAGGTTAAGGTTAGTGCTAGGAGGTTAGGTTAAGGTTAGTGTTGGGAGGTCAGGTTAAGGTTAGTGCTAGGAGGTTAGGTTAAGGTTAGTGTTGGGAGGTCAGGTTAAGGTTAGTGCTAGGAGGTTAGGTTAAGGTTAGTGCTAGGAGGTTAGGTTAAGGTTTAGTGTTGGGAGGTCAGGTTAAGGTTAGTGCTAGGAGGTTAAGTTAAGGTTAGTGCTAGGTCAAGGTTAAGGTTGGTGCTGGAAAGTCAGGTTAAGCTTAGTGCTGGAAGATCAGGGCAAGCTTAATTTTGAGAATGATGAATATGTTGAAGCAGCAATATAACGAAAATGAGGGATGAAGGAACATAATGAGCATGAGTATGAGCATGATGAAGGTGAATGAGTGAGTGAGGAGCATGACAAACGTGGGTCAGTCAGTGAAGGAGCATAATGAAAATGGATGAGGGAACATGACTCACCATCTCTGGCTAGGCAGGTGAAGATGACCATGACACCTTCGCGGTAGGGGCCCAGGACACCGTGTTTGGGAGGGCCCGTTCGCTTGTCCACCACCTCGACACTGTGCGGCGTCTCTGTCAGGGGTGAACACTAGTCTTATTACTGTTGTACACTTACTGCGACACCCTGTACATACTCATACGTGTACAGGTGTGTTGCTGTGATTACTAGAAAAACACCTGCTCAGAATAATAACATAAGAAAGAGGACAAGATAAACATTAATACTCAGTACTCCCAAAACAACAACATCCTCTCAACATGTCAATAAACACACTCTATCTTTTCCTCCTTTGTCTAGTTTCTGTGTCTCTCTTCCCATTTCATTTCGATGATCGTTGAAGAATACATCGACAGCAACATTTATACACCACTTTGGCTTTCGATTGTGTAATGAAAAAAAAAGAGTCGAATCTATATCAAATCCCATAACAAAGATCATCATCCATGCTTAGTGATCCTCTAACTACAGGAGAATGCAAGTAGATGACTGTAAGATTGAGGCTTTGAATTTATCTGACACGAGAGAAAATGCCACAGAATCTCTAACTTATTTCAGTCAGCCCTTTTGTTACATGTGATCACCGTGACACAATACATGATATTAGCGTAATACATCCGGTTACGATATTTCCGGTTAATCAATGTCCGGTTACAGAAAGTCTGGTTAAGGAAATTCTGTTTAAGGTAGGTTAGGTTAAATGAAGTTCGGTTATATGAAATCTGATATAATAAAATCCGGTTAAGGGAAGTCAAGTTTATTAGAGTTCGGTTAAGGTCAAGTGAAGTCCCGTTAAATGGGGTCCGGTTTGTGTTTCTGGGGTATTAACGAAGTCTTACCAAGTCAAGGTCATTGCTTTATCTCACAGAAGCTTTGAATTTTATGATACAATCGTCCAGAAAAAAAAAATCCAATTCGTATCTTTCTTGAGGACACTGAGAGGAGGTCTTAGTAGCCTCGACCATCACCAGGAATCAGATGTTTATGAGGACACTGTCTCTTATATCCTATCGTACTGGGGAACACCATCCAATATTACGGGGGCGGCTGCAATAACACCTGTCACTCGATCTGCAATAACACCTGTCACTCGGTCTGCAACACACCTGTCACTCGGTCTGCAACACACCTGTCATTCGGCCTGCAACACACCTGTCACTCGGCCTGCAACACACCTGTTACTCGGCCTGCAACACACCTGTTACTCGGCCTGCAACACACCTGTTACTCGGCCTGCAACACACCTGTTACTCGGCCTGCAACACACCTGTTACTCGGCTATAACAAGATTAGAAATAAGAAAACGTCGACGAAATTGATAGCAACAAAATACTAAGTGGTAGCGAGGCAGCTGCCAGAGGTGAGTTGTTATCTAGCTCACGACAACAAGGAAATACAAAAGACAGGAGACTCATATCTCCAATAATAATACTTCGGAGTTATATAGTAGTTATATAGTAAAGACTCAGCCATTACCACGATACTGGGGCTACTGTAGCCTCCTCCCCCGGGGCTACTGTGGCCTCTTTCCTGGGGCCACTGTGGCCTCCTCCCTTAGGCTACTGTGGCCTCCTCCCTTAGGCTACTGTGGCCTCTTCTCTGGGGCTACTGTGGCCTCTTCCCTGGGGCTACTGTGGCCTCCTCCCTTAGGCTACTGTGGCCTCCTCCCTTAGGCTACTGTGGCCTCCTCCCTTAGGCTACTGTGGCCTCCTCCCCGGGGCTACTGTGGCCTCATTTTCACTACCAAAACAACTATTTTTGTTCTTTGTTGTTCTTTTCGGTGTTCTCAGTAGCCAAGAAAATTAAAACTGGATACATTACAATGACATTTGTTTACTTAAGCATCTTTTACTAAGTCTTTTTTCCTTCACGAGACAAAAGTCAACGTATGATAAGAAAGAAAATATTTCTCTTCACATTTCTCTTACATTTAACCAAACCAAAACAGTTCCAGGAATATTTAACAGTCGACCTTTCAACATTCTCATATATCCTGCATTTCATAGCAACAAGGTAAACTTAAACTGATATTTTCTGGGTCAAACATTTCAAATTTTACACTGTTGAGAGCACAGATTTCAAGAGAACTTAAACATGAACCAGAAAATTGTTATATACGCTGCTCGCTCACAACATATAATGAGGTGCAGTAGTTTAGTTGGGTATTTCTAGGAGCTTCGTTAAATTTGACTCGTAACTGTAAAATGTTTATCTTCTCACGTTGTGTGTGTGTGTGTGTGTGTGTGTGTGTGTGTGTGTGTGTTGCTGCCATCCATCCTCCACTATCCTCCTTCCTTCAGCTCTCCTTTTCACTGCGACTATCCACCATATTCTTCGCCTACCTCACCTCCTCCTCTTCCTCTCCCTCCTTCACCTCCACCCCCTCTTCCTCTCCCTCCTCTTACTCTTCCTCCTCCTCCTCCTCCTCCTACTCATCTTCTTCCTCTTCAATTCCGTCTTCCACTCGGTCCTTGTCATCCACTCAACATGGGACCGCTCATGTGGGTCTGACAGATAGGTCTCTAAGCCTGGCTGTGTCATTTGTAATAAAGAAGAGAGAGAGAGAGAGAGAGAGAGAGAGAGAGAGAGAGAGAGAGAGAGAGAGAGAGAGAGAGAGAGAGAGAGAGAGAGAGAGAGAGAGAGAGAGAGAGAGAGAGAATTGTGAGGAAAAGAAAAGAGGAAAAAGAAAAATGCCAAGAAAAGAAAGGAGAGAGAAAAAATTGTATGGGAAAAAAAGAGAGGGAAAGAAAACCGGAAAAATGAAGTTGGATAGTTGTGTTATAGCAATAAAGAATACTTGTTGACACTGGTGGGAGGAGACAGGTGGTGCAACATATTTGAAGATGAGAGAGAAGCAGCAGCAGCAGGAACACAAGAGGGCTAACGTTCTCACCCCCTTCAAGATCCTGACTACCCGCTGGAGAGTGATGACTGAGGACGACCTGTTGCTTAAGGTGGTACTCGAGGAAGTCCAATGTGTCGTTTGTTTTTTGTTGTCAAGAATGTTATGTAAATGAAAAAGGAGAGTGAGTTTTGGCACAGAGGTTCGTGGTGATGGTTGGGTTGTGTGGTGTTAGTCTCTGATGTATAACACACACATACACACACACACATACTACATCCTTGACCACCGAAGGGTCAAGACGTACCTGGCACTCCTCTGGGAACAGCCAGGTCAACTGATAAGTTGGCCCATACAAACGTTGGATAAGTTTAGGTTTAGGAGGGAGATAGGAAGGAACTGGTTCACAAATAGGGTGGTGGACGAGTGGAACAAGCTTAGCAACTTTGTAGTAAGTGCTGGAACGCTGGAAAGTTTCAAAAGGAGGCTAGATAGATTCATGGATGATAGAGAGTGGTAATAACTCTCGACAGGAGCTGCCATGCACAGGCCAACCGGCCTATTGCAGACTCCTTATTTTCTTATGTTCTAACTCCCTCCCCTGAACCCCTCCTCCCCTCCGGAATATCAACATGTTCTCGCCAGAAGTTACAATTTCATTTAGGAAAGGAATGGAACCGGTGTTGAACAGAGGTGAACAGTGGTGAACAGTGCTTAAGTCAGTGAGAACAACTCAACAGTAACAGCCGAGTCGTACCCAAATTAACCTTCACACAGTGAGGTCACCCAGTGATAACTGCCTGTGAGACCCAACAACAACCAGCGATGTGTTAATCCGTCTACGATAGGAAGGCCTGGGACCACACCTCACTCATATAACACCATCTGTGAGGGAATTATTACACCACTTTTTTTTTGTTACGGGGATTAGCCCACCCGGGCACAGGTCACTGACCCACATCGGGGCCTGGGGGGGGGTGGGGGGGGGGCGAAAATGTAATAATAATAATAATAATAATAATAATAATAATAATAATAATAATAATAATAATAATAATAATAATGATAATGATAATGATAATAATAATAATAATAATAATAATAATAATAATAATAATAATAATAATAATAATAATAATAATAATAATAATAATAATAATAATAAAGAAATGCAAAAATGAAAAAAAATCAAAAGTGAGAAACAATATATGTATGTTGTGTTGTCAATAGTAAGAGAACCAATTGAGACCCTGCAATTGTGTGTGAATGAAGCAGAAGTCAGATCAGCAATCTGGGACTTGGTCACAATTTTTGTGATGCCATATGGCAGCAGGGCCTACCATTAGACAACACATACTTTCAATATCTTCCCAGGCAGTAGTACCTCCCTGTTTGGTAGTTGCTTACTACCTACTACCTGCCCCTCATAACACCATCTGTGAGGGAATTACTACACCACGTGATGCCCCTCATAACACCATCTGTGATGGAATTACTACACCACGTGATGCCCCTCATAACACCATCTGTGATGGAATTACTACACCACGTGATGCCCCTCATAACACCATCTGTGAGGGAATTACTACACCACGTCAGGTCCCTCATAACACCATCTGTGATGGAATTACTACACCACGTGATGCCCCTCATAACACCATCTGTGAAGGAACTACTACACCACGTAAGGTTCCTTCTAACACCGTCTGGGAGGAAGTTACTACAGTACGTGTTTGCTCTTCAACACCTACATTAATCTGTATGTTCACTGTATGTTCCTTTACCTTTCTCTAATGAAGGCTTTTGTTAAAACAAAAATGTATGTAATAAGTCATTTATGTCCAATGTTTATTTTCAGCCTTCGGGGTGCAGAACTTTTTCAATAAACCGTTAATTATTATTATTATTTATTATTATTACACACACACACAAACACATGTAAGTTTGTATATTTTCAGCCACTGGCTGCAACTCTATTAATAAACCGTTTATTATTATTATTATTATTATTATTATTATTATTATTATTATTACACACACACACACACACACACACACACACACACACACACACCACTAAGATTAATAGCGACCGTCCACATCAATTTCTGCAGGGACAATCTTGGTGTCTGTGTCTGTGGTGTTAAAATACCTACAGCAGCGTCTCCCTTGTTCCTACAGCAGCCACTACACCCAAGGATAGAGTGGTATAGAGGGCAAGACCTTCCCTCCCCCTCACCACACCTCCCCACACCTCCCCACACCTCCCCACACCTCACCACACCTCCCCACACCCTACAATAAAGTTAAAACATAAACACTAAAGTCACAACACTATTTAACCATGAGTCTCTTGCGGTAGATGGAGGTAAACGAGATGGTTACAGTAGGTGGTGTTAGGAACGTGTGAGGCTGTGTTTACCCCGCCTCTCTGTGTGTTCACCCTCACACAGTCACACACACACTACACTCGCTCGTACAAACAAGGTCGCAAGAGTAAATTCACAATCATTCCTACGACCTTCATCTCCACTATATTAGATTTCATACATTGGTAAATATGTATACCGTAAATATACATAGAGCTTCCTGTATATTCTTGCTTTGTTTTTGTACAGTAACAGTGTATAGTAAATCGTAACATTATTATTTCTTCTTTTAATTTGTGTTTTTGACCGACTTTAGGCGACTCATCTGCACACCCACCTGACCAACACACCTGGGAGAAGGCTTCAGTGTTGCCTGAGATATATCACTCCCCAGGTACTTGACTTAACTGGGTGTAGGTGGAGGTGGTTGTGAAGGTGTAGTTGAAGGTGAAGGTGGTGGGGGATGTGGATGTGAAGGTGTAGGCGTATGTGGGGATGTAGGTGGAGGGGGATGTGGATGTGAAGGTGGAGGTGGAGATGAAGGTAGAGGGAGATGTGGATGTGAAGGTGTAGGTGGAGGTGTAGGTGGAGTGGAGGCGAAGGTATCCAGCTTGAAAAATAATAGTGAGTATTTCTCTACCCTGACCACTGGAGGTTGGAAGGAGCAAGAGGACCGAGCGGAGAGTTACAGTGTGTCCAGCAGGTGTGACTCCCGCTCGGGGCAGTGTAAATTCAACGCTATGAATAATAAACCTTCGGTACACAAAGAGGCGGTAAGGCTGGCACTGCAATCGACCACCTTCACTTCCCCAACTGTAAAATTAGGAGTTTCATTTACAGCTGAATGATCTAGGGTTGTTCTGAGCGTGAATCAGCTATTATCAACGCTCTACACAGCTATTATCAACGCTCTACACAGCCATTATCAACGCTCTACACAGCCATTATCAACGCTCTACTCAGCTATTATCAACGCTCTACACAGCTAATATCAACGCTCTACACAGCCATTATCAACGCTCTACACAGCTAATATCAACGCTCTACACAGCCATTATCAACGCTCTACACAGCCATTATCAACGCTTCTACACAGCTAATATCAACGCTCTACACAGCCGTATCAACGCTCTACACAGCTAATATCAACGCTCTACACAGCTAATATCAACGCTCTACACAGCCATTATCAACGCTCTACAGCCATTATCAACGCTCTGTGCAGCTATTATCAACGCTCTACACAGCCATTATCAACGCTCTACACAGCCATTATCAACGCTCTACACAGGCATTATCAACGCTCTACTCAGCCATTATCAACGCACTACACAGCCATTATCAACGCTCTACACAGCCATTATCAACGCTCTACACAGCTAATATCAACGCTCTGCAGCCATATCAACGCTCCATAATATCAACGCTCTACACAGCTTATCAACGCTCTACACAGCCATTATCAACGCTCTACACAGCCATTATCAACGCTACAGCTAATATCAACGCTCTACACAGCTAATATCAACGCTCCATCAACGCTCTACACAGCCATTATCAACGCTCTGTGCAGCTATTATCAACGCTCTACACAAGCCATTATCAACGCTCTACACAGCCATTATCAACGCTCTACACAGCCATTATCAACGCTCTACACAGCCATTATCAACGCTCTACACAGCCATTATCAACGCTCTCCTCAGCCATTATCAACGCTCTACACAGCCATTATCAACGCTCTACACAGCCATTATCAACGCTCTACACAGCCATTATCAACGCTCTACACAGCCATTATCAACGCTCTCCTCAGCCATTATCAACGCTCTACACAGCCATTATCAACGCTCTACACAGCCATTATCAACGCTCTACACAGCCATTATCAACGCTCTACACAGCCATTATCAACGCTCTCCTCAGCCATTATCAACGCTCTACACAGCCATTATCAACGCTCTACACAGCCATTATCAACGCTCTACACAGCCATTATCAACGCTCTACACAGCCATTATCAACGTGGCCTTCACTCAGCCATTATCAACGCTTCACACAGCCATTATCAACGTTTCACACAGCCATTATCAACGCCTTCACACAGCCATTATCAACGCCCAGCCATTATCAACGCTCTACTCAGCCATTATCAACGCTCTACACAGCCATTATCAACGCTCCATCAGCCATTATCAACGCTCTACTCAGCCAATATCAACGCTCTACAGCCATTATCAACAACGCCCCACACAGTTATTATCAACGCTCTACACAGCTATTATCAACGCTCTACACAGCCATTATCAACGCTCTACACAGCCATTATCAACGCTCTACACAGCCATTATCAACGCTCTACACAGCCATTATCAACGCTTCCACAATACTTTCGATTCACTTTCTAAATCAGATTTTCCCAAAACAGAAATAGAATCACCTACAGCGTCTTTGACTTTCGCTGTTACCATGACAACCTTGACTAACTAGCTAGCCGGATTATGTGAGAAGCCGGATGTTTAGTGAAGGCAGATGTTTGGCGACAGATGACACATATGGTTGTGAAGGCAGATGTTTGGCGATAGATGACACATATGGTTGTGAAGGCAGATGTTTGGCGACAGATGACACATATGGTTGTGAAGACAGATGTTTGGCGACAGATGACACATATGGTTGTGAAGGCAGATGTTTGGCGACAGATGACACATATGGTCGTGAAGGCAAATGTTTGGCGACAGAAGACACATTAGGTCATGAAGGCAGATGTTTGGCGACAGGTGTCGTGATGGCAGATGTTTGGAGGCAGTCTTGATGGCCGTGTTAGAGCGCCGGCTGAGGTTCCCATCGATTGATAAGCCTCGAGGATGTTCCCTTGAATCTCTCACGACACACACACACACACACCATACACACACACACACACACACACACACACACACACACACACACACACACACACACACACACACACACACACACACACACACACACACACACACACACACACACACACACACACACACACACACACAGCCTGAGGTGGTCCAGCCGGGGTAGTAATCAACGTATGATGACTTAGTTACGTTATCCTTACTCTATACCATTGTTTGTATACCCGCACTGTCTATTTACACTGAATACCGACACTGTTTGTATACCTGCACTGTTTGTATACCTGCACTGTTTGTATACCTGCACTGTTTGTATACCTGCACTGTCTGTATACCGACACTGTTTGTATACCTGCACTGTTTGTATACCGACACTGTTTATATACCTGCACTGTTTGTATACCTACACTGTCAATATACACACTGAATCAATATCAACTTCTATGACGATTTTACTGAAAAAATATATCTATCAATATCTAATTTCTAGGACGTGGAAGCTTGGTGGGTAAGGTAGAGGCGAGTGAAGGGAAGACGTGTGTAGGTTCTCCTCAGCAGGTAAGAGGTGTAGAGGACTCAACGGGTTAGGTCATTGCACTTAAGGGGTTAAGTCATCGTACTCAAGAGGTTAAGTCATCGTACTCAAGAGGTTAAGTCATCGTACTCAAGAGGTTAAGTCATCGTACTCAAGAGGTTAAGTCATCGTACTCAAGAGGTTAAGTCATCGTACTCAAGAGGTTAAGTCATCGTACTCAAGAGGTTAAGTCATCGTACTCAAGAGGTTAAGTCATCGTACTCAAGAGGCTAAGTCATCGTACTCAAGAGGCTAAGTCATTGTACTCAAGGGTTTAATTACTCGTGAGGGAATCTATCAACATGACAGCTCGTAATTAACATCGCGTGACAGATCACCTGATTTACACTACACTTGCTTACCTGTGTGTCTGAGGTGATTAGTAGAGACAGTCCTTCTTGGCTTGGCTTATCATGACAAAAAAGGTAAATCTAATCCATTTTCAAATCCTTTTTTTTTGTCATCCATCCTCCTCTCTCTGTTGCTGTAATCCATCCTTCACTGTCATCCATCCTTCACTGTCATCCATCCTTCACTATCATCCTCCTCTTCCCTCTCCTAAACTCTCCTTCTCCTCTTCCTCCTCCCTCCACCTCCCGCACTCTACCTCACCATCTGCTCCTCTCCTCTTCCCCCTCCTCCTCCTCCTCCAACTAACTTTCCTCCTAAAATGATTCTTCCTCCCAATTTCCTCTCGCATCTCCGTCAATCTACTGCTTTTCCTCCATTTTCCTCCACATATTTTTCAAACATTTTATTGACTCGACAAAATGAACTACAGAAGCAGCTGCCAGCCTCATGACTCTCCCTCCCTTCTGCTTTTTAATTTATTAGATTGTCGGGTTTTTTCTTCTGTCTGGTTTATTTCATCTCTGGTTTATGTTTCTTGTCGGGTTTTTTCTGGTTTTAATTTATTTTTTGTGGTTTATTTTTTTTTATTTGTGGTTGATTTTATTTCTGTTGTATTTTAGCTCTGGTTTATTTTATACGGGTTTATTTTATGTGGTTTATGTAATCCCTGGTTTATTTCGCCTCTGGTTTATTTTCTTTTAAACATGAGTTCTTTCACCGTACAGGGAGGGTTTTGAAGTATATTAATATTGTTAAGGTACACAGTCGGTACACTCACCTGTCTTAGGGTACACAGCCCAGTGTACTGTACCTGGATTTTGTCGGGGGTGGGGAATGGGGGAGGGGTCACCTATTGTACAGTTTGATTGTGTATATCCAGTGTACAGATAATACCTTTTCTTATAGTAATGGGTATGTATGTATGTATGTATGTATGTATGTATGTATGTATGTATGTATGTATGTATGTATGTATGTATGTATGTATGTATGTATGTATGTATGTATGTATGTATGTATGTATGTATGTATGTATGTATGTATGTATGACCTGTAAAAAAAAATCTCCTCTCCCCAAATATATTACCAAGTTACATTATTTATTTACTCTTCAACATCATAATCAGAATATTAACACGACGAATGATACCCTGAGTGAATGTTTGGGGTGAAATGTTTACAACGTTCGCTGGCCGATGACATTCTGTGGTCGGTAAATATTTATCCTGCTGCCGACACAACATTATTATTTTTGACTGTCAACAAACCCTGAAATATTAAATTATTTTAAATCTCAGAGGACTGTGTTAAGCCTCTCTTCTTCTTCTTCTTCCTCCGTCCTTCCATACTCTTCTTCTTCTTCCTCCTCCATCCTTCCATACTCTTCTTCTTCTTCCTCCTCCACCCTTCCATACTCTTCTTCTTCTTCCTCCTCCATCCTTCCATACTCTTCTTCTTCTTCCTCCTCCGTCCTTCCATACTCTTCTTCTTCTTCCTCCTCCTCTTTCACCTTCTACACTCTCCCTATCAATTACTCTTCTTCATCCTCTTCCTCTTCCTAGTTCTCCTCCTATGAGAAGAAGTGAGCCATAGAGAAAGAGAAAGAGAGAGAGAGAATGTGTGTGTGTGTGTGTGTGTGTGTGTGTGTGTGTGTGTGTGTGTGTGTGTGTGTGTGTGTGTGTGTGTCCTGATATGAGAACCATTACTGAAACACCTGTCCGACATCCAGTGGAGAAACGAGAGGTCATGACATCGATCACCGGCTACCATGGGACAGACAGACAGACAGACAGACAGACAGACAGACAGACAGATGGACGGACGGACGGACGGACGGACGGACTAACACACTAGGTTAACACTGAGACTGACACGACACATTAGGTTGACACAGTGAGGTTGACACATTAGACTGACACACAAGACTGTCACACTAAACTGACACACTAGGTTAACACTGAGACTGACACACTAAACTGACACACCAAACTGACACACTAGACTGACACACTAAACTGACACAATAGACTGACACATTAGACTTACACACTAGACTGACACACTAAACTGACACACTAGACTGACACACTAGACTGACACACCAAGCTGACACACTATACTGACACACTAAACTGACACACTAGACTGACACACCAAGCTGACACACTATACTGACACACTATACTGACACACTATACTGACACACTATGCTGACACATTAGACTTACACACTAGACTGACACACTAAACTGACACACTAGACTGACACACCAAGCTGACACACTAGACTGACACACTATACTGACACACTATACTGACACACTATACTGACACATTAGACTTACACACTAGACTGACACACCAAGCTGACACACTATACTGACACACTATACTGACACACTATACTGACACACTATACTGACACACTATACTGACACATTAAACTGACACACTAGACTGACACACTAGACTGACTTACCGACCACAGTGAGGTTGACGAGACTGGTGTGGGTCGGGGAGCGGAAGAACTCGACCCGGCACTCATAGAGGCCGGCGTGCTGCAGGGTAACGCTGGTTAGGGTGAGGGTGGCGGTACCTCGGCTTACCGTCAACACTCCCTCCACCGCCTGGATGTCCTCCTGAACCTGTGGCTGACGTCCGTCGTAGCTGTGGCGGTGAGAGAGAGACAGACAGACAGGTTAATGACGCTATAATACCTGCGGGTTATAGTTAGTGGTGCAATAATGCCTGCGATTCAAAGTTATTGGGACTAAAATTCGTGTGGGTCATAAATTATTGGCGCTATAATACCTGAGGGTTATAATTAGTGGTGCAATAATATCTGCGAGTCATAATTAGTGGCACTATAACACCTGTGGTCATAGTTAGTGATTCCTTAATATCTGCGGCTCATGAACATCTTAACAGTGAGCGCAAGAGAGTTAACGACACTATATTGCCCCAGTCTCTGTGTGTCGTCAGTGTGGGAGTGAGAGCAACGCTTAGTGGTGCTATAACACCACTAACGCCCACGTGTTGCAACCATTGAGGTGCGAGAGGCAGGTAGTGGCACCATTACAGCTGAACCAAGTGTGTGTCTTACTACTGGTGGCAGATGTGGCTGTTGTTGTCACGGTAACTCTGCCATCATAATTGTTGGCCTCAGCGCGTCTTTGGTTGCATAAGTGAGTGTTACTTCGTTCCCACAAGACTAATATTTGAGTTATATACAGCGCGGATATAGCACACTGTATCGCTAAGCCTTGGATAAACTAAGGATATCCTGGGATCGTACCAAGAACCTTCAGCACAGCGGGTGAATGATGTTTCCACTCGAACACAGCTTTCCTCTCTTGTTAAATTAAATGACACGAGAAATTTCACATATTTATCTTTTCTCTCTAGACATATTTTTCATAATTCATTTTCTTCTTTCTACACTTTGTTTTGTCCTCACACATATTCTATAACTATCTCCAACAGTTTAACTCCCGAGAAGCGGCGGTGACCTCTTCACGTGCCTCACCTACATTACATTTCTATAGTTTGTGACTCCATGTGACCTCCTGTGACATCTTGTGACTTCCTGCGACTTCTTGTGACTTTCTGTAACTTCCTGTGACTCCCTGTGACCTCCTGTGACATCTTGTGACTTCCTGTAACTTCCTGTGACTCCCTGTGACCCCCTGTGACATCTTGTGACTTCCTGTAACTTCCTGTGGCTCCCTGTGATCTCCTGTGACATCTTGTGACTTCCTGTGATCCTGTGCCTTCCTGTGACTACCTGCGACTTCTTGTGACTTCTTGTGACTTCCTGTAACTTCCTGTGACTTCCTGTAACTTCCTGTGACCTCCTGTGATTTCATGTGACTTCTTCTGACTTCCTGTAACTTCCTGTGACTTCTTCTGACTTCCCGTGACTTCCTAATACCAGTTAATATACAGTCACTTCAGGTGTTGAACTGGTGGAGGGATAGCACACCTGCACAATACACCACACACCTGCACAATACACCACACACCTGCACAGTACACCACACACCTGCACAATACACCACACACCTGCACAATACACCACACACCTGCACAGTACACCACACACCTGCACAGTACACCACACACTTACACAGTACACCACACACCTACACAATATACCAAACACCTGCACAGTACACTACACACCTGCAGAGTACACCATACACCACCACAAATTTACACAGTACACCACACACCTGCACAGTACACCAAACACCTGCACAATACACCACACACCTGCACAATACACCACACACCTGCACAGTACACCACACACCATCACACACTTACACAGTACACCACACACCTGCACAATACACCACACACCTACACAGTACACTACACACCTGCACAATACACTACATAAGAACATAAGAACATAAGAATGGAGGAAACTGCAGCGGGCCTACTGGCTCATACCAGGCAGTCCCATTTACACCCAGCCCTTATTGCTCATATATCCATCCAACCTAAGTTTGAAGCTATCCAGCGTATTCGAGTTAATGATGATATTTGATAACTTGTTCCAGTCGTCCACTACTCTATTTCCTAACCAATGTTTACCTATTTCGCGCCTAAATCTAAATTTGTCTAATTTAAAACCATTGTTACGAGTTCGCTCCTGGTTGGAAAGTTTGAGTACCTTTGTAATGTCCCCTTTGTTTAGCCCTGCCTTCCATTTATACACCTCTATCATGTCGCCCCTCACTCTACGTCTCTCGAGGGAGTGCAAATAAGGATGCTTTAACCTGTCTCTGTACTCCAGGTTCCTAATGCCCGGGATTAGTCTTGTCATTCTCCTTTGAATTCTTCCCAAGGATTCTACATCCATTCTGTAATACGGTGACCAGAATTGAACTGCATAATCCACGTGAGGTCTCACAAGCGCAGGATATAGTTTTAAGGTGATCTCGCTAGTCTTGTAACTTACACGACTTTGTATGAACCCAAGTACTTAATTAGCTTTGTTTCGATCAAATACACATTGTTTACTTGGCTTAAGATTCCTATTTATCGTTACTCCTAAATCTCTCTCGCAGTCGGATTTCTCAATAACATTGTTGTTCATCTGGTATCTGGTTTCCCTGTTTACGTCTCCTATACTGAGTACTTTACATTTGTCCACATTGAATTTCATCTGCCATTTTTCAGACCATTCGAAATTTTTTTTTAGATCTACCTGTAGTTTTGCGGAGTCCTCGTCAGATTTAATTACACGTCCTATTTTAGTGTCATCAGCAAATTTACTTATGTTGCTGTCTACGCCGATATCTATGTCGTTTATGTATATAATAAATAATAATGGTCCAAGTACTGAGCCTTGGGGAACTCCACTAGTGACGTTGCTCCAATGGGATTCAGTGTCGTTAATGCTCACTCGCTGTTTTCTGTCCTGTAACCACACCGTAATCCATTTTAGAATATCACCTTTAATGCCTACACACTACACACCTACAGAGTACACCACACACTACAACACACTTACACAGTACACCACACACCTGCACAATACACCTCACACCTGCACAGTACACTACACACCTGCACAATACGCCACACACCTGCACAATACACCACACACCTGCACAATACACCACACACCACCACACACCACCACACACTTACACAGTACAACACATACTTGCACAGTACACCACACACCTGCACAATACACCACACCACACAGTATACTACACACCTCCACACACTTGCACAGCACACCACACACCTCCACACACTTACAACAGTACACCACCTGCACACACACCACACACCTGCACAATGCACCACACACCTGCACACACACCACACACCTGCACACACCACACACCTGCACAACACCACACACCTGCACACACATGCCACACACCACACAGTACACCACACACCTGCACACACACCACACACCTGCACAGTACACCACACACCTGCACAGCACACCACACACCTGCACAGTACACCACACACCTGCACATTACGCCACACACCTACACAGCACACCACACACCTGCAAAATACACCACACACCTGCATAGTACACCACACACCTGCACAGTGCACCACACACCTGCACACGCCACACACCTACACAGTACACCACACACCTACACAGTACACCACACACCGGCACAGTACACCACACACCTGCACAGTACGCCACACACCTACACAGTGCACCACACACCTGCACAGTACACCACACACCTACACAGTACACCACACACCTGCACAGTACGCCACACACATACACAGTACACCACACACCTGCACAGTACACCACACACCTGCACAGCACACCACACACCTACACAGTACACCACACACCTGCACAGTACACCACACACCTACACAGTACACCACACAGCTGCACAGTGTATTACCCTTGACATCATTAACACACCTGGAGAATTAAGCCTCTCGGACATGACAAAGTTCCTAAAGTCTCTGGGATAATTCGGCCTTATTGGTAAACTTGTTATGTTCCTCCCTCACTAAGCCACCGGCCAGCTGTGGGAATGACGCAGTGATGAGTGTGAGGGACGACACGGTCACTCATCGCTTAGGTTACTCATATCCGAGGTCACTCATCACGAGGGTTACTCACTTTCAGGATCACTAACTGTCAGGATTATTCATCGTCTGGGTCACTCATCGTCAGGGTCACTCATTGCCTGGGTCACTCACCGTCAGAGTCACTCATCGTCGGGGTTATTCATCAACGGGGTTACTCATCGTCAGAGTCACATTCATCAGGGTCACTCACCACCCGGATTACTCATAGTTAAGGTCACTCACCATCTGGGTCACTCACCGTCAGGGTCACTCACCATTAGATTCACTCATAGTCTCGGTCACTCACCGTCAGGGTCACTCACCGACAGATGGCAGCAGGTCCCGGCACTCAAAATAATTAGAAATCTTCATCTAGTGAGTGATGCTGACTTGCCAGTGTGAGAGTGTGTGTGTGTGTGTGTGTGTGTGTGTGTGTGTGTGTGTGTGTGTGTGTGTGTGTGTGTGTGTGTGTGTGTAGGTATAATCCTCCTCACAGCACAAGAGCGTCTCTTCTCCTCTCCTAGATCACAAACATAACTTTTATCATGGTATTAAGTCCGTCCAATTAGTTCATATGAGACAAATCTATTTTATAATCTATTTTAATATAGACATCTTTTCCTCAATTAGACCAGGTTTGGTTAGGTTAGGTTAGGTTAGTACTACAGCATCATACAGCATCACTATCATCACTACTTGCTGTAAACACCATTCCTTAACACTAAACACCATCACTAGCACCACACACCATCACTAGCACCATCAGCTATAACCACCATAAACCTTAACTACCGCTCGTTCTATGTAAGATAACGAGGTATTTACACTCAGTAAAAACAACACTTTTTCGTAATTAGAGTTTTTTTGTTTTTTGTCTTCCGCTCACCGGGACTGTTTTTACGAACAACACATAAAGGTGAATGTTGTGTTATTAAGGTTAATGAGTGCACCTTTATCTACCTGTGTGACCAATGTTGACCCCAGGTTGTAGTGACCAGAGTGTGTGTTGACCCCAGCTTGTAGTGACCAGAGTGTGTGTTGACCCCAGCTTGTAGTGACCAGAGTGTGTGTTGACCCCAGCTTGTAGTAACCTCTCTGTTGTTACCTGTAGTGACGTTTTGGAAGGATAAATGATCAGGTCAAAGGTTAAGGACATATAACCGTGTCAAAGGTGCCATCACGCGTGGGTTGGTGCCTCGCTACAGCACACAACAGTTATGGTGCCAGCGAGAGCCTCAGTGACCCTGCCGAGCTGAAGTTTGGCACTGCACAAAAGAGACCTTCTCGTCACACATTTAATAAAATATGGAGTCAGTGTCGTTATGAGCAGAGTTTCATATGAGCTGAAATTTCATCATAAAATTTACATCACGAGAAATTTTTTGGGGGGTGTAAATTATTAACATTCACGAAAATTTAGCAGATTTTTTGTATTTATTTTCCATTAATACAATTTTTTTTCAGGTTAGTTCTAAACAAAAACGAAATTTTAACAGAAATATTCCCCCAATAACACGTATTTTTCATTATATTTCGCATCAATGAACACCCTTTTCGAATATATATGTTCTGAACAATAACGAGAACTTGCCACAATTTTCCATGTCATAATACTTCATTTTTCTTCATATTACACATCATACCTGGATACGACACACACACCTGGGCACACAACACCCCTTAAGCTCATTAATAACACCTGGCGCACGCTGGCTTGTCTGGAAACACCTGTACAAGTTGTATATTAAAGTGAGGAACATGATATTAATTGTTGCATCGAGGCTCCAACTATCTAATAAGAGCGACATACATACATACATACATACATACATTCATACATACGTACACCACCACGACCTCATCTGCAAATTTGGTAAGAAGCTTCTACACCATCCCCGACACCGGCTCCTACTACCACCTGAGATCCCTTGTCCGAGAATTGCTGTTCGACACCACAACCGCATCCAGCCCATACGTGCACGAACTGATCGCTATAAGAACAGCCCAGTCCCAACCATTGTAAAAATTATCAATAACTTGTAATAAATCAGTGTATTCACTCCCAGTAAACACTGCTCCTTACACTGTCACTATGTTGAAATGAACTGTAGTTTGAGCTTTTCCCCATCTAGTTATTATATGTCTTATTTGTGTCACTTATGTTACTTGTATATTATTTGTAATTCGTAACCCATTCCCCAAATATGTAACTGTATATTTTCAGCCTTCTGGCTGCCAAGCTCTTTCAATAAACCGTTAATTATTATTATTATTATTATTATTATTATTTACATACATACATAGTCTCCACAACACCAAATTATCAGATTCATGTCTGCTTTTTTGTATTGAGACAGACAGACAGACAGACAGTTGACCAGACCAAGTACTGAACTGAACTGTTAAGGCAGGTGATTACGAAAACTAATAGCACCTCTGGCTAGCACACACACACACATTACTGGGTTGAGAAATATGTGCTAGGAAGCCAACATGTGTCAGGGATGTGTTGTTAAGATATTGGCAACTCACGTGGGAAGTTGTTGGGGCGGAAGACACGATAGCATTGACTTTTGTGAGATGAAAGCACAAGAGGTTGAGAGCTGACAGTGTCATATGTACGGTGTGTAGTGTCAGGAGAGTGTCAGGAAAGTGTCAGTCAGTCAAGTTAGTCAGTCACCGCTACCGAGAGTGACTGTGATACCTGACTGTAAGAATAACTGGAGAATAATAATTCCATGTTAACCTAACCTAATCTAACCGAACCTAACTTAAGTTAACCTAACCTAATTTACCCTACCTTAAGTTAGCCTATCAACCCAATTTAACCTAATTTAACCTACGATGACCTAATCCCCAAGTACAATGCCATCGTACTCAATGGAATAGGTCATCGTACTCAAAGGCCTATGACATGTACTTATGGGATTAATCAATAACAATCAAAGGGTTAAGTCATCGTACTCAAAGGTTAAATCATCGTACTCAAGGGTTAAATCATCGTACTCAAGAGGCTAGTCACCGTACTCAGGGGTTAAGTCATCGTATTCAAGAGGTTAAGTCATCGTACTCAAGAGGTTAAGTCATCGTACCCAGGGGTTAAGACCCACCTTCAAGATATCTTCCTGAGAGCGACCCCAACTTTGTGTCTGACAGAGTTAAGTGACCGCCTCTACTGACATAATTAATAACATAGTTTGCTTGTGAGGGGATTTTTTTTGTTTACAAGTATACGACTTATCCTCACTAATTACTGCATATTGGTGACTCTTGTTAGTTAGTTCAGTAATTATGGCATAAATTGGTTTAAACTTTCCAAGGTAGAGAATTTAAAATAGGTAAAAATGATTAATGAAACACAGGTAAATATAGGTAAGTATAGGTACTTAGTCTTCAGGGCACTGTACTCGGCAGTCTTCAATTCATCAACTATAACATTAGGTCCTCATTCACAACTATAATAGAGATAATTGAGGATGCCAGGGATGTGAACCAGAGACTCTTAGTACAGGAGGCGAGAGGTAAATCCATTCAGCCACCGCACCTCTCATCATCACGCGGTAACAAAGGTAAACAAACAACTAACTCCATCTAGGTGTCTTGGTCGATGAGAAACATGACTTATGTTTCTCGTTTGAAAAGTTTGTAAAGTTTGTAAGATTCAACTTTCACCAACTTTCTGGGAGAGAATTTGTGAACCTTTGACAGGCAACAGGTATAGCAAGTTTGTCTTCGTCTACTACAGCTCACACAGGCAGGCAGGCAGACAGACAGACAGACAGGACAGACAGATAGGCAGGCAGGCAGGCAGGCAGGAGGACAACCATACATTCAATAGAGTCATCCCCCACACCACACCCTCCACACCACACCCTCCACACCTCACCCTCCACACGTCATCCTACACACCTCACCCTCCACACCTCATCTTCAACACCTCACCCTCCACACCTCACCCTCCACACCTCATCCTTCACACCTCATCCTCAACACCTCAACCTCCACACCCTCACCCTCCACACGTCATCCTCCACACCTCACCCTCCACACCGCATCTTCAACACCCACCCTCCACACCTCACCCTCCACACGTCATCCTCCACACCTCACCCTCCACACCCACATCCCACACACCTCACCCTCCACACCCTCACCCTCAATACAGTCATCCTCCACACCTCATCCTCCACACACCTCATCCCTACACAACACCCTCCACACCTCACCCCTCACAAAGTCATCCTCCACACCTCATCCCTCACACAACACCCTCCACACACCACCCCTCAATACAGTCATCCTCCACACCTCATCCTCTACACAACACCTCCACACTCTCACCTCCACACCATCCTCCACACCTCACCCTCCACACTCACCTCCACACCTCACCAATACAGTCATCTCCACACCTCATCCCCACACAACACCTCCACACCTCACCCTCCACACCTCATCCCTACACAACACCTCCACACTCACCTCCACACCTCATCCTACACCCCACACACCCCTCCCACACTCATCCTCTACACAATACCCCCACACTCACCCCACCTCCACCTCACCCTCAATACAGTCATCCTCCACACCCTCATCCTCACACAACACCCCCTCCCCACACCTCACCCTCCACACACCCCTCCCACACCTCACCCTCAATACAGCCTCCACACCTCATCCTCCCCTACACAACACCCTCCACACTCCCACCCTCCACACTCATCCTTCACACATCACCCCTCCACACCTCACCTCCACACCACATCCTCCACACCTCACCTCCACACCTCACCCTCCCCACACTACCTCAATACAGTCATCCTCCACACTCATCCTCTACACCTCACCTCCACACCTCACCAATACAGTCATCCTCTCCACACCTCATCCTCTACACAACACCCTCCACACCTCACCCTCCACACTCACCCTCAATACAGTCATCCCCTCCACACCTCATCCTCTCCAACACCTCCACACCTCACCCTCCACACCTCACCCCTCACATAAGTCATCCTCCACACCTCATCCTCTACACAACACGCTCCACACCTCACCCTCCACACCACATCCCACACCTCACCCTCCACACCTCACCTCCACACTCACCAATACAGTCATCCTCCACACCTCATCCTCTACACAACACCCTCCACACCTCACCC
>NW_024748870.1:578349-643081 GCF_018991925.1 Homarus americanus
AGACAGAAGTTGTGATCGCCGAGCCGCGAGCGTGTTCAGGACGTAAATGCTTCCGCTACAACGACCACGCCGGTTCCTCCCCAGGTTGAGTGTCGGCACCCCAGGGGTCCGTGTTCCGGGACCCGGGCTTTCCTCGTTTGGGACAAGTAGAAGAAGGCGTAGTCATGGGTCTCGGCAGGTCACAGGACTACCAGGTGCAGTTACCCAGTGGTCGTGTGGTGGAGGAACCGCCGTTTTCTCCGCCCGTAACCTGCCTTCTTTGGCCCGCCACCAGTGTTGAGTCCATACCTTCCCAGTGATGATGAAGTCCCCTCGACGCTCAGAACGGATCCAGAAAAAGGTCCGCTCAAGACTTTGCTATGAGCGTATAGAGAGAGGGGAGGTGTATGTATATTATGTATGCTGGATTATGTATGTATTATGTATGTGCTCCATTTATATTTATTCAGCCCTGGCCTTGGCGTGTGGCAATGTTATTACCATATCCCCTGCGGCTTAATTAATGTTGCCTGGCGACATCCTTATGGGGAAGCTGCTAATGTAAATAATACGATATTGATAATATTATATTGTATTATAACACTTACTGTGGTACTAGCTATTATAGTATTATTAATAATGGGATATGGAAAACCTTTTCCGCAATTAGAAGAAAAAGTAAGGACTTAATAAGACATCTTTCTTATATTATGAATATGATATCAGACATAACAGGTAAAATTACAAAGGGATCAGATTATGATAAATTTATTATTGGTCTACGTAAAATAAGTGACAAGATTAAAAATTTATGACTACAACAATACCAGACTCAAACACAATAAAAAAATTCAACCAAAAATCATGTCATACTTTATCAGATAAGATCAGTGATTTACGTAAAACATTATAACTCAGTGTAGTAAAAATACGAACACTTGGCGTATTGTATGAATTAAATGATAAACAATTAACTGAAGCCCAGAAAACAATGCAGTCTAATCTAGTATATATAAATGATTTTAATATTTTACTACCAGATTTACATATAGCTGAAGTACTGTTAAGACGGGATGGACGTTCTAGTATAATAAAGATACTCAATAAAATACTTATATTAAGCAATAAATCATTATTTTTGAACAGCAATGACGAAGTAGGTGATTTACAGTCACTAAGTAAATCTTTGATGAAGTAAATATAGCTTACCATGTTCACAATTTACAAACTTACAATGGCGCAAATGATCATACTAGTACTGACACGTTAAGGGGTTTAAATGTTAATTATGAAAATGATTCTATTACCCACATGAAGATTGAGTTGGTAGATACTTCAATGAATATTTTAAGAGAGTATTAAATTGTTGATTATATTAAAAGAAAATGCGAATACACGATTTACTAATTACGAGAAACGGGAAACGATTGATTTATGTAGTATCATGATATTAACAATACACAATAAAATACAGGCACTCTAACCTAAAGTGAAAGAGTGGTTATATACTAATTCTAGAGAGGATAAACAAAGAGTGGTTTAATTCTAAAGAAAATCAATAAGAATATATTTTAGTCCATCATTAATTTACAAGTTATAGGTATTGATGGGTCAATGTTTTTTCATGCCTACGCTACACCAAACGAATTATTGCCACAAACAGTTGATATAGAAAAAACGAGTCACAAGGTCTGTAATATTATACTTAATTATATAAAAGTCCTTATACACAATATCTAATTTTACATTTCATATTTTTTGGTAGTGACTGTAATGTTGAGTTAGTTTCCTGTTGGACACCATCTAAAGGAGAAATTATTCTAAAATCGTTCATGGAAAATCAAAATAATATCTTGAGTATCTATAAAAAATTTCGGATGAATTGATCTTCAATGGATAAATTTGTGATAAAACAAGTATTTGGATGTACTGATGTAATTAAAGAGCATCATTTTAATGATCTTTTTAAACTAGTTATAATCGAAGCCATTGATAGTTTGGGAACGGATACTTATACAAAAAAACAACAACATTATTATTATATAAATCAACCCTCGTTAAAAGCTGACTGAAATATATGAGATTATAATAATTTTATTTAGGCTGCTGGGGCTATTAAAGCCGGCCCAGTGTTACTTGTCACTCAGACCTTGTCTCACCTCGGACCTCGGAGACTGAAATTACACGAGCAGAAAAATAAATTATTTATTAAATTACCTTACCACAAAAAATGGAAATTAATAATACGATATTGATAATATTATATTGTATTATAACACTTATAGTGGTACTAGCTATTATAGTATTGATAATGGGATATGGAAAACCGTCGCTGCACATAGAAGAAAAAAGTAAGGACTTAGTAAGACATCTTTCTTATACTTTGAATATGATATGAGATTTATCAGATAAATTACAGAGGAATCAGATTATGATCAATTTATTATTGGTCTACGCAAAATAAGTGACAAGATTAATAAAATTATGACTATAACAACACGCGACTCAAACACAATAGAAAATGTCAACCAAATATCATATCATACTTTATCGGATAAGATCAGTGATTCACGTAAAAGATTATTAATCAGTGTATTTAAAATACAAACACTTGGCGCATTGTACGAATTAAATGAAAAACAATTAACTGAAGCCCAGGAAACAATGCAGTCTAACCTAATATATATAAATGATTTTAATAGTATACTACCAGATTTATATATAACAGAAGTACTGGAACGGTATGAATGTTCAAGTTTAATAGATATAATTCCCAAGTTCAAAAATTACAAAGTTCCAATGACGAACGTGATAGTCTGGGCACGATGTGGAGTATATATGACAAATTTACATATGTTGCTGTTTCGCAGATAAAGATTAACTTGGTAGATATTTCATTGAATATTTTTGAGAGTATTAAATTGTTGAATATATTCAAAGAAAATACGATTATATTATTTACTGATCATGAGAGGAACGAAACCATTGATTCATGTCGTCAATTATTATTAGGAATAAAAGATAAAATACAGCCACTACAATCTAAATTGAAAGAGTGGATAAATTCTAGAGAGGATAAACAAGAGTGGTTTAATTCTAATGAAAATCAAGAAGATTCTTAATCTGGCATCTGGCACTATTTCCACCCCTTTATCCATATAAAAGCAAACGCATTAAACAAATATCTTGACATTTCCTGAACCTTTTCTGAACCGGATGGATTGTGTTTTGCCTATTATTACTAATAAAAATAACAAACTCCGCTTTAAAACAAACCCAATCAGCCATTGAACAAACAAAATTGCAAGACACCTCAACCCCTGAACAAACAACAGTGCCATGCACCATATTATCATCCTCCGAAGCCACCAGGGAAATAACAATAACAACAACATCTGGAGAACTCAACAATGTTACTTAGAAAAAAGATAACATTTTTGTAGGGCTTATTATAGTTATAATTTTTGAAGTTATAATTATTATGGTGTGTTTAACATTTCAAATATGTGTTTTTTTATAAAAAAAGAAAACTGGAACAGTGTCACAAGACATTGACGTGCGTACTATGAGCAATCTTGCCGAACTTGAAGGCCTGTAGAAAGCACAACTTTTTGTCCATCATCATGAGTACAATTACTGGATGGATTGTGGTTTGCCTATTATTACTTATAATAATAATAAACTCTGCCTTTGGGCAAATCAACTCAGCTATTGAACAAACAAACACCGCCATTGAAAAAGAATTAGCTGAAGAAAGTGGAATTACTGATGAACAAGCCACCAGTGGTGCAAAGGAAACAAGAAAATATTATGATGATGGTAAAATAATTGTACAGTTTGACGAGATGTATCTATTCTTGTGGTTTCTTATGGTTACAAGTTGTGTGGTTTTGATAGATGTGTGTATTATATCGGCATTATGGAAGAAGCCGTTCTTGCATATTTCCGCCCCCCTAATGGGGACTCCACGAGTACAATTACTGGATAGATTGTGTATGAAAAGGAATTTAATAAATTTAGACTAAAAATGATTTTTATGTTTAATTGAAGATTTTAAATAAAGTGTAGCAATAATCTGGCTTTTTCCCCTTTTTATAAAAGCCTATTATTACTACTACTAATAAAAAACATCGCCATTGCCATATAAACCCCCTTAGATGGCTTCAGAATACACAGCAAAGCCTGAAGAATACACACTGAAGCCTGCAGACAATTCCAAAAGGAGTGCAGAGTTTACCCCAGCGAAGCCTGCAGAAGAAACCAGAAACACTACAAAACTTATGTTGACCAAGAATGCAGCAGTTTCTGGTATGGTGGAATGTACGGTTGGGCAACAACAACAACAAGATCTGGAGAAGTAACTGGATGCAAGGGAAACAATAACAACATCTGGAGAAGACACCGGTGACGTAATGGAAACAACAATAACAATATCTGGAGAAGACACCGGTGATGCAAGGGAAGCAACAATAACAACAATAATAATACTAACAACATCTGGCCCCCCCCAAAATTAGAAGACTGCAGAATACCCAGTAAAGCATGGCCGAAAACTCCAAGAACACTGCTGCAAAAACCAAAAATTTTGCAAAGCTTATGTAGACCAATCATATTGCAATAGCTTGTATCGTAGGATCAATGAACAAGAATTATCATCACCCTCCGAAGTTACCGGTGATACAAGAACAATAACAGCATCTGGAGAAAACAAAAATGGAAAAGACACGGGTGATGCAAAGGAAACACTAATAACAACATCCGGAGAAAATACCGGTGAGGCAAGGGAAACAATAATAATAACGACAACAATAACAACATCTGGAGAAGACACCGGTGATGCAAGGGAAACAACCACCAACATCGGGAGATGATACCGGTGATGCAAGGGAAACAATAACAACATCTGGAGAAGACACCGGTGATGCAAGGGAAACAATCATAACAACTGAAGAAGAAGATACCGGTGATGCAAGGGAAACAAAAACAGTAACAACAATAACAACATCTGGAGAACCCAAAAATGTTACTGAGAAAGACTATAACATTTCTGTAGGGTTTATTATAGTTATAATTTTAGTCATAATTATTTTTGTGTTTGTAAAATATTATATAGGAAACAAACCAAACTGGAACCAATTTGATGAACAAGAATTATTATTATTATAATAATCTTCCGAAGTCACCTATGTTCACCAAAGGATAACGAGCCCAATATGATTTTTTTTTATTTTTCTTTGAACCTGTCTGTCTGTGTGTGTGTGTGTGTGTCTCTCTCTCTCTATGTTTACAGAGTCCCTTGATGTTCGTGTTTGTCGTCTTCATGCGTGTGTATCTGTGTTCGTGAGAGGAAACGAGACGCTTAAAGTAAAACTCAATAGCAATGCCTGTACTTTAAAGCATAATATTATGTTAATTATATAAAAAATGGAGATTGATACGAGTTTGATAGTATCATGTTGTAATATAACACTGGTACTAGCTATTATAGTATTTATATTAATAATTGGGTTTGGAAAACCTCTTCTTTTACCACAATTAGAAGAAAAAAGTGAGGATTTAGTAAGACATCTTTCCTATATATTAAATATATGATATCAGATATATCAGATAAAATTACAGGGGGATCGAATTATGTTAAAATGATTAATGGTCTACGTAAAATAAGTGAAAAGATTAATAAATTTATGACTAGAATACCCGACACAAACATAATAGAAAATGTCAACCAAAAATCATCTCATACTTTATCGGATAAGATCCGTGATTTACGTAAAAGATTATTAATCAGTGGATTTAAAATTCAAACACTTGGCGTAATGTATGAATTAAATGATAAACAATTAACTGAAGCCCAGAAAACAGTGCAGTCTAACTTAGTATATATAAATTATTTTAATATTATACTACCAGATTTACATATAGCTGAAGTACTGTTAAGACGGGATGGACGTTCTAGTATAATAAAGATACTTAAACAGTATATAGATTAAAGAAATTATCATTCTCGATTAAGAAGAAGATCGAGGATAATTATGGTGATTTAGACGATTTAGGAACACTAATTTAAAAAGCTTTCGTACACGTATAATTTGAGAACTTTAGAATATAATTTTAACAAATTGAACAATTACAATGGCAATGGTAATTATACTCTTACTTTTAGTGATCCTAATGTTTCTGTTTCCCAAATGAATATTGAACTGGTAGATACTTCATTGAAAATGTTAAAGAGTATTAAATTGTTGAATATATTCAACGAAAATATGATTATATTATATACTGATGAGGAGAATGAAACGATTAATTCATGTAAACAATATTTATATACTGTATCATAAAAAATTACATAGAGGCACTAAAACTTACACTTAAGGAGTGGTTCAATTATATTTCTGAAGAGGATATAGAACAGTGGTATATTTCTTATGTTCCCGATTTTTATTAAAATTTAGAAAGTATAAACAATAGTGGTTAATTAATCAAAATAAAATGATTTGTAATTTTTCCAAATATAAACATTTTACATTTCCAGAACCGGCATAGCAAAATCCGCCCATTAGACAAACAAACTAACCAAATGGTGAAGAATTATAGCTTATTTGATGATGGTGAAGGAAATAACTATCTGGATAGGGTGAAGATGTACAGTAATGATAAAAGATATTAGTAGAAAAACAAGAATCCGAAGACACCATAACAACAACATCAACATCTGGAGAATCCTACAATGTTATTGGGAATACTATATATGTAGACGACTTACACTATTACACCTTGTGGGTTATTATAGTTTTAATTATTGTGATGTTCGAAGTAATTTATATGATATAATTTATTTTATACAATATATTATAATAGTGTGAAAACGACGACCACACCCATCGTATTTAACCTGCCAAACTGGAAAAATGTATTTAAACTCCACTTTAAAAAGTTAGTTAATTTTTTCTCCATATCTATATTTTGAGTATTATTATTCTACTAAAATTATTTATGCGACTTTGAATCCACTCTCTAGCTTCTCGTGTTCTGTAATCAATCTGCTTATTTTTGTACACTATAGTAACATCAATTCCATTGACACTATCAAATTCCCAAACAATGTTTTCGGGTAAAGAAAAACTCAATAGCAATGCCTGTGCTTTCAAGTGTGTTATATTTTAAGAAGTACACATAATATTTTGTTCATCTTCTCTGTTTGCACTGTGATGGAACTTATTAAATTTTCACGTATTTTATCATATGCAACCGAAAAGGTCCTTATTAAACTGAGTGTTAAACAATTAATTTGACTATTTAGACGTATGCACGAAAGATTTTTTGGGGAAATTTTTATTGGTGTTGATCTGTCTGTGATCAGAACATAACATATCTGTCACATCTGGTCTTATCTCCTTTGAATAAAAATTAACTGACATACAATATTAATGCTTCTACAGAAGCCGCTGTGATTCTTTTTTAATTGTGAAATATTCTTTGTGTTAAACTTATAGAAAGAACGAAGCATTTCCAAAGTATCTAAACAATCTACTTCCAAATTGGTATCCTCCCCAAAACCTAAAATGGAAGTAGAAGTATTTTATTTATCAAAAGCCATAATTATGGGTGACCTCAAACTGGAAAGTTGACGTAGTATTTTATTGTCACCGAACAACCAAGTACAATTAATATTATACTTATATGCTAGTTTTCCAATAGCAGAATCAAACTCCCTTATACTATTTTCATATTCGCAGGAAGCCGGTATAGAATTGTGTAACATCTCATCGTCCACAATGTCAAAATGTTCTCTATCAACAATTGTACCAGACGCCTTTGTCAATATGTGATTCATAGATAAAGTGTCATTTTCTCGATTTCTTTTTTTTAATTTAAAGAAATTACCATGTAGTAATTAATATCATCTGTCATAGAATTGGTTGTACTGGTTATACTTGACATGTTTCCACTTTCATAAACGAGCACCCTATCAAATGAACTCATTGTGAATATTTAGATTTTATACTATTTTATATATGTGTAGATATTAAAAAAAATAATTATAAGTCTTCAATAGTTAATGACATAAATCAAATATAAAAACTTAACGAAACACATCTTCAGCTTTATTCTAATAATAATAATAATAATAATAATAATAATAATAATAACAATAACTATTATACGTACAATTTTAGAGTAGTCATGTCAGTTTATACTACCAACACGGATAATGATGTAATTGTTAATCAATTTATACCTCCCAAAACATTTTCGCCACATTTAAGACAAAAAAAACCTCCCCAAAACATACTTTGTAATTTTCTAATAGGTAAAGATACATACAATTTATTTTATAACTTTCAACAAAAAATCGGTGAACATAGAGATGGGGTAACAACTATTGCTAATTTAGTTACTCCAAATTTTAATACCAGCTTATGAATCGATAAAGCCAACCTAAAATTCGTTGGTGAATTAATAGCAATTTTTCATTAAATATTACGCAAATGAGAAATATAATAAATAAAATGTTTATCTATAACACTGTTTTTAACAATCCTACAGAATTTGTAAATGTTGTGGAAAAGTAACCCGTGTTATTTGATTTCTGTTCATACATCACCCAAGATGTATTTTCTCCGTATTACGTCTATCTTTCTAAAACACTTAGTTTGTGTGATAAATTATGTTTGTAATATAAAAAAAATAAAGCTATTAAAGAATTTGAAAAGGTTCTAAAACCATTAGTTTTGAGAGCGAAATTAAACCCTTCATCACCGATATTTTTAAAAAGAGTATAATGACATGACTCCGGCAACTCAAAGAGAGTCTACATTTACCGCCCTTACAAACAAAAGAAGGGATATTGTTCAAAACAGAAGTTTTAAATAAACTTGAAAACTCTACGAATTTTCAAAGGACGCTTGAAGAGATACTCACGGGAAATATTACAAATACTGCCGCCAGAGAGCACATCATATCCAATCATCCCCACAGCACATATTTAAACTATATCCAAGATGTGAACGAAATGGCTCACGATTTGGGTTTTAAAAATGAAACTGAATTTAGGGTTTTATACACAATTTCAACAAATCATCAGATATAAAGAATATTAAATTAAACAAAAATTTCAATACATTTAAAGAGTGGGCATTAAAAATCCAGGGAGCATTTTTAAATCCATTTTAGTAGTTGCAGTTGGCAGCACCTTTATAGATTTTCTAAGAAATTATAATGCTTTTAATACAGGTTGTTTTCGATACGAAGTAAATACCAAACAAAAGGGGATTGCAAAATATGTATACATTGATCGATATTGTGATAATAATGGAGGAAATTGGAAGAAATACACAAGAGGTATATACAGTCTTCCTCCAGATAGTTATCCTCTCTGGGGAACCACCGCTTGGGATTGTTCATTTCAGCCTAATATACTTTTACAAACAAAAGATACTGAAGGTATTCTTAATATGGGATGTAAAGGAATTTATAATCCATATAACTATAATTTATTATGTTCATCTTCAAATTTTACGTTTATTGAGTCAGATGACAGGGGATGTTATAATCGAACTAAGTCACGGTCTTCTTCAATCGGCTTTTTGGACTGATATTATGAAATATCCTAAAAAGATTTTGTGGTTTTGTGTCTTTATTATCCTTGTAGATATATTTTTTTATCAACTATATTTACTACAAGGTTGGTTGACAAAAAAAAAAATAAAACGACCCTTAAAGAGAATTGTTATATTTTAGGTAGTGTTAATAGCAGTGTTCGTTTCATAGCGGTTTAAAAACACATACCTTGTTTACACGCACAGTTGCCAGGTCTGTCCTTTTATGGACAGTTTGACGTGATAAGACATAACGGTTAAGGTTTAATTATTTTGTTTTATATAATTTTCTTTTATAGGGTGCACATCTAAAGTGTACAGTTGGTTTTTTGTTAGAACTATAACCCTTTTATTATCATTATCATTATCATTATTATCATCATCATCATCATCATTATCCAAATATTGGTAATATGATGTGGGTGAAGTAGATTCCTGTTTACTCCTGTGTATACCAAAAGATATAAAACTACGACGTTTGGCTGTTTTCGGGATAATTTTACCGCTAGAATTATTTACTGTGCATTTTTTGTACTGATCATTATAGGCATACGAAAAATCTCCACCATATACGGTATATCGAGTAGTTCACTAATCCTTCTTTCTGTTAAGAAAGGCTTTATAAACATGGGAGAATGAACTTAACGGTTGTGGTCCCCAGAGAGATGCAGCGTTTGAATAGATAGATAGATAGATTAGATAGATAGATAGATAGATAGATAGATAGATAGATAGATAGATAGATAGATAGATAGATAGATAGATAGATAGATATATAGATAGTGTGTGTGTGTGTGTGTGTGTGTGTTTTCTCAGAAGGGTAAAGGTTTATTATTACAGCAGAATGTTAGTACAGCAGGTGTGTGGTTATGTGGGGTGTTCGTACAGCAGGTATGTGATTATGTGGGTGTTAGTACAGCAGGTGTGTGGTTATGTGGGTGTTCGTACAGCAGGTGTGTGGTAATGTGGGTGTTCGTACAGCAGGTGTGTGATTGTCTGGGTGTTAGTACAGCTGGTGTGTGGTTATGTGGGTGTTCGTACAGCAGGTGTGTGGTTGTCTGGGTGTTAGTACAGCTGGTGTGTGGTTATGTGGGTGTTCGTACAGCAGGTGTGTGGTTGTCTGGGTGTTAGTACAGCTGGTGTGTGGTTGTCTAGTGTTCAGAATAATCCAAGTCGACCGAGATCGTCTGGTGAGTGAAGATGGAAGCGGGTCTGGATGCGTTGAAGAGAGTCCTAGTCGGTGTGCTCGTAGCAGTCATCGTCGGGCGGGGTGCGTTCACTCATCCCGACGTCGATGAGATGACAGGTGCAAGGTGACGTGGAGGTGTCGATGATGACGTTGCCGGCGTGGAGGTCCAGGTGGCTGTAACCGGCACCGTGAAACTCGGCGAGGGCAACGCAGGTTGCATCGTAGGCCTCCTGACGATGGTAGACTTGGTACCTGAAGCGGTGTAAGATTGTTGAGAGAGTCACACCCCGGCAGTACTGCATGACGATGGCGTGGGGATCGGTTGTGACGCCGTACACGATAGGCGCGCCCCCCACCCCGGCCAGCTCGTGAAGGACGCGGGCCTCCTTGGTGACGCGGGCCTCCTTGGTGTTGGCCTTGCGGAATGAAGGATCTTCACCACCACTTCAGTCACGTCCCCGTTGTCTAGGGTGAGCTGACCATGGTGGCTCACCCCGTACTTACCGGTCCCAACCTTACCCATGAGACTATGATGGTCCCAGGTAAGCTGAGGGAGATCTCGTCCTCCACTGGAGGAGGTGGTGGAGCTGGAGTAGGTCTTACGGGGAATAGTAGTGACGACAGCCCCTGCCTCCCCTCTCCCCCCCTGGCCCACCTAACCTTAATTATGTACTAAGACACACCTTGAGAAAAAGTGGTAGAGTAATTAGGAAAACATTTAACGCCAGGTATATACTCCTTTACGCCGCTGCCCCAGTCTTATGTTGTGGGTTTCAAGAATTCAACTGGAGCACCTGAAAATTAGTCACCCTAGCCTATTTTACCAGACGATTAAACACCCTAACACAGCACTGAACTTACAAACACAGTACTGACCTCTATAACAGAGCACTGAGATCTCTAACACAGTACGGAGCTCATTAACACTGCACTCAGCTCCCTAGCATAGCACTGAGCTCACTAAGACAGCACTGAGTACAATTCTGGTCACACTGTCTCCTTATGTAACGGTAAAATTTTTTTAAGTGTACAGTGTGCTATATCCAGCTCGCCCTTAACTGATCACCAGGCCTATGTGACCCAGTTTCCTATGATAGTGAAGCTTTGTTGTCTGACTCACCACCGCCAGTGTTACCAAATCATATGTTTATATTAACGTGACACTAAACACTACAACAATGTGAGTTAATGGAAAATAATAACAGTAAATATAGGTACATTCCTCAGACCCATCCCTCCCCTTCTCCTTCGTCTCAGCCTTCCTCCCTCCCCTCAGCCTACCTCCCTCCCCTCAGCCTCCTTCCCTCCCTTCACCTTCCCTCCCCTTATATTAGCCTTTTTTCCCTCACCCCCCCTTTACCCCCCAAACATCACGTCAGATAAGCTGGTACTCTGCTGTCATAAACAAACACACAACAACAGGTATGCACTTGTGACCGACTGTAAGGGCGGAAACGATCTTCCTGCTCGTTACCGCTGCTTACTCGCTCGTTTGCTGGTGCGACCCTCACTTGGGGGGGGTTGGACGAAAGTGTGAACGTCGCTGCTACCTGTATCACCGGCTCAGATCCGACTCAGCCGTCAGTACCTCCCCCACTGTTCGTCAAATTCTACCTGTGATCTCATCAAAGGCTCGGGACTCGTGGGCTGTGTCCCCAGACCTTCACCTATCGACTGTCAATTCTCTGGACATCTACCACTACCCCATACCACGACCGTCAATTCATCTCCTCCGTCTCTGCCCCGGTGTTCTCCTGCTATATCAAGACATCTGCGGCTGTCGCTCGAGTGAGGAGTTGAAAGGACCATCCCCCTGAGAGTGGATCACTGCGTTCCAGAACCAGGGCCACTGCCGTTGGAAATATCTGTTCATTGTTTGATTCTTTTGTTGTTCGATTCCATTAATTGCTGACTCCTTTTCATTGTTCGATTCTATCAGCTGTTGACTCCCTTTAATTGTTTGATTCCATTAATTGTTTGATTCCATTAATTGTTTGATTCCATTAATTGTTTGTTTCCATTAATTGTTTGATTCCTTTAATTGTTTGATTCCTTTAATTGTTTGATTCCACTAAGTGTTTGATTCCTTTAATTGTTTGATTCCACTAATTGTTTGATTCCGTTAATTGTTTAACTCCATTAACTGTTGGCTGCATTAATAGTTTGACTCCTGTAATTGTTATTTTATGTTTGTTTAGTGGTGTCAGAGTTTTGTGTTATATTTTTATTGTTAAGAGATGTCAATCTCAAACGGTTGTTTGTTATTCCTCAAAAAACCATGGTCCTTGCCTTCATTTTTTAAGATCCTGATTAGTCTGGCAAGGGATTTCTATACCTAAGTCCCAGGCCTTTACACCGACTGCTCTGATTGCCTCATTACAATAGTTCACGTGATGAAAGTCAAATTGTTTAATCTACAATAAACGTAAAACGATTTTAATAATATATATCATCAGATAATAACATAGTGTATAATACTGTAATCTTCACTAAGGTTTAATATTCGTAATACCGTATTTTTTCCTAATAGTTTAATTTATTTTCGTACTTTGCGCTGCCAGAAGTATAATAAATTACTTTCTATAAATGATAATTCTGTAACATTACGATTAAAATAATTACTAATAATTTTTTTATAAACAGTCTCATAATCTTATTTTTATTTCAAAGTGTGTAAAAAAAAAAAGATGATTTTTTTCACCACAGGAGTATTATATTTTTCTCTGTTTCAGTTTGGTCAAAGAAGCAACCAATCACACGTTTGCGTTTGATGATAGATATCTGTTGTCTACATGTAAGACAACAGGGAACCAGTCTACACACACACACACACACACACACACACACACACACACACACATACACACACACAGAGCATGAGGGAGAAGCTGAGGAACACAGACTGAGAGACACAGTAATAAAAGGTTTAGTTGATTAGGAGGAGGAAGAAGATGCGAAGAGGGTGAGTAAGGGAGGAAGAGAGGAAGATGAGAGGAAGAAGAGAGGAAGAGAAGGGGATGAGGGAAAGAGGAGGATGGGAAAGAGATGATAACGTGAACGAGGAACAGGGAAGAAGACGAAGGGAAGACTAGGTAGAGAAGAAGGAAAGAAAAAAAGAAAAAGAAAAAAAGAAAGAAAGAAAGAAAGAACCAAATGAAAAGGATTCACTAAACACATCACCACAAGAGGAAGAACACCCTAGACACGACACAACATGTTGACGATATACCACAGGTCCACGGCGATACCACTCACGATATTGGTTCAGTGGGAAGAGGACACTTAGAGAGGAAAAACTAGCGTAGGATGTTTTAAATAAGGGATCCTGGGCCGTCCTGAAGGAGTAAAAGTGGAATTAAATGGTAGGAGACTAGGACACGTGGCATTAATGTTGACGAAAGACATTGGGTTAGGTTAGGTTAGGTTAGATCAGAACATTATGATGTAGGAATGAGTAATTAAACCCTATTCCACAAAGTCATCAGGAGGGAGATATGTTTAATATAGGGATTAAAACCTGTAGTGGTTAATGGAATAAATCTAAGGTGGTTAAAGGTGTAAGTAATGAATGTTGTATGTTAGTAATATTATGAATGTGCGTATGACATGTCTGGCGTCTTGTTATTGGGAGTGTAACCAGTACTACACATAACTGACTTCAATTCCCCAATCAATGTCAGGTATCCACTCAGGTGATCCGAGTTCGATACCCAGCACTGAAGAAGTCATTATTGTGTACATTGATTTACGTGTGTACATAAAAGTTCATACAGAGTTACATATCTTCACTACATTTTTCTATTTTTCCTCAAATTCAGAGCTTGTCTTAGTAAGACTAGTTTGTAAAACAAAAATATAATTGCACGAAATGGACTGTGTACACTTGAATCATCTCGGTTACCAAGTTCCTCTCGTCCAGGTCACTAGGCAGGAATTTCTTGGTCCGCCCTTCAAGACACCCAGACCCTCCTCCACCTTCACTCACCAGACGATCTCGGTCTACTTGGATTATTCTGAACACTAGACAACCACAAACCAGCCGTACTAACACCGAGACAACCACACACCTGTTATACTAACACCCAGGCAATCACACACCTGCTACTAACACACGAACCAACCACACACCTGCTGTACTAACACCCCACACAATCCACACACCTGCTGTACTAACACCCAGACAACCACACACCTGCTGTACTAACACCCACACAATCACACACATGCTGTACTAACACCCAGACAACCCACACATAACATTTAACGCGAACAATCACCACCTGCTTTATTTCTTTTGATCAACCCACACACCTGTAGCCTGCCACCCACACAATCACACATGTAACAAGACGGATCTTGTATGAAGAATATTATATATTTATAGGTAGAATATTTCTAGTAAGAGGATGTAAAGAGAGGAAGAATTTGGTAGCGTGGCCGTGTTAGTTATTTACACTGTCAATAAACTTAAACGCCTTATCTTATACGTCACACATCTATTACGTTCTTAAGGACGTCTTCTCAAACACCTCTTGTTACAACTGTTTATTAATTACGACAATGACATGGACACATTAATAACACCTTCTATCGAAGTTACTAGGGACACATATATTACGTTACTAGACACTGATTCTCGGACACGAACATGAAATGAATACACTTCCACGTAGTAACTCATCCCATGGATAGCTCTGACAGAACTCCACGAGACCTGGGGAAGGCCTAGCAGGTGCCTGGGTTGTCTCTATGGGAGACTGCTTAGCTGGGACACCGGTGTCGGGAGGAAGTCTCGCTCCCGACCGGAGGGACTTTGCCTTCGGCTCTCTGTCTGGACTGTTTCGACTCTGCTCCGTCGACTCTCCTATATATGGAAAGCAGTGAAGGGTCCTTACATTTGACTCCTTAAGAAAATAGGTCTGGACTATCAGAGCTTAAGTTGTTGTATATTTGGAGAATTTTTCTGCTGACTGCGTGCCTGCCTTTTATCGTTGGTGGGGGCCGTGACATGAGAGGGGGTGCTGAAGTTGATTTGTGGCCCCTTGACTTGGGCCACTGCGAGGGTCCCTTTCAACGACCCCCTCGCTAATGTAAGGTCAGGTCTGGACGTTTTCTGAGATGTGCCAGGTTGGCCAATGGCCATATTAGGGGAGAATATGGGCCTCTTCTTCTGACTGGTGTCTCACATGATGGACCGTGTGACATGAGGTGTTAGTTTTTGTAACCCCCTTGAGCGGCCAGGGGTACCCATAGATTTGGCCTCCCTAATGTCTGGATTGTATCTGGAATGTTTTCATTATAAGCTCATTGAGGATCTGATAACCCCATCATTACACCCACCTGCTATTGCTAACACCCGGACAACCACACCTGCTGTACTAACGCAGACAATCACACACCTCCTGTATTAACACACAATCACACCTGCTGTACTAACACCCAGTGAGCACACACAGCTGCTGTACTAACACCCAGACAACCCACATCTGCTGCTAACACCCAGACAAACCCGCACACCTGCTGTACTAACACCCACACAATCACACACACCTGCTGTACTAACACCCACACAATCACACACCTGCTTTACCCCAACACCCACAAAATCACACCTGCTGTGCTAACCTCCCAGACAGCCACACACGTGCTGTACTAACACCCAGACAACCACACACCTGTTTGTACTAACATCCAGAAATACACACCTGCTGGCACTAACACCCCAAACAATCAAACACCTGCTATTATTAACACCCACAATCTCACACCTGCTGTACTAGCACTCACACCACAATCACACCTGCTGTGCTGACACCCACAACCACACACATAGCTGCTAACACCCATCACGCACCTATAGCTTCTTTTAGCCCACATAATCACACACCTTAACACTAACGCCCACACAATCACACACACCGGCTGTACTAACACCCACACAATCACACACCTGCTGTACTGACACCCACCTGACCACAGACCTGCTTTACTAACACCCACATCCACGCACCTGGCACTAACGCCCACATAATCACACACCTGCTGTGCCTAACACCCAGACAACCACACACACCTGCTATACTAACAGACAACCACACGCCTGTTGTACTAAATCGAAGCCACACACCTGCTGCCTGAAAACATCCACATAATCACCACACACCTGCTGTACTAACACCCACCTGATACACACCTGCTGTTAATGCCCCACAATCTCCACACCTGCTGTTACTAACGGCTCACACAATCACGCACATAACAATACCTGACGCCACAACCACACCTGCTTGTGCTAAAACCACAATCACTCACCTGCTGTGCTAATATCCAGACAACCACACACCTGTATTGCTAACTTGCCCAGACAATCACGCACCTGATCTACTAACACAGACACAACCCAGACACCGCCTGCTAACGCCCACACAATCACACACCTGCTGTACTATACCCGCATAACCACACACCTGCTCTACTAACTTCCACACAATCAAACACCTGCACCATACTACTTTACCCACATCCACACACTAACAGCTAACACCGACACAATCACACTCCTGCTGTATTAACACACAGACAACCCACACCTGCTGCATTAACACCCACACAATCACACACCTGCTGTATTAGCACGATCACAATCACACATCTGCTGTACTAACACCCACGCAATCACACACCTGCTGTACTAAACCCTGACAAACACACACCTGCTGTGCTATCAACCATAAACAACACCTGCCAACAATATGCTTACCCAGACAACCACACTCCTCCTGTACTAACCCCCACACAATCATTCAGAAGCTGTACTAACACCTACACAATCACACACCTGCTGTACTAACACCCACACTATCACACAACTGCTGTACTAACGCACACACATTCACACACCTGCTGTACTAACACCCAGACAACCACACACCTGCTGCACTAACACCCAGACAACCACATACCTGCTGTATTAACACCCACACAATCACACACCTGCTGTACTAACACCCACACAATCACACACCTGCTTTACTAACACCCACAAACCACACACCTGCTGTACTAACACCCAGACAACCACACACGTGCTGTACTAACACCCAGACAACCACACACCTGTTGTACTAACATCCAGAAGCCACACACCTGCTGTACTAACACCCACACAATCACACACCTGCTGTATTAACACCCACACAATCTCACACCTGCTGTACTAGCACTCACACAATCACACACCTGCTGTACTGACACCCACACAACCACACACCTGCTGTACTAACACCCACACATCCACGCACCTGTGGCACTAACACCCACACAATCCCACACCAACTGTACTAAAACCCACACAATCACACATCTGCTGTACTAACAATCACATAATCACACACCTGCTGTACTAACACCCACACAATCACACACCGGCTGTATTAACACCTATACAATCACACACCTGCTTTACTAACACTCACAAAATCACACACCTGCTGTACTAACACCCAGACAACCACACACATGCTATGCTAACACCCAGACAACCACACACCTGTTGTACTAACACTCACACAATCACACACACCTGTACTTATACCACACAACCACACAGCTGATGTACGAAAACCCACACAAACATACACCTGCTGTACTAAAACCCAGACAACCACACACTCAAGGTGTCAAACACCACACAACCACATACCTGCTGTACTAACACCCACACAACCGCACACTTGCTGTACTAACACCCACACAATCACTCACCATGTAATTAACACCCACAATCAAAACACCTGTTGTACTAACACCACATAACTGCAATTCATGTTGCATTAACACCCACACAATCACACACACACCTTCTGGTACTGACACCACATCCACACATTCCAAGCGCTAACACCCACACACCTGCTGTACTAACACCCACACAATCACACACCGGCTGTATTAACACCCATACAATCACACACCTGCTTTACTAACACTCACAAAATCACACACCTGCTGTACTAACACCCAGACAACCACACACATGCTATGCTAACACCCAGACAACCACACACCTGTTGTACTAAAATCCAGAAGCCACACACCTGCTGTACAAACACCCATATAATCTCACACCTGCTGTACTAACACTCACACAATCACACACCTGCTGTACTGACACCCACACAACCACACACCTGCTGTACTAAAACCCACTCAATCACTCACTTGCTGTACTAACATCCAGACAACCACACACCTGCTGTACTAACACCCAGACAATCACACACCTGCTCTACTAACACAGACACAACCAGACACCTCCTATACTAATACCCACACAATCACACAGCTGATGTACGAAAACCCACACAAACACACACCTGCTGTACTAAAACCCAGACAACCACACACCTGCTGTACTAACACCCATACAACCACACACCTGCTGTACTAACACCCACACAACCGCACACTTGCTGTACCAACGCCCACACAATCACTCACCTGCTGTACTAACACCCACACAATCGCACACCTGCTGTACTAACACCCACACAATCACACACCTGCTGTACTAACACCCACACAACCACACACCTGCTGTACTAACACCCACACAATCACACACCTGCTGTACTAACACCCACACAACCACACACCCACACCACATGGGGTCCAGCACCTGCTAAAATTAACACCCACACATCCACACACCCGCTGTACTAACACCCACACAATCACACTCCTGCTGTATTAACACACAGACAACCACACACCTGCTGTAATAACACCCACACACCACACACCTGCTGTATTAGCACGATCACAATCACATCTGCTGCACTAACACCCACACAATCACACTCCTGCTGTATTAACACACAGACAACCACACACCTGCTGTATTAACACCCACACAATCACACACCTGCTGTATTAGCACGATCACAATCACACATCTGCTGTACTAACACCCACACAATCACACACCTGCTGTACTAAAACCCTGACAACCACACTCCTGCTGTACTAACAACCAGAAAACAACACACCTGCTGTACTAACACCCCAGACAACCACTCACCTCCTGTACTAACACCCACACAATCATTCACATGCTGTACTAACACCTACACAATCACACACCTGCTGTACTAACACCCACACTATCACACAACTGCTGTACTAACACACACATATTCACACACCTGCTGTACTAACATCAAGACAACCACACACCTGTTGTACTAATACCCACACAATCACACACCTGCTGTACTAACACCCACACAACCACACACCTGCTCTTCTAACACGCACACAATCACACACCTGCTTTACTAACCCCCACACAATCACACACCTGCTGTGCTAACCCTCAGACAACCACACACCTGCTGTACTAACACCCACGCACCCACGCACCTACTGTACTAGCACCCACACAAAAACACATCTGCTGTACTAACACCCACACAAGCACACATCTGCTGTACTAACACCCAGCAATCACACACCTGCTGTACTAACACCCAGACAACCAAAAACTTGCTGTACTAACACCAACACACTCACACACCTGCTGTACTAGCACCAACACAATCACACACCTGCTGTACTAGCACCCACACAATCGCACACCTGCTGTACTAACACCCACACAATCACACACCTGCTGTACTAACTCCCACACAACCACACACCTGCTGTAATAACACCCAGACAATCTTACACCTGCTGTACTAACACCCACACAATCACACACCTGCTGTACTAACTCCCACACAACCACGTACTTGCTGTACTAACATCCAGACAACCATACACCTGCTGTACTAACACCCACACAATCACACACCTGCTGTATTAACACCCACACAACCACACGTATGCTAACACCCTGTCAAACACCTGATGTGTGCTTACCCACACAATCACGCACCTGCTGTACTGACACCCACACATCCACACACACTGCTGTATAACACACATAATCACACACACCTGATGTATTAACACCACACAATTACACACCTGCTGTACTATAGCCCTAATCACACATCTGTACTAACACCCACACAATCACACACCTGCTGCACTAAGACCCTGACAACCACACACCTGCTGTACTAACACCCACACATCCACACACCTGCTGTACTAACACCCACACAATCAAACAGCTACTGTACTGACACCCACACAATCACTCACCTACTGTACTAACACCCATACAATCACACACCTGCTGTACTAACATCCAGACAACCACACACCTGTTGTACTAATACCCACACAATCACAGACCTGCTGTACTAACACCCACAGAACCACACACCTGCTCTACTAACACGCACACAATCACACACCTTCTTTACTAACCCCCCACACAATCACACACCTGTTGTGCTAACACCCAGACAACCATACACCTGCTATACTAACACCCAGACAACCACACACCTTCTGTACTAACACCCAGACAACCACACACCTGTTGTACTAACACCCACACAACCACACACCTGCTGTACTAACACCCAGACAATCACACACCTGCTGTACTAACACCCACACAACCACACACCTGCTGTACTAACATCCAGACAGCCACACGGCCGCAACGCGCGCCACAATCCACACCTGCTGTTACTAACGCCGCACAACCACACACACCTGCTCCTACTAACACCCCACGCAATCCACACACATAACAATGCTAACACCCACACATCCACACCTGCTGACCCCACTAACACCCACACAGTACACACATAACAATTAACACGATACCTGCTGTTATGACCCTCCCATCCACACCTTCTGTGCTAATGCCCACACAATCCACACACCTGCTTCTACTAACACCCACAATCACACATCTGCTGTGCCTAACACCCACACAATGACACACCTGTTGTGCTAACACCACACAATCACACACCTGCTGTGTGCTTACCCACAATCACACATATGTTCTGACACCCACACATCCACACACCTGCTGTGCTAATACCCACACAATCTTTTTATAATATACTAACACCCACCACAATCACACATCTGTATTGCTAACACCCACACAATGACACACCTTCTGTACTAACGCAGACAATCACACATCTGCTGCTAACCTCAGATAACCATACACCTGCTCTTTCACTAACACCCACACAATCGCACACCTGCCAGCACTAGCACAGACTCAATCACACATCTGCCCAGTACTAACACCCACAAAATCACCCCACACCTGCTCAGCCCACTGAAACCTGACAACCCACACACCTGCATACTAACACCCACACATCCACACACCTGCTGTACTAACACCCACACACAATCACACAGCTGCTGTTACTTCCAGCCTTCCCACCTCCCACCCACCTGCCAACACCTGCTTACCCATCCACACACCTGCTGTGCTCACTCCCACACAATCACACACCTACTGTACTAATAAAACTTTTGAGAGAGATAAAACAGTCATAGCAATATATCTAATTGTAGAAAATAAAACACAAACAGACAGACAGACAGACAGACAGACACTGACCGCACTCCTCTCACTATCTATCGACGTGAGTTTAAACTTTAGAACAAAGTTAAGGAATAAATTGTGAAGGTGAAGCCATACCTTAAGATGACCAGATAAACTGAGGAAGAGGAAGAGGAGGAAGAAGAGGAGGAGGACGAGGAGGAGGAGCAGGAGGTAGTATGGAGATAAGGTGGCGTGGTGGAGGAGGGTGTGGTGAAGTGAAGGAGGAGGGGAAGGGGGGAAGGAGGACAAGAAGGATGAGGGTGTGGTGAAGTAGGAGGAGGAGGAGGAGAAGAAGGAGGAGGTGGAGGTGGTAGAAGAAAAGGAGGAGGATGAAGACAGGAAGAAAGAGGAAGGGGAGAAGGAGGGAAGAGAAGAGGACGAAAAGAAGAAGTAAAGGGAGTAAGGGGAGAAGAAGAAGGAGGAAGGGTGAAGAGGTAATGGAAGAAGAGAAAGAGAAAGAGAAGAAGAAGAAGAAGAAGAAGAAGAAGAAGAAGAGCTTCCATTATCGGACAGATAAATGTCATTAGAAAGTTTAGAGATGTGCAATGAACGGGAAGGTCTCCTGATAAGAGAGAGAGAGAGAGAGAGAGAGAGAGAGAGAGAGAGAGAGAGAGAGAGAGAGAGACACGAAGGTAAACTTACATTGTACAGTGAGTGTGGTGGTGTTAGTGATGACAGTGCCGGGCATGGCGGGGTTGGCAGCGTGGCACTTCACCTTGGCACCGTCGTCTTCTCTGCTCACGTTGATCACTAAGGTGGAGCTGGTCACCTTCCCGTACACCGTGTTCTGTACATACACAGGGCAAGACAGTGTTAGTGGTCATAAATCCCGTACACTGTTTTATGTACACACACACACACACACACACACACACACACACCTGTAAAGCTATCAATTTACACCAGTAGTGAAGGCACTTACAATCTATGTCAAGTGGTGCAGGAAAACTCGTCCAGTTTTCTGTAAATATCAAACAAGTGTTTTGCGACATACTGTAAAGAGACTTTCTTGGGTTTTGTTCTATATATGGGTAAAGATTAGTTCAGTGCGGTATTTGGTATAATGTGTAGAATTTAAGACATTTTGTTGTTTTAATAAAAATTTACATCGGTAAGGTGAGGTAAGGTAAGGTAAGGTAAGGTAAGGATAGGTTAGGTAAGGTAAGGTAAGGTAAGGTAAAGATAGGTTAGGTAAGGTAAGGTAAGGTAAGGTAAGGTAAGGTAAGGTAAGGTAAGGTAACAAAAGGTCGAGGGTGAGGCTCCAGACCAAGCACACTACACTGCCGCGGAGGGCCACTAAGAATTTGCTTAAGAACCTTCAATGGTAGACTGATTGACTGACTGAATGACTTACTGACTAATATGCTGTCTGAGTTACTGAATTATTTACTGACTGATTTATAAACTGACTTATATACTGACTGACTGTCTGACTGACTAACTTACTGACTGACTGACTTATATATTCTGACAGACTTACTGACTGACTGTCTTATATACTGACAGACTAGAAGGACGGAGAAAACAACTGGGTAATTGGTATTTGTCTCGGATCTTCATGCCACTGGACACACGATCCCTAAATCTTTGACACTGCACTGGATCACTCTCCCTTTCTCATCTGTACAGTTAGGTGTCCATTCATAGCTGGGATCGAATCCGCGACTCCTAGGATAGATGGTGAGAGCTGTATCCATTCAGCCAGTGTGCTTGTAAATTAGTTATTAGGTGTGTTTGTCGTAGTGTGTTTCTGATAGCGCCCAGTGTATTTGTGACAGTGCCAAGTTTATGACAGTGCCGGGCGTGTTTATGACAGTGCCAAGTGTGTTTGTGATAATGCCCAGTGTCTTTATGACAGTGCCGGGCGTGTTTATGACAGTGCCAAGTGTGTTTGTGATAATGCCCAGTGTCTTTATGACAGTGTCAAGTTTATGACAGTGTTGGGCGTGTTTATGACAGTGCCAAGTGTGTTTGTGATAGTGCCAAGTGTGTTTGTGTAAGTACCCAGTGTGTTTGTAAGATATTTATACTGTCCCGAGTGTTTGTGTGTTTGTGAAGTGTTTGGGGTCACAATCAGAAACACATTAACTCTGATGGAAGCTGTGTGTGTGTGTGTGTGCGTGAGTAGGAAAGAGAGAGAGAAAGAGAGAGGGAGAGAGAGAGAGAGAGAGACGGACAAAAACAAACAGACAGACAGACAGACAGACAGACAGACAGACAGACAAAAACAAACAGACAGACAGACTGACAGACTGAAAGACACACAGACAGACTTCAACACAAACCATAGTTCATAAGATAAACTACGCACTCAGTACCTCACACTGTCAAGTATGTAACTCAGTCGCCCATAATTTGTGTATAAACGTCGTGTATATCTGTAACTGTTAGTTCATTAAGAGGAGTAATTATAGCGTAGTTAACAGTTTGTGGGTTAACGGTAGGTGTGATGGTAGTTATTAGGTCGTTAACACTTAATTATTATGATTTACGTGACGCCTAATGCATTCATGAGTACTAGAGAGAGAGAGAGAGAGAGAGAGAGAGAGAGAGAATCCTGAGAATCGCTGGTTCGTGTAGGGACACCCCGAATCGATCTAGCTGTGAATATCTGACTGACATATGGAAACTGAGCCCGGTCGAGTGCGCTGCTGGCTGTATCCAAACTGACTTTAATCCTAATCTTAATGGAATTGGATATATAAGGTTTTTATTGTTATCCTAATTTTGTTTTTTGTGGGCGGTGGATAAGGGATTCTGTACTTATCCTAGTGGGGTTATAATTGGATAAGGGTACTATGATTGGATAAGGAATTTTGTAATTACTCTTAATGGGTGTTAGGGGTGGATAAGGATAGTGTGGAATCCCTACTAACCAGCTTGTGTTAAGATTAGGTTAGGTTAGGTTAGGTTAGGTCAGGTTAGGTTAGGTTGATATGGATAATGTTCACTTATAGATTGTGTTAAAGTTAGGTTAGGATATGTTAGGTTAAATTAGGTTAAGTTAGATTAGATTAGATTAGATTAGTTTAATATGGATAATATTCAACAATACCCAACAATAAGTTATAAAGACAATCACTACACGTTGCCACTAGTTCCAAATATAGAAGAAAAAATCAATAAACATGTTGATATTTTTGTCGTGTTGTAATCCTGGTAACATGATACCCTAACCTAACCTAACCTAACCTAACGGTCTTGATGTCCGTAGTGCCAATTACTGCGCCTAGATGTTTTTGGCCATCCTTTGTTATTTTGACCTCACTTCCGCCAAACACCTCCATTGCCCGTTCATAATGTTCTGGCTTCACAATGAGGAAGGACTTGCTGGCGTTTGGGTGGTACCCTATTTGTGGACCTCGTGATGTTACCAAGTCCCACCACTTTTTGATGTCCTCCACTTTTCCTGCTCCTGTAAGGTCATCAGAGTACGCCACTTGTTTGACCTCAGTTGTTTCAAATTTTATTTCGTTTTGGAGCACTGATAGGCCTATTGCGTACATTGCCATTGCAACAGGGTCCCCCTGAGTTGTTCCCTCGGTTGACTGTAAGATGGTATCACCTCTTAGAGCCTTGTTGTTTACTATATACAGGTCTGATGGATTCCTATATGAGTTTTCAACATACATTGTAAAGCTTGGACACTTGATCTTGATGTTGTGCAGTGCGGCCTTGCGGTTAAGTATGTTGAAAGCGTTTGAAGCATCCACCAGGAGAATTTCCTCACAATCACGCTGCTCAAATATCAATCTCATGGCGTGAATGGTGGCTTCCTCTCCAGCCTGGTGGCCAGCACACACTTGCAGGTTCCCTGCTGCTGCCCTGACATCATCCTTTACCACCTCCATTATGCATTTTCCGATGATCCGCCTCAACACTTCCCCCACCCCTAAAGGCCTACATCCTGGATTCTTATCCGGGGGAATGAGGCTGCAGGCCGTCAGAGCATGGAGGTGATGGCAGCAAGAGGATGCCAGCTTTCTTGCAAGGACGGCAATGGCAGTGCAGAGATCACTTGCTACAGGGCCAAACTTGTTTGTGCTGAGGATGACTCTCCAACCGTTTACATCCAGACCTGAAGGGCCTGCTCCTCCTCGAGCCTTCAGTGCCTTTTTCCACACTATCTCTCCTGTTATTTTCTCCAACAGGACAGCATTTCGTGGGATATAGTCACCCTGGAACATGATGCCTTCTTCATCACTTGCAGGGGGGTGTTTTTGTTTCAGTAGTTTTAATGTCTCTCTGTTTATTGGCAGAACCCCACCGGAGGATTCCTCTGTGAGAGATCTTACCGCCAGAGACACTTTTCCCACACGCATTTTGTTTCCAAATTTTCTTGCAACGTCATCGGTGTTTTGCTTTCCGTCACCTGTAATTTTCAGTCTCTCGTGCAGTGTTCTTGCTTCACATAGGAGATCATCAAGGACCCCAATCTGCCACATTGCTAATCTTCTCTTCATTGCTGCCGCATTTTCTTTGTGCTTAGTCTTTGTGTATGTCCTCTGACAAAACAGATGTGGTTTTATTGCCAGTATTTGAAGAGCTTAAGGGGCGAGGAAGCGGTCCTGAGTGTAATCAGTTATGAGGCGAATCATCTCCCGAATCATTTCTTTGGTGGCCGCACACTTGGATGGTTCAAATAGGTTAGCTGGCGACCACATGACAATTTCTGAGTAGGTTTCTTTGACCCATATGCCTGCATTTTCCACCGACATGCCATTCCACTGTGGTGGCTGTCTCTCATTCTCCTCGTGGACATCTGCTACTAAGGGAGCAGCGTTTATTAGTACTGCTGTCATTTAGGATATCAATGGGCGGTTGGGTCGCGGCGATATTCACTGTGGCCGCCTGTGTCGGCTCCCTGCGACGTAGGTTCCGACAATTGTATCCCTTTCTGCAATCCATACATGGTCAGTTGTTTCTCGCACATTCACAATCTGTGCAGTATTGGTGCTGGCTAGCACACACACAGCAATGTCTGTTACCCGGCATAGTGATCAGCACCTTGGGCGGCGGTTCTTTCTGCCTCCGACCTCTGCTTTGGTCCCATACAGAAGAAGAAATTAGTTCTTATGTGAGTAAAGGGCAAAGAGGTGACAGGCTGGACTGCTGGTAATCCGGGTGTATTGAGGCATCGTCTTGGCAGATGTTAATGAGCCATACCAGCCAGGCGACTAATCCCACACATCAAGATAGACTACTGGGAACTGAGGGTGTCCACTAACGCGCTATATCATGGCAAATAACCACTATTTATATGGTCGCACTGATGTAGTATTAGTTATATATACTATCTTGGTAGACCGACACTACATGAAGCGACCGTTACATGGGGTGGGGGCGACAGCAAGTCGTAGAGCACCTGGCCCCATAAGAGTGAGTCTCGATGCCACCCCTGCCAAAGTAGACCTATCAACAGTGACACTGGCACCTGGCATCTGCAGTCGCCGTCCATCGAAGTACTCACAGGCTCTCTTGAAGATCGCCAGTGAACACACGCAATATATGCGTTTAATGCCATACGGGATGAAAAGAACCGTCGGCATCGATGCTCAAGGTGACATCCGATATTCACCGACACACTGTGAAATTCTCGCTCCCTCAAACTGAATATATCCCCTCCAATAACACTTTAGATCAAGGAAGACACTCCAACACACCCACGCCGCACAGGCCCACTACTACTACTAATTTTTTTTTTTTTTTTTTTTTTTTAAACGTGGCCTCCAGCCTCCCCCAATAGCCACACCTTCGCCACCATTTTATTACCTTAATATTAAATATCCTAATACATAAGTAGCTATCCTATCTGTGTTAAATTAGTTGAGCCACAGATCTATGCGGCATTCGGTGACAGTAGCCTCATAGTCAATATTTGCAGCAGTTGTCGGAGTTGGGGCAGAAGCTCTCATTCCCCTGAGGCAGAGCAAAGCAGACCGAAGGAGAGAGAAAGACAGTCGACATCTCATCCAGGCTGTAACATAACTTCTGGGCTGCTGCTTCTGTTCGGAGATCACCTCCGCGAGTCTGGCGTAGAACATCTTGCACTTGGTCCCATCCCACCAGAGGTTGTGAACATTAGAGGAGTGAAGCTGCCAAGATCAACGTTTTGAAGTCTCTCCCCATATGCCCTTCTCTTGTCGTTCTCGTTCCTCCTATGTGCAGCATCGAGAGCTAGGTTACGGTGACATGCGGCCATGGGATAAAAAATCCTGATGTCGAAGAAAGCTCGCTGTCCCCATGTCCAGAATCCTCGAGCACTGACGTCCACACGGGCTTCGTTAGATGTGTTTGAAGTCCTGTGTTGGAAGATCTCACCATCCAGTGGAAGGAGGGTCGGTTCTATCATGACATCCCGGCATATTTCCTTCAACATATTTGCTGTGAGGTCCCTTACCTCGTCATGCCTCATGCATATGAAGCCCCCTTTCTTGCACACCATGGCGTGATCGCCATCATAGGAAGAGCCACACACGCATTGGGAGGGCAAACCTTCTTCTGGCCGACCGTACCTTAGAGCAATGGAATCTGTAATTTCTTGTTTATTAAGACTGAAACCATTTGCCCTTATCGTTAACGTAGTTAACCATTTCGAGGAGCCCACCTCCTGCGCTATAGCTACTTTTTTTTCAAATTTTCTGGTACCTGCAGCAACAGTTGCTGCAACTTATCATTTTGGCTGCCACCACTACTACTACTGCTGCCACCACCGCTACTACTACTGCTGCCACCACTACTTGTTTTTTTCTTCTTTTTTTTTAAATGGGCTCCAGCCTCCCCCAATAGCCACACCTTTGCCACCATTTTATTACCTTAATATCCTTATACATAAATAGCTATCCTAACTGTGTTGAGTTAGTTGAACTGCAGATATTTGTGGCATTCAGTGACTGTAGCCTCATAGTCAATATCTGCAAATGTTTTCTGCTTTGAGGTCGAAGCTGTCGTTCCCCTGAGGCAGAGCAAAGCCGACCTAAGGAGAGAGAAGGACAGTCAACATCTCATCCAGGCTGTAACATAACTTCTGGGCTGTTGCTCCTGTTCGGATATCATCTCCACGAGTCTGGCGTAGAAGCATCTTGCACTTGGTCCTATCCAACCAGAGGTTGGGAACACCAGAGGAGTGAAGCTGCCTTGATCAACGTTCTGAATTCTCTCCTCGTATGCCCTTATCTTGTCGTTCTCGTTCCTCCTGTGTGCAGCATCGAAGAAGGCTCGCTGTCCCAGCCAAGAATCCTCGAGCACTGACGTCAACACGGGCTTCGTTGGATGTGTTTGAAGTCCTACGTTGGAAAATCTCACCGTCCAATGGAAGGAGGGTCGGTTCTACCCTGACATCACGGCAGATTTCCTTCAACATATTTACTGTGAGAGCCCTTACTTCGTCATGCCTCATGCATATGAAGCTCCCTTTCTTGTACACCATGGCATGATCGACGTCATAGGGAAGGCAAACCTTCTACTGGCCTACCGTACCTTAGAGCATTGACATCTGTAAATTTTTGTTTATTGAGACTGAAATCATTTGCCCTTATCGGTAACATAGTTAACCAGTTCGAGGCGCCCACCTCCTGCGCTATAGCTACTTTTTTTTCAAATTCTCTGGTACTTGCAGCAACACTTGCTGCAACTTATCACTTTGGCCGTGCTGTCGTTCTGTCGTAATGGACCTTTGAATCTTGTCTTCTTCACTGGTATCTCTAGCGTATTGCCAGATACCCAAAGAATGTTCTATATTACTGAGGGTATATACAAACACTTGTTGTCTTTAAAAGTAGGTTCTATTCTCGTACGGGAGATAATACAGTCGGACACAGGAAGCCTGTGGGCACACCACCAGAACTCAGTCTTAACTACTTCTACATCTATCTATGTATTACTACGCGCTGGCCTATACAGATGCCAGCATTCACAAGCTGAATACATAAAGTATAAATGTGATAATTTATATACATAATATGGTGCACAATAAATGGAATATTACATAGAATTAATACATGTTCTGTAATACTTTACTATACATAATTAATAATAGTAATATAACAATATACAGCTGAAGGCACTACTTTGTGTCCATATATATCATACACCTCCCTCCCCCCTATACGCTCATAGTTTCATCTTGAGCGGACCTTCTGTTTCTGAGTCGCTCGGACCTGCGGAGTACTGGGGCAGAAACACAAGGTGGGGATGGATTTACTTTAGAGACATCAACATTAGGGGACTCAACTGGGGAGGGGTCAACACTAGGCAGCTCCACAGGTCGGAGGAAACGACGGTTCCTCCACCATACTCTACCACTAGGAAGACGCACTTGGTAGTCCCTGGACCGGCCAATACCCATAACAACCCCAACCTTGTCCCAGCGGTGAGATACCGGATCTTGAATCCTGATCTGCTGGCCGATACTCAACCTGGGAAGGGGGCGGGCATGACAGTCGTACCGAGCAGCGACATCTGCGGCTCGTTCTGCTGCACGGCGGTCACATTCTTCAGTCTTGGCCTGCCACTCTTGAGAAAAAGACTTCGGGTGGGCAGGAACACAAGACCTGAGATGATGTCCGTATAGAACCTGGGCTGGGGAGCGTCCGGTGAAGTTCGGGGTGTTGCGTAACTCCAACAAACCTCGATCGAAGTCCTCGCAGTCGATATTTCCTGAGGGTGACACCTTAAGGATCAGGTGTTTCACAGTCTTGACTGCGGCTTCAGCGTGTCCATTCGCCTGGGGGTAGTGGGGCGAGGTCACGACATGACGGACTCCCCAACGGTCCATGAAGTCCCGGAACTCGTGGCTGGTGAACTGGGGTCCTCCATCAGTCCTGAGGCGGAGGGGAACACCAACTTCTCTGAAGTAATGCCTGAAGCTCCGGATGGTAGCAGTAGCCGTTGTATCACTACCACAGGGGACGACAACAGGCCATCCAGACAGTCGGTCGGCAATGACGAGGAAGGACTTCCCTGCAACTGCAAAGAAATCGGCCGACACAGACTCGAAGGGTCTTGAAGGGTTATCGTCGCACATTAAAGGTTCCTGTTGCTGGCTAGGTTGCAGAATCTGGCACGGTTCACAGGCACGGACGGTACTTGCAATGTCCGCGTTGATTCCGGGCCAAAATACAGTCTGCATCGCCCGTCGCTTGGTGGCCTCCACTCCTCGATGGCTGTCGTGAAGGCGGGCCAAGGTACGGCGGCGTAGGGCAGCAGGAATAACTACTCGTGGACCATACAAGACGAGGTCTCCATCACAATAGAGGTCCTCGCGTATTTTCCAGTACGGGAGTAGCGATTCATGAAGGTCGTATCGATTCGATGGAAATCCCTGAGACACACAGTCGACGAGCCGGATGTAGGAAGGGTCGGCCCGGGCTGCGGTGCGGAGATCTTCAAGAGTCTTGTCTGCATCCGGTGCTGTAGACTCTTCTGATGTGAAGACGGCCTTCAATGAAATAGGTTTAGGGAATTCCTTGGAAATAATGGCCAACCCCTGACAATGGCCATATGATAAGAGCGGAGTCGGGATACCATTATGAACATCAATCCGGGCTGAGCAAGACTGCTTACCAAAGGTAAGGGTAGCCCAGAAAGATCCCAACGCTGGAGCCATCTTGGAACCATCAGCTGTCAGTTTCGTTGTCTGAGGAGGGGGCTGTAGGTTGCTCCGGGGTATTCCCAAACTTGCTAAATGTTGTGGACCAATTACTGAGACGTCAGCACCGGTGTCAGGTAACATCTGAAGACTGGATGACGAGTTACCGTAAGAAATGACGACATTGATGTGCTGGGGCGTCGTGTCTGTGGAACTACGTACACGACGGCAGGAACGACTGGACACAGCGTCTTGATGCTTGCCAGAAGGAGGGGGCGCGCCAGCACTACCTGAGGATGACTTCTTGGATCCTAGGTGGCGTCCTTTATGTGTCTTCTTATGACAACATTTGTCATAATGGCCCACACGACCACAAAGTCTACACTGAACTTTGCTAGCAGGGCACTTGACTGTATAAGCCCAGTGACCCTGGCGGTCGCAACTTCTGCACACGCTTTGAGCAGCTGGGCACTGGGAGGCATTATGCTGTCTCGCGCAGCTGTTACACAAATCTGCTGCTGAAGGTGTGGCTGGAGGGTGAGGGGTGGGGTTACCTTGCTGCTTCTTACCCTTTCTGTAGGAAGACACTGCCCTCACCTGGTCAGGCTGTGAGCGTAAAGCTGAAGTCGCACACCTGGCGGCCTCGTACGCTCGACATTTCGTAACAACATCTTGAAGGGAGGAAGTGGGGTCGAGGGAAATGAGACGCTGAACTAGCTCTTCATCTCGGACACCCGTTAAGATAATTGTCTTAAGTTGTGTTTCTTCACAGACTTGAGAATGTCCGGGACAAACATCAACTTCCTCTGAACACCTTTTGAGCCTTACAAAAAACGCGTCAAAAGATTCTCCATCAAGCTGTTTACATTGGAGGAGTTGTCTTCTCCTGAGTGCCTCGTTGCGCTGTCCCTTGACGTGTTCTTGCAACTTGTCGAGCACGGCCTCTACCGTCAGAGTTGTCGTAGGAGGCACTTGAAGTGTGTGCTCGAGAGTACGTTGTGTCTCTAAGGACAAGCACATACGAAGCTGGATCATTTGTTTCGGCTGTGATAAACTGGACAAGTCAACCATTGTTGCGTAGTCTTGCCAACGTCGACGCCATTCCCGAAACATCTGATAAGAAGCGTCAGACATCAGAGAGGGAGGCGTCTGTACAGCAGCCTTTTGAGGTGTTGTTCCGACTCTGGGAAATGAGGTACCAGTACCTCTAGTCGCATCAACATCAGTTGTAGCAGACGAATCTTGTACGGTAGAACGTTGTGGGGAGGCTAACAGAGAAATCAAAGCTTCAAATCTGGCTTGATCCTCCTGTCTTCTAAGGTCATCCTCACGTCTACGTATGTCGTCGAGTTCTCTGCGTGTTTGTTCCTCTTTGTGGCGTCGTCTTTCAGACTCTTTGTACCTAATTTCTTCCTCTTCTCTCCTTGCAATATCGTCCTGGCGTCGAGAAGTTTCCATCCACTTTATCAGTTGAAGGAGATCTGTGGACGCATGCATCGCAGGAGAGCTGGCTCGCGACGAGCGAGGAGATTCTGTGGGTGATTGGGCATTGTCACTGTGGGGAGTGTGGGTGGGTGGGGAGAGATCTCCCACACTAAAACTCGTAACCCCATCGTCCAGGGTATCGTTATGATCCCTGTGAGACATGCCGACTGCTTCTGTACTCTATCTGTGCAAAAGATCGGGTCAGCCCCTCGTAATCTATGCACAGAATTACAGAAGTTTACAGTAAGTCACCAGAAATATAAGGTGAATGTGTGTGTGTGTGAGTGTCTGCCTGGCGGGAGGGGAGAGACTTGGCGCGCTGCCAGACGTAGGAGCGAGTGGCCAGCGTCGCCTAGCTCCTCAGTCACCCTCAGACCAGAGACGGGAGAGCACGTACTGTCGGGTCGCTCCCTTAGTCAGCTGACCGCAACTTGCACAGACAATTATGATTAAAATACACAGCACAACACTTCACAGCACAGCACTGTACACAGCATAGCACTTCACAAAACTGTAAGTCTAGAGGCTTGTAGTAGTCTTGCTGTCGGCTGAAGTGGAAGAGACGCCATAAACAGTCCGGGGAAGGCTTGGTCCACCGTATCTCACTGAGAAATAATCACTGCGCCATCTAGCGTATTGCCAGATACCCAAAGAATGTTCTATATTACTGAGGGTATATACAAACACTTGTTGTCTTTAAAAGTAGGTTCTATTCTCGTACGGGAGATAATACAGTAGGACGCAGGAAGCCTGTGGGCACACCACCAGGGCTCGGTCTTAACTACCTCTACATCTATCTATGTATCACTTCGCGCTGGCATTGTACAGATGCCAGCATTCACAAGCTGAATACATAAAGTATAAACATGATAATTTATATACATAACATGGTGCATAATACATGGGAATATTACATAGAATTAATACATGTTCCGTAATACTTTACTATACATAATTAATAAGAGTAATATAAGGATACACAGCTTAAGGTACTACTTTGTGTCCATATCATACAGTATCCACCTCCCCTGTTGCGTTCTGAGCTATTATGTGGACGGTGAGGGCTGCCGTGAGCTTAACTGCCACCACCGCTACTACTAATAGAAAATAATATTAATAATAATTGTAATAATAATATTAATTATAATGAAAAAATCCAAATGACTTCAACATTCCGTTATAGGTATACCTTCTCCACACATATTTACTGTAAGATCCCTTACTTCGCTCTACCTCATGCTCACGAAACCTCCCTTCCTGCACACCATAGCCAACCATACCTCATAGCAATGGGGTCTGTAAATTCTTGCTTGATGAGGCTGAAGCCCTTTACTGTTATCGGTAGAGTTGTTACTAGTTTGAGGCGCCCTCCTCCTGCGATTCCTCTACTTTGCTCTTCACGATCTCTGAAAGTTGTTGCAGTAGTAATTGAAGTTTTTCGCTTTGGGTGTGCTGCCATTCGGTCGTATTGGAACGTTGATTTTTGTGTAGTTAGTTGGTGTTTGCATCACTTGCGGCATTTTGAGTTACTATGTAGTCAGTGAGGGCTGCCGTGAACTTGTGAGCTTGGCAGAGTTCTCCGGGTTAGTGATCCCCTTCCTCCCAGTCTCGGTGGTTGTGCAACAAGTAACGTTTCTGCTGGGGTTAAGTGATGGCTTTTCATTAGCGTTGAAATAAATGCATTCCTGGTGGCTTCTTCTAGAAGATGGAGGAAAGAGGTCAGATGGCAACAATGTTTGGCTCTGTGGGTGAACGCCGTTTATGCCACATGTGGCTCAGGATTTCCCTCGTCCACTCATTTACCTTTCCAATTACGTACTCGGTCTTGAAATCATTAGTGCCGATTACCGCGCCTAGGTGTCTTTGACCTTCCATTGTTATTTTGTCCTCACTGGCTTTACAATGAGAAAAGATTTCCTGGCATCTGGTGTAGTACCCTATGTGTGGACCACGTGGTGTTATCAGGTCTCACCAATTTTTTATATCCTCAGTTTTTCCTGCTCCTGTGAGGTCATCAGCGTATGTTACTTGTTTGTTCTTAGTTGTCTTATAATTTAATGAAGGTTGGAGCACGGATAGGCGTAAAGCATACAGGGCAATGGCGACTGGGCCCCCCTGTGTCGTTCCCTCGCCTGACTGCATGGCTGTATCTCCACCAAGGGCCTTGGAGGTTGTTAGATAGGAGGTGTATCAGGTTCCTGTAGGTATTGGAGGCGTCCACTGGAAGTACATCCTCACAGTCATGCTCTTCAAATATCTTTCACGTGGCGTGACTGGCAGCTCCATCCCCAGCCTGGTGACCAGCACACACTTGCAGGTTCCATGCTGCTGCCCTGACATCATCACTGACCATCTCCATTATACATTCACCAATAACTCGTCTTAGCACTATCCCCGCCCCTATAGCTCTACATCCTGGGTTTTTGTCCAGGGGGATGATGAGGCGGCTGGCCGTTAGAAATTATAGGTGGTGGCAGCCGGAGGTTTTCAGGTTTCTTGCAAGGCCGGCGGTGGCGTCCAGAGGTCACTTGCTGCCTCACTGAACTTGTTAATGATGAGGATGACTCTCCATAACTGCGTTTGGCGGGGCATAATCACCCTGTAACCCGATGCCTTCGTCTTCCCTTACAGGAGAGTGTTCTCCTCCAGAAGCTTCATGGTCTCTGATTACTGGCAGCACCCAGGCTGTGCAGATTAGGTGGAACACATACCTGTCCCGGGCCTGGATTCTATTATGGGAAAACTTAAACAGACATTTTAAAAGAGATCAATTGTGTCCGTCTAAGAAGTGTAAGTGTCGGTAACCCCTGTCATGTGATGACCTAACTCCTGTCTCCTCACCATACACTTGCGGGGTGTGATCTCTCGGTCTTCCTCCCCTCTTCTACCTCAGTCTCTGTCTCCCCTCAGCCCTCCTCAACTGGTCTTCTCACCTCTCACACAAGACACCCACATCACTCAAAGAACAACACATCAAGGAAAATCGCGAGCGTTACAGGTCGACAACACCAGGCAGGAATTAGAAAGAGTAAATAATTACGAAACACAATGGAAAATCCAAACCAGTCTTCAGAAATTCACAGTGATATCCATATGCAGAAGGAAAACCCATCCATTAGTAACCAATAATGCCCAGATACAATACAAAAAGAGAGGCACCCTCCTGGGCCTGCATATATCCACGACAGGTTACGCCCATCATGTCCACACCAGGAAGGAAAAGGCAAGAAGAGAGCTGTGAAAACTATACCGCATTAAAGCGCTTCCTTAGAAAATAAAACTCCGCCTGGTGACATCATTTATCACACCGATATTAACTTACCCAGCAATACCTCTTCATACTATGAGCACCACACAAATATTTATATTACAGGTGGTCCAAAATTAAGCCCTAAGATTCGTCACAAGTGAAAGATACCCCTTCACCAGAACCACAGCCGAAATACATAGAGACCTGAGGATGAAACCCATCAACCAGCAGCTGCACACCCTGGCCAGCAGAATCTGGCAAAAGATAGAACGATCAGAGCAAGAACTCCTTCAAAGACCCCCACCAGATAACGACAACAACCATACATGGTTCCCAAAAAGTTACCAAATCTCAAAAGGTCCATTACCATCCCTGATCTATACAGCTAGGCAATAGATAACCTCCCTAGACCAGCATCCGCCAGTAAGGTCGGCGGAATATGAAATAAGGCCCTCAAAACACCCTTATATGGGACAGGGTAGGATGTCTAGTGCCTGTACCGACAGACCATTAATAAATAACCCATGACACAACACTAACACACTATTAGCTTAGCTAGGCGGTCAGCCCGCCCTCTCTTACCTCCTCCTAAATTTCTTCAATTTCCGAACTATAACTTCCTTCCCCCACCTCTAATCTTCTTTCACCATCCTTTCTCTACAAAAAAATTAAATAAATAAAAATACATAAAAAGTGAACCGCGGTGTTGATTGTTGAACAAGATATTGTGTAGGGTAGTAGACGGCTGCCTCACCTAACCTAACCTAACCTAGCATTACTACTACTACTACTAATAATAATAATAATAACAATTAACGGTTTATTGAAAAAATTCTGCAGCCAGAAGGCTGAAAATATACATTGGACATAAATGACTTATTACATACATTGGTGGTTTAACAAAAGCCTTCATTAGAGAAAGGTAAAGGAACATACAGTGAACATATAGATTAATGTAGGTGTTGAACAGCAAACTCGTAGTGTAGTAACTCCCTCCCAGATGGTGTTAGGAGGAACTCACGTGGTGTAGTAGTTCCCTCAGATGGTGTTATGAGGGACCTGGCGTGGTGTAGTAATTCCCTCGCAGATGGTGTTATGAGGGGCCTCACGTGGTGTAGTAATTACCTCACAGATGGTGTTATGAGGGACCTCATGTGGTGTAGTAATTACCTCACAGATGGTGTTATGAGGAACCTCACGTGGTGTAGTAATTACCTCACAGATGGTGTTATGAGGGGCCTCACGTGGTGTAGTAATTCCCTCATAGATGTTGTTATGAGGGACCTCACGTGGTGTAGTAACTCCCTCACAGATGGTGTGATGAGGGACTTGACGTGGTGTAGTAATTCCCTCACATATGGTGTTATGAGGGACATGTGGTGTAGTAATTCCGTCACAGATGGTGTTATATGAGTGAGGTTTGGTTTTAGGCCTTCCTATCGTAGACGGATTAACACATCGCTGGTTGTTGTTGGGTCTCACGGGCGGTTATCACTGGGTACCTGGGACCTCACTGTGTGAAGGTTAACTTGGGTACGACTGTTACTGTTGAGTTGTTCTCACTGACTTAAGCACTGTTCACCACTGTTCACCTCTGTTTAACACTGGTTCCGTTCCTTCACAGTATAGTAAATTGTTCCTAACTTATAACTTCGTTCTTCTTCCTGGGAAAAAAAAGAAGTTTGCTCCGCCTCCTCCACACTACTCATAAGAAGAACGTTTCAATTTTCATCATCATTTCCGAAAGCATCTATTATTAATCATTAAACAAGATGTACATCAAAAGAGAAGCAATATATTCATCTTTCCATTTTCGTATAGTTTGTAGCTCAGCGCATGCGCTTTCCCACATACAATGAGGGTTAAGTGGTGAATCCTGGCAAGATGAGTCTTCCAGTGGGCGGAGCTATGGTGTTAGTCTCCCAAGCCGACCAATCAGAGAGCAGAACTACAGTCAATTCAATTTCAATTTCAATTATTTATTCCTTGATAGAGGAAGCGGGATCCTAGTGCTGTCACTAGGTACCCCTGTACAATGACACCAGAATCATCTGGCAAGTGTGAAAAGTATATACAGTATTGTTACGAGTTGGAGATTTAGAATATAGTTATACCTCTACCCAGATCCCAACAGGTAACAAAAAAAAAAAAAAACAAAGACAATCGGAATATAAAAGGGTAGACAAAGGATGCGAGTTTTCGTTGTGTATAATAAAGTACCATAAATCCCTTAACAAAATATTCAGCTTATAAATTACCCTTAACCAAACTTAACCTAAACATTAACAGTATATACATATTAATACAACATAAACAATTTTGAAGCAAGTGGACGTGGGGGAGGCAATACAAGATACAAATACTTAAGTGAGGAGCTGAGATGGCTGACGAGTAAGGCTGAGTATTGTAGAAGACGGTAGGTAGTCACTGTATGTATATTATGTATGCTGGATTATGTATTATGTATGTATATTATGTATGTGCTCCATTTATATTTATTCAGCCTAGCTAGCGCGTGTGGCAATGTTATTACCATATCCCACACGCTTAATTAATGTGCCTGGCGACGTATGGAAGCTGCTAATGTATCACTTGCCATACGTCGTCTATGGTAGTTGACCAGGACCTTAGCTAGGGAGCAGTGCTATCCACCTCTGTGTACATACTCTTATCCAGTAAACCGAACCTACAAAACTATACAGGTGTTTGTGTTCTCTCCTGTATATAGAACTTATTACCCAGAACATCTAACATGGCGCAGTGCGTAGGATTACTGGATTATTACGAGTGATTAGTGCAAGTTTGTGGAAAGCCGGCTGATGGATCCCCGCCTTGGGTCAACCCCGCGTCATCCCTCGAAGAATTTCGCAACTTTGAGCAGTGTCAGTGACAGTGATTTTCTGTGAAGTGTTTAGTGCATTGTGTGTTTCGTGCCATTCATGTGTGACCTTGTTCGAACGGATTTCCAAGGTATACGGCATGTTCTGGGCATTTGTGGGGTGTAGAGCTCAGCGCACCCTCCTCTGACCGTTTACAGAGAGCGACTGAGCTACTCCTATCTCCACCCCCCTCCCTCACAGCGCCGCCTCCACCCCCCCTCACAGCTGGGGCGAGACGCTCTGCCTGCCTGGGACACACACACATACATGTACTAACACTTGCTGACCGCGCGGCTTCTTATATATATTTTATATATATAACCTACTTATCTGTGTATTTAATTAAATTTTTTGTCTGAAATCTTGTTGATACGACGGGCTGACCGGTCAACACTGATTTAAGACACAGTACACAGATAAAGTAGTTATGTCTCATGCCTTACGTAGCCGTGGACCCAGCGCCTGGATGAGTCAAGCGGATGATAGTCCCCCAGAGATGGATGACCAGGCCGGCCCAGCTCCCACAACATCGCGCAGCCCTTCACCTCAACATTCAGCGTTATCTCCAGAGATAATTGCCTTAATGAAGTTTATGAGAGATGAGAGACGCGAGGATGAAGCTCACAGACGTTTGGCGGATGAGCACAGAAGGCAAGCAGAGGCAGAACGAGACCACCAACGGAGAATGGAAGACAGTGCACGGTTTGAAGCCTTGATATCTCGCCTCACTGTTAACCAAGCCCCTGGCTCTAACACTGCCTCGGTACTGAATGGTTCAGATACCTCATCCATGCTTCCTTCACGCCCCCCAGCCCCACCTAAAGCAGCAGCTCAAACGCCGCCCATCTTGGAGCCTGATGTAAATTTCCAGACTTTTCGCGAATGGCGGCGGCGGTGGGCTGATTATGCTACAATGGTGGATCTCCAGAGTTTGTCACAGCCTAAACAACTCATCCAGCTGCGTATGTGCCTGTCCTTGGAAGTTCAGCGTGTCTTAGAACATACGTTGCAGGTACCCCCAACCTCTTCGCTGTCTGTAGAGGAGGTACTGGACGTTCTACAACGGCACATCAAAGGACAGCAGAATGAAGCTCTGCGCAGGAGGGAATTGTTTAGCTGCAGACAGATGGAGGGTGAGTCTTTTGACGCTTTTTATGTACGTCTTAAGAGAGCCTCGGAAGAGGTAGATATATGTTTAGGCCACCACCAGCAGTGCGAGGAGACCCAGTTGAAGCAGGTGATCCTGATGGGTGTTAAGGACGAGGAACTTGTCCAACGCCTCACCTCCCTCGACTCTTCCTCTTCTCTTCAGGATGTGTTGACGATATGTCGCTCCTATGAGGCTGCCAGGTGTGCCACCTCTGCCATCCGAGCTCCCCCTACAGCTGTACGCGCTGTTTCCCGGTACAAGAAGGACAAGAAGTCTGCTCCTACGCCTTCGCCCACCACGTCCACGCCCGGTTCATTTTGCAACAACTGTGGTAAGCAGCACGGAACACAGGTATGTCCAGCTGCTCAGTCTACCTGCAACAGTTGTGACCGTAAGGGCCACTGGTCACTCACAGTACGGTGCCCAGCCAAACGCGTCCAGTGCAATGTGTGCGGCCGTCTGGGCCACTATGACAAGTGTTGCCCTTCCAACAAACCCAAGGAACAGCGTCAACGGAAGCTTCAGCGCCCTTCTACCAGAGAGGGCCGCCCACAGTCTCCCAATCAGAGGCACGACGACCCTGGACAACGCTGGAGCCATATTAGGAATGTGTGCTCCCCCCCGCGTCCCAGGACCAAAGTTCCCCAGTACATCAGTGTCATTGTGACCTACCGCAGTGTGTCATCCCGTCTCCAGATGTTGCCCGCCCCCCAAGGATCTCCGCTTTATGGCAGATGGTTCACAGATGACCCCGGCCCTGGGTTCACTCCAAGCACAAGTCACCTTTGGCAACAGGTCGTGTCAAGCCTGGATTGATGTGCATAACGGTGTCCCGACTCCTTTGCTGTCCTACAGACATTGTCAAGAGTTGGCCATCATCTCCCAGGACTTCCCCAAACCTATTCTTGAGGTAAGACACGCCAACAGGGTGCACGAAGGGAGCAGCAACTACCCTGCTGCCGCCCTACCCCTACCTCTTGCCAGTGACACCTCTCCTTCGGATGCTCGGAAGTACTTCCTGAAGGAATTCAGCGACGTTCTGGTGACCAAGTCCGCTCTGGAATCCAAGCCTCTCAAGAAGATGGTAGGTCCCCCCATGAGGATCCACCTGAGGGACGACGCGAAGCCCTTCGCTATTTACACCCCTCGACTGGTTCCCCTGGCCTTCCGCGAGGCGGTCAAAAACGAGCTGGACTCCATGGTCGCCCAAGAAATTATTGCACCAACCGGCGATGAACCGTCTCCATGGTGTCACCCGATGGTTGTCGTCGCAAAACCTAAAGGTGGTGTTCGGATCACCACTGACCTCTCCAAGCTCAACAGCCAGGTGTCTCGTCCTGCGCACCCTTCTCCCACGCCCTTTGCAGCTATACGCAGTGTGAACCCGAAGGCGCGCTTCTTCACGACGATGGACGCCCTGTGTGGATACTGGCAGATAGAGCTTGCCGAAGAAGACCGACCACTCACAACTTTCATCACCCCGCATGGACGTTACAGTTATTGCCGTGGCCCCATGGGATTCGCCGCTACAGGAGACGCTTTCTGTCTTCGAGGTGATATGGCTCTACAAGGTCTGGCAAACTGCGTGAAAGTGGTCGACGACATACTTCTGTACGACGAGGATTATATGGATCACCTCTGCCGTATCTACGAGGTACTCAACAGGTGCCGGAAGCACGGCATTACCCTAAATGCCGACAAGTTTGTTCTGGCCAGCTCTTCAGTTGACTTTTGTGGGTACACCCTCTCAGGGAATGGTATCGCAGCTGACCCGGAAAAGGTCCGCGCCATCACGGATTTTCCCACCCCTGCTAACCTGACCGACTTGAGGTCCTTCATCGGTCTCGTCAACCAGTTAGCAGAGTTTTCGTCGGACATCTCCGCAGCTGCTCAACCACTTCGCCCCCTGATGAGCCCCAAGAGGACATTCCTGTGGACCCCCGACCACGACAAGGCCTTCCAGCAAGTGAAACAGGCCCTGTCTCGTCCACCTGTCCTCGCCACGTTTGACCCAGCCTTGCCGACAGTTCTGCAGACAGATGCCTCACGCTTGTATGGCGTGGGATACGCCCTACTGCAGGATCATGGTGGAGGGCAGTTCCGGCTCGTCCAGTGTGGCTCGCGTTTCCTCTCTGACACTGAGACGCGCTACGCCACTATTGAGTTGGAGCTGTTGGCTGTGGTTTGGGCGATGTCCAAGTGCAGGTTTTACCTCATAGGCCTGCAACACTTTCACCTAGTGACCGACCATCGCCCGCTTGTCCCGATCCTCAACCACTACACGCTGGACGCCGTTGAGAACCCTCGCCTCCAGCGTCTGAAAGAGAAGCTCTCGGCGTACATCTTCACAGCAGTGTGGCGTGCTGGTAAGGAGCTCTGCATCCCTGATGCCTTATCCCGCTCTCCTGTCAGCCGCCCTACTCCAGAAGACCATGTGCTCGACGCCGACCTCGCTCTTTCCGTCAGGACTGTGGTCACTCTCCATGCCGTCCAATCCCTTCGTTCGGACCTGTCACCAGATGACGACAAGGCAATGGAGGACCTTCGAACAGCGGCCCGAGATGACCCTTCCTACGTCCGACTTGTCGAGTGTGTGAGGAATGGATTTCCTAGCAACCGCTACGATCTTCACAACACCCTGCTCCCGTATTGGAAACTCCGCGATGAACTTTACTGCGACGGAGACCTTGTTCTGTACGGAGCACGTGTAGTTGTCCCTGCTGCATTACGTCCCCACGCCTTGGCTCGCCTTCACGACAGCCACCGTGGAGCTGAGGCCACCAAACGACGTGCACGACAGACTGTGTTCTGGCCCGGCATCAACTCCGACATCTCCAATGTTGTCCGTGCGTGTGAGCCCTGCCAAGTATTACAACCCAGCCAGCAGCAGGAACCCTTCATGAGTGACGACAACCCCACCCGCCCCTTTGAGTCTGTGTCGGCCGACTTTTTCTGTGTGTCAGGAAAGTCCTTCCTTGTTATCGTCGACCGTCTCTCTGGTTGGCCGGTTGTCATCAAGTGCGGTAATGACACGACGTCTGCCGCCACCATCAGCAAGTTCCGCCACTACTTCCGTGACGTGGGCGTTCCTGTACGCCTGCGAACCGACGGAGGGCCTCAGTTCACAAGCCGGGACTTTGCCGTGTTCCTCGACCGATGGGGAGTCCGGCATGTGTTGTCATCGCCCCATTACCCGCAGTCCAACGGCCACGCTGAGGCTGCTGTCAAATCCTTGAAGCACCTCATCCTTAAGGTGGCCCCTTCTGGGAATATTGACTGCGAGGCCTTCGACCGGGGTCTTCTTGAACTCCGCAACACACCTAACTACACCGGACGCTCCCCTGCCCAGGTTTTGTATGGACGCCCCCTTCGTTCTTGTGTCCCTGCTCACCCTCAATCCTTCTCCAAGGAGTGGCAGGCCAAGACAGAGGATTGTGATCGCCGAGCCGCCGAACGTGTTCAGGACGTCGTCGCCCGCTACAACGACCACGCCAGTTCTCTCCCCAGGTTGAGTGTCGGCACCCAAGTCCGTGTTCAGGACCCGACCTCCCTACGTTGGGACAAAGTAGGCGTAGTCATGGGTCTCGGCAGGTCACGGGACTACCAGGTGCGGTTACCCAGTGGTCGTGTGTGGTGGAGGAACCGCCGTTTTCTCCGCCCCGTAACAATGCCTTCTGCTGACCCCGCCACCAGTGTTGAGTCCCATACCCTTCCCAGTGATGAAGTCCCTCGACGCTCAGAACGGATCAGAAGGTCCGCTCAAGACTTTTGCTATGAGCTGTATAGGGGAGGAGGTGTATGTATATTATGTATGCTGGATTATGTATTATGTATGTATATTATGTATGTGCTCCATTTATATTTATTCAGCCCTAGCCCCAGCGTGTAGCAATGTTATTACCATATCCACGGCAATTAATCGGCCTGGCGGCGTATGGAAGCTGCTAATGTATCTGCCATACGTCGTCTATGGTAGTTGACCAGGACAGCCTAGCCTTTGGGGAGCAGTGCTATCCACCTCTGTGTACATACTCTTATCCAGTAAACCGAACCTACAAAACTATACAGGTGTTTGTGTTCTCTCCTGTATATAGAACTTATTACCCAGAACATCTAACAGTCACTGCACCGTAGGTTTAGAGGATAGATGATCCTGTGGTCACTTCCCAGAGCCAAGTGCTCTCTCCTCGAATTGGAGCTCACAAAGAAGACTTGGAGGAAGTGACGCAACAACCAGGATATGGAGAAGGGAAACCCCGGAGTGTTAACTAAGACGAGTCATACTCGTGTCTCGTCCCTAGATGGCGTTGCTCGTGGTGCTGGGTAGGTAGATCAGGACAATAGATGGCGTGGTTCGTAGTGCTGGGTAGGTGGATCATGACAATTGGTGACGGGGTTCGTAACAGTATAAATATTATAAAGGGGCTTACTAAAGCCTAAGGAAGGAAGGATGTTCCTTAAACACATAATCAATATTATTTACAAAATATCTGGCCAGTATTGGGAGGATCATCGTGTCTCCGTCAGGGGGTCGTGGAGTGGTGGTCCAGCAGGCGTCACGGAAGCGTTGTGTGTGGGGACATCTTAGGAGGTAGTGAATAAGGGTGCGGCTGTCGGGTCTTCTGCATAACGCACAAGAGCGTTGCTCATGGGATGTGGGGTCTGGAACTACAGTCAAGACTAAGTTATAGGCTTAATAAAGGCGCCTCAGCAAAGAACATTTTTTTTATCGCTTTATTTATAATTTCTTTAAAGTTGTGAGTTATAAGAGGCGAAACTCAACAGGTGATAGGCGCTAACAACCCTGGAAACTCAGATCTAGTGAATGGCTCTTGTAAACAACTCTGAGGGCGGCTATTGGTAAACTCCCCGGTTACTGCACGGGGCTCTCTGCTTAGTAAGATTCTTGTGACGTTAACTAAATAAGATTTAAATTGGCGTCCAGTATTAAAGGGGACTAGGGACAGCTGGTATTAGGGATAGTGCTCAAGGGACAGCTGGTATTAGGGATAGTGCTCATGGGACAGCTGGTATTAGGGATAGTGCTCAAGGGACAGCTGGTATTAGGGATAGTGCTCAAGGTACAGCTGGTATGAGGGATAGTGCTCAAGGGACAGCTGGTATTAGGGATAGTGCTCAAGGGACAGCGAAGGGAATAGACAGACAGACACTGACAGACGAGATACAAAATATAGGAAGAGACAGAATAAAGAGAGAGAGAGAGAGAGAGAGGTGACACATTCATTAACTGGTGAAAACTCAGGGGGTCTCTCTCTATCTCTCTCTCTCTCTCTCTTTCTCTCTCTCTCATTTCATTGATTAACTTGATCCATAGTGGAGTGAGGTGAGGACAGGTCGTAGGGTGGAGGGCAGGTCGTAGGATGGAGGGCAGGTCGTAGGATGGAGGACAGGTCGTAGGATGGAGGGCAGGTCGTAGAGTGGATGACTGGTCGTACAGGATAGAACGACAGCATTCAAGAAGTAGGGGGTGGGCAGGCCGTAGGGTGGAGGGCAGGTCGTAGGATGGAGGGCAGGTCGTAGAATGGAGGGCAGATCATAGGATGGAGAGTAGGTCGTAGAGTGGAGGGAAGGTCGTAGGATGAAGGGCAGGTCATAAGATGGAGGGCAGGTCGTAGGGTGAAGGGCAGTTCGTAGGATGGAGGGCAGGTCGTAGAGTGGATGGCAGGTCGTAGGGTGGAGGGTAAGTCGTAGGGTGGAGGATAGGTCGTACAGGATAGATGGAGAATACTCAAAAAGCAGGTAGTAGGGTGGAGGGCAGATCGTAGGATGGAGGGCAGGTCGTAGGGTGGAGGCAGGTCGAAAGTCAGGAATAGGGACGACCTGTTATAGAGAACTCAGTATCACAGCAGCTCTTCTCGTTATTCCTTTACGTGGGTACATAAGTCTTCTCGTGGTCAATGTTGATCCTCAGCCTGTCTGTATGAGTGTGTTTGTATGTTTGTATGTGTGTGTGTGTGTGTGTGTGTGTGTGTGTTAGGGGGGGAACAGTGATCACTGTGACAGGTGCTCCACAGTAAAAGTTTCCCTCGACACTTCTCCCCCTGTGGAACGCCAAACACCAGTTGGGAAATCATGAAATATGAGACCTAACCAAACCTAGCCTAGCCAAACCTAATCTAACCTAACCTAGCCTAACCTAACCTAACCTAACCAAACGTAACCTAATGGTGATGGGTGTATAGATATGTACATACCAAGATATGTGAACACGCCTGACGCCAGGACTCTGTTACCATTCATTGTACCATTTATTCACATGTCTGTATTACTACATATTATTATAGCATGTCTGATATCTATGCTTATGTCTAATGCCTATGTCCATTTACTATGTCCCGATGTACTATGTCTGTACCGCGCTAGTCGAGTAATTAGAAGACCTCATTTATTGTCCTAGTAATGTCTAGCAACTCTCCTTGCCTAGCTAGCTAATTTCCCTCAGATCGGCTTCGGCCTGCCTACGACGAGGAGTTCCTTGTGCTGGCTCCTGTTCCTGTACCGGTTGGCTATCACGCCAAGTCTTGTACCACTTGTTGAATATATCTACTGCTCGTGCCCTGGAGTTTCAAGAACCTTGTCTAGGATTACATCCACTACATGGCGCAGTTTGAGTAGCTCCAACACGACAGTTTACAAGCCTCAAGAGCCGGCCCCGTCTGTTTCCCGCCCAGAAGATATACTCCACAGTGCCCCTGGATTTAAAGTGCTTTGTGACCTTGTGAAGTGCCCTAAGTGAAGTGCAGTGCCTTTCATGTCTCTTTGCTATGTTTCTGCGGCCCTACAGGTAGCAGAAACGCCTTCAGCCCAGTTTCCAAGACAGCACTTCCGGCATACCTCCTCCATCTACGCCGGCCCACAGGCCACTGCCTGCGTCCCCCTTCGACTGAGCCACCGCCGCCAGCTCGCCCGCGCGCGGAGGAATACAGGGACCAGCACCGCCAGCCGCCAGCCGCCTCCTCTCACTTCACAAATATTACAGTCAGTACTCTTTTACTTGCCCGCCAGTTCCTGCACTTAAGCAAGTCCATTGACGAAAACATAGCACTTCACCTTATTCTCCTTGTCTTTCCCATCGCAACCATACCAAACACGAGATGTCTGACCACGACGATTTGCCGGGAAATTTAGATGAGGATTATGAGGTAGACGAAGCCTCACAGACCCCCCCACCCCCCCTCACGCCTCACACGCCGGGCGCGCCAAATTCAAAGGATGGGAGCCAGGATATACGTCGGTTAATCCACTTCCTACAAGTTTCTCAAGAGAAGGAAGCCCAAAGACGTCAATTAGAGGAGGAAAAACGACGTCAAGAGGAATGGTCAAGACGTCAAGAGGAATTGTCAAGACAGTCAGAGGCATCAGCTTACCGCCTTCAACTTCAACAACAACACCAAGCTGATAACCACAAACTCCTGCGACTATTGGAATTGCTGGCAACGAGGACGACTTCACCAGCTGCCACAACCAATTCGCCAGCTTCAGCCTCTTCATCTATCCTTCAGACAACGCCCCCTCACACGTCACCTATCCCCTTGGGTATACCTCAGTGCCCTCTCAACCACCTGCTCCAGTCTCAACTCTCGTCGACCTCTCCGTGCCTCCTCCACCGCCTGCCGTCTCGAGTACACCCCTGCACAGCAAGTCTTCAGTTCCCAGTCCCCCACCTCTTCAACCTGATGCAACATATCAAGTATACCGTCAATGGCGACGTCGTTTCGAAGACTTTGCTGTCATGTCTGACCTCAACCGAATGCCCCCTCATAAACAACTCATCCAATTAAGATCGTGCATTTCCCTCGATGTTCAACGCCTCCTAGAGCACACGCTAGCCATCCCCCCTGACTCCCCCAGGTCAGTGACAGAGGTTTTAAACGCCTTGCAGAGTCATTTCCGTGGCCTCCGCAATGAAGCTCTGCGTCGTAGGGAACTGCTATCCTGCAAACAAGCTTCTGGGGAATCATTCTCAGACTTCTATGCACGACTTAAGGACCTAACAGCCGAGGTGGACCTATGTACAGGCGATCCTGTAACCTGTGCTGAGATCCAGCTCAAGATGATCTTGCTGATGGGTGTACGTGACGAGGACCTGCTTCAGAAACTCCTCACTCTCGACGCCGCCTCTTCCCTCACCGACTTCGTCACCTGTTGCAGGTCGTATGAGGCCACAAGAGAGGCTGCCTCAGCTATACACTCATCGCCATCTCAAGTCCACGCCGTCTCCACCTACAAGAGGAATCAACGCCAGATGCAGACGGCGTCCTCTCCACAGCCCCCGTCACAGTCACCAGTGTTTTCTCCCGAATCCTGCAGAAGCTGTCAGCGCCAGCACGGTCCAGGAAAGTGCCCTGCGGCTGATAGTACATGTCGAAACTGCGGGTTTCAAGGCCATTGGCCCCGCACAAGTCGATGTCCTGCCAACAAGGCCTCATGCAACGCTTGCAACAAGCAAGGACACTTCGCCAAGTGTTGCAGGTCCACCAAGAAGCCTCCATCTCCAGGTCAAAACGTCTCTTCACAGCCCGACAGAACGTCCACACCACCGTCTCCCAAGAACAACAAAGGATGCCGACGCGTGGATGATACCTCGAGTGACAGGTCCCCCAAGCCCGTCAATGTTCGTCTGTCCTACGGTACCAACTCTTCCAACCTCCTGATGATACCTGACACGGGCGCGGACATCACGGTGATTGGACCAACACACCTGGACGCCCTCAACATTCCCAGGAGTAGCCTGTCACCCACAGCCATGAACGACGTGCTCACAGCGGACGGGTCCCCGATGGCTCCACCTTTGGGTTGCTTCAAGGCAACACTACAGCTCGGTCCCAAGTCTTGCCTTGCCACAGTCCACGTCCATGAGGGCATCCAAACCCCTCTCTTGTCATGTGGCCATTGTCAGGACTTGGCCATCGTCTCATCCGAGTTCCCAAAGCCCATCCTCGCCGTGACACACCTCAACAGGTGTGCAGAGATACCTGTTTCAGCCATGACCACACCTGCTGCCGCCCGGGAGTTCTTTTTTCGTCAGTTCAGCGACGTCCTTGTCTCCAAGCCCGACCTCCAGAAGACGCCGCTCAAGAAGATGACAGGCCCCCCGATGAGAATCCACCTCAAGCCTGGCGCGACGCCTTTCGCCATCCACACACCCAGGCCTATCCCCTTTGCCATACGGGACAAGGTGAAGGCGGAGCTCGATTCTCTGGTGCAGCAGGGGATCATCAGACACGCCGGTGAGGAGCCCTCCGAGTGGTGCCACCCTATGGTCTTGGCACCCAAGCCTGTAGGTGTTCGCATCACAGTGGACCTCACCCATCTCAACTCGCAGGTCTCCCGTCCCGCCCATCCATCGCCTACGCCCATCCAAGCAGTCCGCAGCGTCACCCCGTCTGCAAAGTTCTTTACCACGGCGGATGCACTACATGGGTACTGGCAAGTCGACCTGGCGGAAGAAGATCGCCACCTCACTACATTCATCACGCCCTACGGCCGCTTCCAACACTGCCGCGGACCCATGGGCTTCGCAGCAACGGGGGATGCGTACTGCCTCCGTGGGGATATGGCTCTGCAGGGTGTCACCAACTGCGTGAAGGTCGTAGATGACATCCTGCTCTTCGACGATGATCTCCCGGCCCACTTGAACCGAGTTCATCTGATGCTCACAAGATGTCGTGCCCATGGTATCACCCTGAACAAAGATAAATTTGTGGTCGCCGCCCCCCAAGTTAACTACTGCGGCTACAACATCTCGCCAGAGGGGATCTCAGCTGATGAGGAGAAGGTCAAGGCCATCAGGGACTTCCCTACTCCAGCGAACCTGACCGACCTTCGCTCATTTATGGGCCTGGTAAATCAGCTGGCCGACTTCTCCCCTAAAATCGCCACATCAGCCCAACCTCTACGCCCCCTCATGAGCCCCAAGCGCTCTTTCCTCTGGACTCCTGACCACGACCTAGCGTTCAGGAATGTTAAGAAGGCGTTGCTGTCACCACCAGTCCTGGCACCCTTCGACCCGTCCTTACCAGTGGTCCTCCAGACCGACGCCTCCCGTCTATACGGCCTCGGATATGCCCTCCTTCAAGACCACGGCCAGGGTAGACTGCGCTTAGTTCAGTGTGGCTCCAGGTTTTTGACGGACACGGAGACCAGATACGCCACCATCGAACTAGAGATGCTGGCAGTCGCCTGGGCTATGGCCAAGTGCCGCCTTTACCTGTTCGGCCTTGGGCATTTCACCCTCATGACGGACCATCGCCCGCTCATACCCATCCTCAATCACTACACGTTGGACGCCATCGAAAATCCTCGCCTCCAACGTCTCAAAGAGAAGACCGCCCCTTACGTCTTTACAGCTGTGTGGCGCGCCGGGAAGCTTCTGTGCATACCAGACGCCCTCTCCCGAGCCCCTGTTAGTCGCCCCACACCTGAAGATGAAGTCGACTGTACCACGGCCGCGGCTCACGTTCGGTCTTTAGTGACACACACAGCCACCTCTCTTGCTGACAAGACGACGACGACGCCCCCCATCGAAGACGATAGGACTCTCCAGGAGCTTCGCATCGCCGCCGCTCAAGACCCGGCATACGTCCAACTCCTCGACTACGTCTCCGCTGGATTCCCCACCAACCGCTACGACATTCACGCCTCCACCCTCCCCTTCTGGAAGCTAAGGGATAGCCTCTATGCGGACGGAGAGCTGGTGTTGTACGGCCCCAGGATCGTCGTTCCCGCTGCCCTCCGCCGGCGCACCTTATCCCGCCTCCATGACAGCCACCGCGGCGTTGAAGCCACCAGGCGCAGAGCCCGTCAGACCGTCTTCTGGCCTGGTATTGACGCCGATATTAAGAGCACGGTTGAGGCCTGTGAGCCTTGCCAGCAACTCCAGCCCAGCCAGCAACAAGAGCCGTACCTGTGCAATGACCTCCCAAAGCGTCCCTTTGAGTCCGTGTCCGCCGACTTCTTTAATGTGGCCGGAAAGTCTTTCCTGGTGGTCGCCGACAGGCTCTCTGGATGGCCCGTGGTAGTTCCCTGTGGTCGGGACACCACCTCTTCCAGGGTCATCCGGATGTTTTGTTGCTTCTTCCGGGAAGTCGGAGTGCCTCTCCGCCTCCGAACCGACGGTGGGCCCCCGTTCAATAGCCACGAGTTCAAGAGCTTCGCCGAACGCTGGGGCGTCCACCACATCGTCACCTCCCCTCATTACCCGCAGGCGAATGGCCACGCCGAGGCAGCGGTAAAGTCCGTAAAATACCTCATCCTCAAGACAGCACCGACGGGGAACCTGGACTGCGAGGAGTTCGACAGGGGCCTACTGGAACTCCGTAACACCCCTACCCCTGCCGGACGCTCTCCTGCCCAGGTGTTGTATGGCCGCCCCCTTCGTACTTGTGTGCCTGCCCACCCCCAGTCCTTCTTAGATGAATGGCAGATCAAGGCGGACGAGTGTGACCGCCGTGAGGCTGCCCGGATGGCCCAAGTGACAAGCCACTATGACGCCCAAGCCCGCCCCCTTCCCAGGTTGGCCGTCGGCCAGCAAGTACGAATCCAGGACCCGACGTCACACCGCTGGGACAAGGTCGGGGTCGTCATGGGCCGTGGCGAGTCTCGTTCGTACCAAGTCCGCCTCCCCAGTGGTCGTGTGTGGTGGCGAAACAGACGCCACCTCCGCCCAGTGCCATCCTCTAGTGACGAACCTTCCTCCCCGTCCCCTGTGTCCCCTTGCCCAGACCAGGAACGAAGGTCGTCAGTTGATCCTCCCATTGTCCCTCGCCGCTCCCCCCGACTCATGGAAAAAGAGTCCGTAGCCGCTCGAGATTGCACTACGAGCGTAAAGGGGGAGGGAGGTGTATAGATATGTAAATACCAAGATATGTGAACACGCCTGACGCCAAGACTCTGTTACCATTCATTGTACCATTTATTCACATGTCTGTATTACTACATATTATTATAGCATGTCTGATATCTATGCTTATGTCTAATGCCTATGTTCACTTACTATGTCCCGATATACTATGTCTGTACCGCGCTAGTCGAGTAACTAGAAGACCTCATTTATTGTCCTAGTAATGTCTAGCAACTCCCCTTGCCTAGCCAGTTAACTTCCCTCAGATCGGCCTCGGCCTACCTACGGTCCGGGGTCCCTTGTGCTGGCTTCTGTATCGGTCGGCTATCCCGCCAAGTCTTGTACTACTTTTTGAATATATCTACTGCTCGTGCTCTGGAGTTTGAAGAACCTTGTCTAGGATTACAGCCACTACAATGGGGAAAATGTGAAGCTACCTGGAACCTGTGTGACCCCTTAATGATGTTACCTACTGTATACCTATCCGTTACTTGAGTCACCACCCAACTTTACAGGTTAGTTCCTGGTAACCACGGCCTTGTGAGAGGCCTGCGTCATTTCTGGCAGCACTTTGGAGCCTTCTCTGAAAGCTCCTGAAAACCCTATCTCTTTCCCTCTCTCCTCCTCTTCCACCTCCTCCTCCTTTCTCTGCTCCTTCTCCTTCTCCCCACCCTCATACCCTCTCCCCTCCTCACCCCTCTTCCCTCTCGCCCTCTCCCCTTCTCACCTCTCCTCCTCTCCCTCTCCCCTTCCTCACCCCTCTCCCTCTTTCACCTCTCTCCCCCTCTTACCCCTATCCCCTCCCTATCCCCCCTATCCCCTCTCACCCCTCTCCCCCAACCTCCACCTCCTCCTCTCCCTCTCCCCCCTCACCCCTCTCCCCTTCCTCACCTCTCCCCCTACTCACCCCTCTCCCCTCCTCTCCCCCTCTCCCCCCCTCCTCCTCTCTTCCCCTTCTCCCCTCTCCCCGATCTCCACCCCTCTCCCTCCTCACCCTCTCCTCCTCCTCTCCCCTCCCCTCTCTCCCCTCAACCCCTCCTTACCCTCTCCTCCCTCTCCCCTTTTCTTCCCACTTCCTATAGGCAGGATAAGCCTTTCATCCTCCATCTCTGAGAAAACAGTTGTATCCAGCTGTTGATGATGTGTGTGTGTGTGTGTGTGTTTTCATCATACACATATACGAGTATTGTAAAAACTCTCTCACATTCACCTCTCACCTCTCCTATACCTCTAGCCACTCTCACAGCCACCTCTCGACCACCTCTCACCTCTCTCAGCCACCTCTAACAGCCACCTCTCCAGCCACCTCTCACCCATCCATCTCTCACATCTCACCTCTCCTCCTCCACATCCCCTCACCTCTCAGACCTTTCCTTTCTCACCTCTCACAGACCTCTCACCTCCCCACCTCCTCACCTCTCACCGCCACCTCTCACCTCTCACAGCCACCTATCACAGTCCCTCTCCTCTCACAGCCACCTCTCACCTCTCACATCCACCTCTCACAGTCACCTCTCACCTCTCACAGTCACCTCTCACAGTCACCTCACCTTTCAAGCCACCTCTCAGAGTCACCTCTCACCTTTCACCTCTCACCTTTCACAGCCACCTCTACCTCTTACAGCCACCTCTCACCTCTCAAGCCCTGTCTACCTCCCAGAGCCCTCTCATCTCTCACAGCCCCGTCTCATCTCGCAGCCACCTCTCACAGCCACCTCTCAGCCCCTCTCACCTCTCACAGCCACCTCTCATCTCAGCCCTCCTCCACAGCCCGTCTCACCCACCTCTCTCACCTCTCACCTCTCATGCTCTCACCTCTCACCTCTCACCTCTCCACACCCCTCCTCACAGCCACCTCTCCAGCTTCCTCTCACCTCTCACACAGCCACCTCTCACTACCTCTCTCTCACAGCCTCTCACCTCACAGACCTCTCACTCTCGCCACCTCTCCTCTCACAGCCACCTCTCAGCCCCCTCTCCTTATCTCCTCTCACAGCCACCTCTCACAGCCCCCTCTCACAGCAACCTCTCACCTACCTCTCACCTCTACAGCCACCTCTCACCTCTCCCACCTCCCCAACCTCTCACCTCTAACAGCCACCTCTCACCTCTCCCCATCACCTCTCACCTCTCACAGCCACCTCTCACCTATCACAGCCACCTCTCCAGCCACCTCTCTCCCAGCCACCTCTCACTTCTCACAGCCACCTCTCACCTCTCACAGCCCGTCTCACAGTCACCTCTCACAGCGACCTCTCACCTCTCCGCACCTCTCACGCCACTTCTCACCCCTCACAGCCTCTCACCCACAGCCACCTCTCAGACCACCTGTCACCTCTCACAGCCACCCTCACAGCCCTTCTCACCCCTCTGTCACCTCTCACCTCTCCCCCTCCTCTCCCCTCTCCCCTGCTCTCACAGTCACCTCTCACAGACCTCTCACCTCTCCCTTCACTCTCATCCTCTCAGCCACCTCTCACCCTTCCTCTCACCTCTCCCACCTTACCTCTCCCCCTTCACCCCTCACAGCCACCTCTCACCTCTCACCTCTCACCTCTCCCTTAGCTCTCACCTCTCACCACCTCTCAGCCACCTCTCACCTCTCACCACCTCTCACAGCCACTTCTCACCTCTCCCACCTCTCACCTCTCACAAGCCACCTCTCACCACCTCACCTCTCACAACCACCTCTCACAGCCACCTCTCACATCCCTCTCACAACCACCTCTCACCTATCACAACCACCTCTCACAGCCACCTCTCACCTCCCCTCTCTGCCACCTCTCACCTCTCACCTCTCTGCCACCTCTCACCTCTCACAGTCACCTCTCCCCTCTCACAGCCACCTCTAACCTTTCCACTCACCTCTCACCTTCTCGTCACCTCTCACCTTTCACCATCTGTCTACCTCTCACCCTTCTCTCACCTCTCCCAGCCCTCTCACCTCTCACACTTCCTCTCACCTCTCACAGCCCTGTCTCACATCTCACCACCTCTCACAGCCATCTCACCTCTCACCACCTCTCCTCTCTAACCACCTCTCACCTCTCACACTCCACTTCTCACCTCTCCCCAGCCCTCTCCCCAACCTCTCCTCTCCCCCATGCCTCTCACAGTCACCTCTCACCTCTCACAGCCACCTCTCACCTCTCACCTGCCTCTCACCTCTCACAGCCCTGTCTCACCTCTCACAGCCACCTCTCACCTCTCCACAGCCGCCTCTCTCACCTCTCACAGCCACCTCTCACCTCTCACAGCGACCTCTCACCTCTCTGCCCTCTCACATGCTTCTCACCCTCACAACCACCTCTCACCTCTCACAATACCTCCTCACCACCTGTCACCTCTCAGCACCCCTCTCAGCCACTTCTCACCTCTCACCACCTCTCACCTCTCCTGTACCTCTCACCTCTCACAGCCCGTCTCACAGTCACCTCACAGCGACCTCTCACCTCTCACAGCCACCTCTGTCCTCTCACAGCCACCCCTCACCTCTCACAGCCTCTCTCTCTCCTTCACCTCTCACCTCTCCCTACCTCTCACCCCTCCCACCTCTCACCTCTCACCGTCACCTCTCACCTCTCACAGCCAGCTCTCACCTCTCACAGCCACCTCCCCACAGCCACCTCTCACCTCTCACAGCCACCTCTCACAGCCACTTCTCACCTCTCACAGCCTCTCACCTCTCACAAGCCACCTCTCACAGCCACCTCTCCTCCTCTCACAACCACCTCTCACAGCCACCTCTCACACCACCTCTCACCACCTCTCACCTGTCACAACCACCTCTCACACCTCACCTCCACCTCTCACAGCCACCTCTCCTCACCTCTCACAGCCACCTCTCACCTCTCACAGTCACCTCTCACCTCTCCCACTCTCACCTTTCCATCACCTCTCACCTTTCACAGTCACCTCACCTTTCCACCTCTGTCACCTCTCACCTTCGCCTCTCACCTCTCCAACCCTCTCCCCTCTCACAGACCTCTCACCTCTCCCGTCTCATCACCGCCACCTCTCACAGCCATCTCACCTCTCCCCACCTCCCCCTCTCCTTCGCCTCTCACCTCTCACCTTCTCACCTCCCCACCCACCTCCTCACCCACCTCTCACCTCTCCCCCAGCCACCTCCCTCTCACAGTCCTCTCACCTCTCCTTCACCTCTCACCTCTCACAGCCGCCTCTCACCTCTCACAGCCCCGTCTCACCTCCTCACAGCCACCTCTCACCTCTCACAACCGCCTCTCACCTCTCACAGCCACCTCTCACCTCTCACAGCCTCTCCACAGCACCTCTCACCTCTCACAACCGCCTCTCCTCTCACAGCCACTTCTAGACCACCTGTCACCTCTCACAGCCACGTCTCCTCTCACAGCCACCTCTCGCCTCTCACAGCCACCTCTCACCTCTCACAGCCACCTCTCCACCTCTCGCCACTTCTCCAGCCACCTGTCACCTCTCACAGCCACCTCTCCCCTCTCCTGCCCCTCTCTGCATCTCACCACCTCTCACAGCCACCTCTCCTCTCTCTGCCTCTCTCTCACAGCCACCTCTCACCACCTCTCACCCACCTCTCACAGCCATGCCTGTCCTCTCACAGACGTCTCACCTCTCACAGCTACCTCTCGCCTCTCACAGCTACCTCTCCTCACAGCCACCTCTCACAGCCTCTCCTCCTCTCCTTCTCACAGCCACCTGTCACCTCTCAGGCCGTCTCACCTCTCGACATCTCACCAGTCAGCTTCTTCCAGCCACCTGTCACCTCTCACCTCTCACAGCCACTTCTCTGCCACCTGTCACCTGTCGCACGTCTCACCTCTCACAGCCTCTCCTCTCACAGCCCTCTCACCTCTCTCTCTCTCCCCTCAGGTACGTTTTGACGCTAGAGGCAGCCAGGCATCCGACCACCACATGGTAAGATTGTCACCCCATGACACATACATATAAATACATACATACATACATACATACATACATACATACATACATACATACATATGCATACATACATACATACATACATGCATACATACATGCGTACGTACATGCGTACGTACGTACGTACGTACGTACGTACGTACGTACGTACGTACGTACGTACGTACGTACATGCGTTACTGCGTACGTACGTACATGCGTACGTACGTACATGCGTACGTACGTACGTACGTACATGCATGCGTACGTACGTACATGCATGCATACGTACGTACGCATGCGATACGTACGTACGTACGTACGTACGTACGTACGTACGTAATCGTACGTACGTACGTACGTACGTACAGTTGCAGTACATGTATCCGCATGCGTACGTACATATGCATGCGTACATGCATGTATGCGTACGTAATACGTACGTCCATGCATACGTACGTATGTGCGGCGTACGTACGTATATGCGTACATACGTGCGTACGTACGTACGTGCGTACGTACGTACGTGCGTACGTACATACATACATACATACATACAAACATACATGAATACATACTGTACATACATACATAGTTACATACATACATACATACATACATATTTACAGACACCTATTGTACACACACGCATAAACACATACACACATACAGAAATACATGGGTAAATATATAGTCAAACATTCAAACATACACGTACCTGCAAGTATACTTAAATACGTACATGGAAACACATGTACAGTACACACACACACATACACACACACACACCTGGTGAGAGTAATGACCCCAACACCTGGTCAATATCATTACATAACCCGGTTTTAATTTCACCAGTTCTCTCTCTTGACTTATTTTTTTTATCTTTCACAATTAAATAGAAGGACGCTGTTTCCTCCTTGTCTGTGACGTATCAGTGACATTGTACTTGTGGCTATGACGTAACATTCTTCTCATTGATTGTTACCTCATATCTTCCTTCCTATTGGCTGTGACGTGCCTATGACGTCATATCAGTCCCATTAGCTGGGATGTGTGTATGACGTAACAGTCTGCCCATTGCCGAGGTTATGGGTGGGGCGTGCGATGGGTTGGTAAGAACTTGTAATTATTTGGCAAACTCTCTCTCTCTCTCTCTCTCTCTCTCTCTCTCTCTCTCTCTCTTATCTCTTCCTCACTCACTCTCTCCCCTCCTCCCTTTACCTCTCACTCACTCATTTATCCTCTCCCCTTACCCCTCTCCCTCCTTTACCCCTCCCCCCTCTCCCTTTACCCCTCTCCCTCTCTCCCCTCTCCCCTCTCTCCTCTTCCCTCTTTTTGTGTTGTCTCAACTCTCTTAGCTTCCAGACGTGCTGTGCTGTGATGCTTTGTGTTGTGCTGTGTTGTGTTGTGTTGTGTTGTGTTGTGTGACGTCATTCATCGTAAATTTTAATGTAAATAAGAAACAAGTGAACATCGATACAATAGGAATAAATGGTAAATAAATATTGTAGAAAAACAAACAGTGTATCGCCAATTAACTCCTAAAACTGTAAAGTCATCTCACTATTTTCACTTCCTACACGTTAAGACATTATTAAAAAGGGTATAGGAGTTGTAATAGTAATAGTAGTAATAATAGTAATAATAGTAAAAGTAGTAATAGCAGTAATAGAATTGTAAAATTATATAAAATAATAAAGTAAGAAGCGAGGGAAAAATGGAATTAAAAAAATGAACATCGACAATAAATTCTTAAAACCGCCATCACCAGAAGTCTACGATGTGAGCAACGACATGAGGAGTTTTTTACAGCTCGTTCTTTAACTTCTTTCACTGATAAAAGAAGAAAATGAAAATGCATAGTATGAAATGTAACGTGAAGGAGAAATAATTATGCTTTAAGTGCAAACTCGTCAAACAAAGTATAGATACCGAGGCATATACAAAAAAAAAATGAACGTCGAGAAATAACCATAATTAATAAACATCTAAAACATCCATCAAGTAAAAACATCAAAAGAAGGATATTAGAAGATTTAAAACCCATAACTCTTGTCTAGGGATGGAGTTGGAATACAAATTAGTTAAATGGATAAAACAAATGACTATCGACCATAGAATTAGCTAGAAGAATCCGATTTCACCCCACGACGAAGTGACGGGTTGAGAGAAGATAGTTAAGGTGGTATGTCTTCCTTCTCTTTAAAGGTCTGGATTACATGTTAGCGGGAGGGAGGCAATTCCATTACCGCCAGACAACTGGGAGGAGGTTCATGCACTTATGGAGATGAGTGCTCGCTTTCCCCCGCAAGCAAACTTTCTTGCTTGCGAAATCTCTTAGTGCTGATTGACGATGCCCCTGTGTGTGTGTGTGTGTGTGTGTGTGTGTGATAAATAATGTATGTATATAATATATATGTATATATAATAATAATAATAATAAGAGAAACAGATTATAGAAAAAGATAGTGACTTAGTTAGGGGCGGGACGGGGCGGGGGAACATAAAGTGAATGTATACAAATTAATGTTTACAAATGGCTGGCAGGGGCTGGTCCCTTGCCCTTCTGTATGAGGTCACGTAGGTCATGTGGTACAGTATCTCGTTCACTGTCATAAGAACATAAGAACATAAGAATAGAGGAAACTGCAGCGGGCCTATTAGCCCATACTGGGTAGTCCCATTTACACCCAACCCCTATTGCTCATATAAGCATCCAACCTATGTTTGAAGCTATCCAGCTTATTCAAGTAATTTGTCTAATTTACAACCATTTTTACGAGTTCGCTCCTGGTTGGATAGTTTGAGTACCTTTGTAATGTCCCCTTTGTTTAGCCCTGACTTCCATTTATGCACCTCTATCATGTCTCCCCTCGCTCTACGTCTCTCGAGGGAGTGCAAATTAAGATGCTTTAACCTGTCTCTGTACTCAAGGTTCCTAATGCCCGGGATTAGTTTTGTCATTCTCCTCTGGATTCTTTCCAAGGATTCTATATCCAATGTGTAATGCGGTAATACGGTGACCAGAACTGAACTGTGTAATCCAGGTGAGGTCTCACAAGAGCAAGATATAATCTTAAGATGACCTCGCTAGTCTTGTAACTAACACTCCTTTGTATGAACCCAAGTACTTTATTAGCCTTGTTACGAGCAAAAACACATTGTTTACTTGCCTTAAGATTCCTACTTAGCATTACTCCTAAATCTCTCTCGCAGTCGGATTTCACAATGGCATCGTTGTTCATCTGGTAACTGGTTTCCCTGTTTACCTCTCCAATACTGAGTACTTTACATTTGTCCACATTGAATTTCATCTGCCATTTTTTAGACCCTCGTTCACTATCAAGTGGTGCTACAGTACCTAGTTCACTGTCATGTGGCGGTACAGTACATCATTCACTGTCATGTGGCGATACAGTACCTCGGTCACTGTGATGTGGACGTACAGTACCTCATTCACCGCCCTGTTGTGTTCTGGTACAGTGCCACACAGGTCTGACCCTCGACCGTTCCCAAACTTGCCAGCGTGGACTACTTCAAGCCTCTGGTGGTCTGCAAGAGTTGTTGGGTCCCAGGGCGGTTATCACTGTTTACTGTTGAGTTACTGGCTTAAACACTGTTCAACGCTGACTACACTCCTTTCAGAAACGGAATTGTCACCTTTGGCAGGAATTTACTGATATCCTGGTGGGGAGGAGGACAAGTGTGTGTGTGTGTGTGTTTGTAGTGCCAGCCATTCCTCGTTTTTCATGGGTCACCTAATCGGCATCGTATCATCACCAGTGTTTCCTTGTTGTCGTGATGCCAGCAACAACAGGGCACCAGTCAACACAGAGATAGGGAAAAATGTCGTACAGTAAAGGAGCCCAAAATAAATAGGAGCCCAGAGTAAATAGATGAGGAAAGTAGTTAAGTTACTAAGATTATGTGAATAGATAAATAGATCAAATTATTTGTCATTTGGCATATTGTAAATAGATAGTTTAAGTAGATAAGACTAGACTAGTTAGGTGATCGGCCATTAAGATTATGTGTGGTTGTTTTCGGATAATAATTACAGTATATAAAGACAATTGGTGTAACAAATGTATTTTCTTGTTATTGTAAATTATATAGATAATTAATTAATATGGGAAAAAAATCTGGTTATTTGCTAGCGCTGAAGTTAGGTTAGGTTAGGTTAACTTGGGTTAGGTTAGGTTATAGTGGATTAGTTTGTGTTAGGTTATATTAAGTTAGATTAGGTTTCGTTAGGTCACGTTAGTTAAAAAGGTTAGGTTTGGTTAGGTAAGGTCACGTTTGGTTAGGTTAGGTTAGGTTAAAAAAAAAAAACTTCAAATGCTCTATTAAATCCCTTTTAATTGACTCCGGAAAATACCTGCTAACACCTGTGAAAGACCTGTTAACACCAGGTCATAGTACACACCTGTATCTCTCTCTGCCTGACACCTGTGAAAGATCTGTTAACACCAGGCCATATTACACACCTGTATCTCTCTATCTAACACCTGTGAAAGACCTGTTAACACCAGGTCATAGTACACACCTGTATCTCTCTCTGCCTGACACCTGTGAAAGATCTGTTAACACCAGGCCATATTACACACCTGTATCTCTCTAACACCTGTGAAAGACCTGTTAACACCAGGTCATATTACACACCTGTATCTCTCAATGGTTGGTCGAGCATTACGCGGGAGTTCGTTGACCAGCCAGTTGATCCTACCTTTGAGACGGATTGATTAAGGTGAGTAGTATGGTCTCTCTCTCTCTCTCTCTCTCTCTCTCTCTTTCTCTCTCTCTACAGTATCTATCTATCTACCTATCTATCTATCTATCTATCTATCTATCTATCTATCTATCTGTCTATCTATCTATCTATCTATCTATCTATCTATCTATCTATCTATCTATCTATCTATCTATCCATCAATCTCTCTCTCTCTCTCTCTCTCTCTCTCTCTCTCTCTCTCTCTCTCTCTCTCTCTCTCTCGCTCTCTCTCTCTTTCTATAACTTCCTACAATACACTAGGCAACAAATTAAAAATAAAACACAGTTTCGTTACATGGTTCAAATCAGCTTCCTTTTCGTAGTTTTGAGGCGCTCATTTCAAATCTGGCAATAAAAATTCTCTAGCACGTACAGTTTATTTGTTATACAAATAATTAAATCTTACAAATACAATAACTGAAAAATACTATTTTTCCTGTTATTCCTGTTACCTTTTCCACGTTATCACTAAAATTCAATAAAGAATGAAAACACTCATGAGAAGAAACAAAAAGTATTAAATTTCACACTGTAGGTCATTCGTTATTTTATTTCATCCTTATATGTGTTGTATTATCCTCCGATTGTAATAGTCCCCCATCATGACAGGATCCCATCTACCCTGGTACCTTTCCTCCATACGTCTAATGTCCTGATGAAATCGCTCTCCATGTTCATCACTAATCGCCCCAGATTCTCAGGAAAAAGTTCAAGTGTGAGGGTAGGAGGGACATCCTGCATCCTTAGTTTTTGTAGTTTTTTAAGGGTTCCTCTTCAAGTTGGCAATGGTTTTCTTCCTTCTTGTTTCCAAGAAACCCTTTGACTACAGATGTAAAGCATTTCCATGCAGCTAGCTCATTTTCCTTCAGTTTGTTTTCAAAGTCGTCATCACGAAGTAACTTTCTTATCTGTGGGCCAACAAAGATACCCTCTTTGACTTTAGCATCACTGAACTATGGGAATTTTCCCCTCAAGTACACGAACCAATCACCTTGTTTGTCCACGGCCTTCACAAAATTCTTCATTAGTCCCAGCTTGATGTGTAAAGGAGGTAGAAGTACATTGTTTGGGTCTACCAAGGGAATATATTTAACGTTGCTTTTTCCTGGAACAAACTCTTCTCTCTTTGGCCAGTCCTTTGTGTTGTAGTGTTTTTCTGTTGCTCTGCTGTCCCATAAACACAGATAAAAGCAATATTTCGTGAACCCTCTTTGAAGGCCGAGTAGAAGGGCTATAACCTACAAATCGCCACAGATCTGTCATCTGTATTCCTTGTATTTAATAGCGGTCACTATTTTCTCCATACTATCATATGTTTAGTTCAAACCTACAGAATGCGCCACTGGAACTGATGGCTTCTGGTTCCCATTATGCAATAATACCGCTTTCAAACTAAACTTGGAGGAATCTATGAAAAGCCGCCATTCCTTTGGGTCATGTTTTTCTCCCAGCTCTTACATCAGTCCATCTACATCAGTACACACACAGAGGGAATCCTGCATACTGTACAATGAAGATAATGTAATATTTATTTTCCTAAAAACATAAATTCTTGTCTGTTTCGCTAGCAAGTTCCATTCCTGCAGTCTTGATGCTAAAAGTTCCGCCTGCTGTTTTGACAGACAGAGATCACGTAAAGATCATTAAGTTCACTTTGTTCTGTAAGATGTGGTTCATTGGAAGTTTGGTCAATGAAAGGAAGATCATAGGATGATTCTGGGATTTCTTTCTCAATTTCCTCATCCGAAGTTAAGAGCTCTTCCAAATTAGCCGGTGGTGTAGAGGGAGGTCTTCTCCATGAGGAACGTGCCTTATTGCCGAAAATACATTTTGATGTTCCATTTGGTGAATTGACACAGCCTCGGCGTTGTATTCTCTCCATTCTCCAGTTCAGTATTGCTAACCTTGCATTTAATATATCCATACCAACACAAGTACGTATCTTATATTCCTACACTACATATATACATCATAAAAATGTTACGTGACTGACATTATTTATCGCCATATTTGAAATCAGCCCAAAATCAATAAAGTGCAGCATATTTGATCCATGTTACCGAACCCATGTCAACTAGTGTTATCTTTCTCCTCACCTACTCTTTTCCCCATTCACATTTCCCCCCCCCCCCTCTCTCTCTCTCTCTCTCTCTCTCTCTCTCTCTGACCAGCCAGAGGGTGAATGAGCCGTGGAGCTCAGGGATGGCTCTTCCTCCTCCTCCTGATTCATCCCTCAGAGAGCCTCTCACCTTTGTGATGATGGCAAGGAATGGGAGGGAATATGAAAGGGGGGTAGAGGGAGGGAGGGAAAGAGAGAACGGATGGGGGGGGGGTGAGACTGAGAGGAGAGGAAAGGAAAGGAAAGGATATCGAGGGAAGGAGGGGAGGAGAGTGAGGCAGGAAGATGGATGGGAATGGGAGGGAAATAAAGAGATAGAGAGAAGACAATTTCCACTTAAACATTACCTTACAACACTACGTTTCTCCTCCTCGTACTACTACAACTACTACTTTCTTTTTTAATC
>NW_024748870.1:643180-674145 GCF_018991925.1 Homarus americanus
AAGAGTCTTGCTAATTCATTTTTTCTTCCGTCAGTCACGCCCCCTTCATGGGAGCGTATCCGTATCCGGTGTGCCCTCATTCTAGAGGGTGTGTGGTGGACATGCCACCCTTGCGTGATTTCAGACTTGAGACCTACCTATTCCAGGACAGAGTTTGTTACGAGAATTACAACACTCCCCACCGCCACTTGTTGGTCGAGTGGTCGTAGAGTGGTTCCCGCAACACTGTCCCGAAAGCCCCGTCAGGGGATCCTACTTCCCTAGTGTTACTGAATGCTCACTTATAGGCGTGAGCTAGTGTACCTAATTGGGGGGGAGGGGTAAGGATTCAGGATTGCGACCCCCTTCCCAGGTGGAACACGCACGATCACGGTTTCCCAGGAAGGCTCGGCGGAGGGGGGAGTTCTGCTCCTACCCCCTTTCGTGTTCACAATCTCCTACAGTGGAGGTGAACAGTTACAGGGGGGACCCAAGGACGAATACACCTCTAGGGTGCAGGTCCCCAGGCCAGAGCGAAAAAGAAGGAAGATCAAGGAGAAATAGCCAATGGTGCAAGTGCACCAGTGGGATCGCGGCCCAAGTCCGCTGCAGAAAAACCGTTACAGATCTCCCAGTCTGGGCCGCCTCTGATCAGGAGTCACCCCTGATCAGTAGGGAGGTACAGAAAGGGCGTTGTCTGAAACGAGCTTCCCTGTTGTATGAAGTAATGGCAATGAGGTTGATGATTGAGTGCAGTTTGTCAGTGGTAAGAGATAGGCTGGCTGGCTTTGCAGTGAGGGGGTCTAGAGAGACGTCCGTTCACAACGAAGGCTGGCTGGCGAGTGGTTGAATGAATCTCAATGGAGAGACAGAGCTTATATACCCAGCAGCCGCTATGAGTCATGGTGGGAAAACCCGAGAAGTCGCCGGTGAATAGTTTCGTTGCTAAGCAACGGCACGTTGGAATGTGATAGCAGGTGGTGGGCTGCTACGCAGTTTGTAGGGGAGACGTCCACTACAATACCCCATAGTAATGAGGTGATGATTTTGGTGGGATCTATTCCTTGGACCTATAATACAAAGAGAAATTGAATTTGTGATTTGTTACAACCTTAGAGGCCAAGGGTCGTATTACTAGCATTAATTTCTATTTTTTTTAATTTCATTTAAGAATATTACATACAATCACTAGGAGATTACACCAACTCAAGTTTTCTGCTCGTGTAATTTCACTCTCGGAGGTCAGGGAAAGTCTGAGTGTCAAAGTAACACTGGACAGGTTTTAAGAGCTCCAGCAGCCAAAAGAAATTATTATATTTCCATATATTTCAGTAAGCTTTTAACGAGGGTTGATTTATATAATAATAGTGTTGTTGTTTTTCTTTATATAAGTATCCATTCCCAACTATTTTTAAGTATTCATACTTAAATGGCTTCGATTATAACTAGTTCAAAAAGACCATTCAAATGATGCTCTTTAATTACATCAGTACATCCAAATACTTGGTTTATCACAGATTCATCCATTGAAGATCGATTCCTCCGAAAAAAAAATTAGATACTCAAGATATTATTACGATTTTCCATGATCGATTTTAGAATAATTTCTCCTTTAGATGGTGTCCAACAGGAGACCAACCCAACATTATAATCACTACCAAAAAATATGAAATGTAAAATTAGATATCGGAGAAATTGATTACTATGAACCCAATATGTTTCATCATTGAATTATACTTTCCCAATCTAATTGATTTTCTATTGGTACCAAAGGAAGGGTGGATGAGTAAAAGTCTATATTCATTGGGTAATATAGTCATGGCAGTAACATCAGAATCGCCACTTGTAATTACAGAAAAAACTTGTAAATTTCATTTTCAGTAAATGTTTTCTCAATAAAACGATAGAGCGATTTCTCCTTCAAGTCTTTCATAATACGGTACTCCAGCTGTTGAATACAATTTCAAGTTTTGAGATGTCGTACATATTTTCTTTAAATATTTTATTTATTTTTTATAAATCAGTTGTATAATTTTCCAATTCCGATTTTTGGGATATAGTCATTTCGAAAAAAATATCTCTATTTCTCTCACTACACCATCTTCTGTTTTTTTTTTGTTTTTTTTTACATTGGAATGACCATCCATAACAAAATATAAAATAATTGTATTATCACTATTATCATTATCACTATTTAAAATATGTATAATGACTTATACATAATTAAGTATAATATTACAGACCTTGTGACTCGTTTTTTTCTATATCAACTGTTTGTGGCAATAATTCGTTGGGCGTAGCATAGGCATGAACAAATATTGACCCATCAATACCGATAACTTGTAAACTATTGACGGACGAAAAGATATTTCCTAAATTTGTTGTTAAATTTTCCTTATCGTCTACAGATAATCCAATTTTTGTTTGGTCAATAAACTTGGGAAAAATGATGTACGCCCATTATGAAGAATGCAACAGAAATTAATAACTAGTGTGTATATTGCATATTATTTAAATTTTATTAATAATACACATATTCTAATTAATACCAGAACACCTTAAAGTATCAAATGGAAGTATTTTTAACCACTTTGCGGGATTGGAAAAAGGAAGAGCGGAGTTCCAAGGATATAATGTTATAAGTTTTAGAGAATCACCTAAGTTCTAAACAAACGATAAAAATGATACAACCTCGTTCATCGATATTGGATTAATAAAAAGGCATGGAGAAGGAGAGGTTATACAAACATATTTTCGAATTCTAGTTGACAGGATTGACTCTATTTGTCCGAGGCTGGGATATCCTCGTTTCTTGGGATCACTTGTTAACTTTATCTTAGTCCTCTTTTTTATCATCTGTTTCTTCAGTATGAAAAATAACTTGTAATAAAATACATTGTCTCCCTGTAGACCACCACCAGCACTGATTTTTAGGAAGATTTAATGAAGAAACATTTTCTAAAAAGCTAGGCCAAATATCAGATATATCATTTTAGGTGTGAGGGGAGTTTTCATGCGCTAAACTTATATACATAATAACACATCGACGTATATTTTTCATATAGATTAATCCGCTCATCTTCTAAATATTTTTCTATTAGTTCTTCTATGTAAAGACCATCACCTTTCCTCCTTAGCTGTTTATTTTGTCTATGAACATTGTACGCAATTAGTATCGTTTGTATTAAACAATTGATAATCTGACCTATATCAGAAACAATACCCTCTGATCTGTCTATTGAATGAGGCTGAAGATTGAAAATGGTTATTGGACACATGTGAACACTCTTTCGGGGAAGTTTTTCAAATGTAATATGAGGTATCAAATTATAGTAGGACACGTGGGTGCCTGCTTCGGCTGTCAATATACCCGGCTGAATTGTTTCTATTAAAATACCGAAACAGTAATGCATACATGTTGTTGATTTATAAGTGTGGAGGGACACAGTTTTATACTGCTCACAAATTCATCCGTATTATCCTTTAATTCCGTGTGAGTTTTATTTTTCTTTATTATATTAGTAAACCATTTTTCAGTAACGTTTAATATTTTTTTCCTCTACATAAATATTTATATTAACTTGGTCGTGTAAAAGAATTAGTAAATTTTGTATTAATTGCATTTTATCTGTATGGTTCCTTACATTCATCTTTTTCTTAAATCCCCTAATTTTACATTTATCTTTTTTGCCTTTTTCTTGAATAGCCATATAGCGTTTCTTACTTATCACGACGAAAACTCCATATGAATCATCATGCGCCATCTGTAAGAAACGAATATTATCGTTATCCTTTCGCAAATTATCATTATAGAGTGTAGCTATAAATGTACCATCGCCAACGGTGCGGGGCAATGATAGAAACAGTCAGTATCACTATATAAAATTTTGGCTCCCTCTCCCTCAAAGAAGGAACGCGCCTTATTTAAATGAAGGCGCCCATACTCTGTTACCATCGATGGAACTATTGCATCTTCAAATATTCCTTGGGATGCCATGGCTCCATAAAGATAATTAACCATGACTTTACACGCATTAGCCTGAGTAGTTAAAGATTTGGATTTCAATATTTCACGTGTTTCAATAAGACGTTCGCATATACGGCGAAATGGAGACGCAGTATGTGGTTGATCAGTGCGTACGCTTAAGTAAATAAAATGGGGATCTTCAGCCATCTCAAGTACATTAAAAAGATCTCGCTCATGCGAAGATAAACACATATATGTTTCGCGGGAAACAGGAGTCAAAAACCCCGAGATAAATTATAATCTATAATAATAATAGGATATAACGAGGCAAATACTTGAATACTTGAAGTGGGAGTATATATGAACAGCCACAACTGGATCCAAAACAACCGCACCTTTGTAGGTGTTTTTTACCGGTATCAATGTCACGTTGTTGTGTAAGTGTATGTCTTGCATATTTGTGGGTCATGTCAAGAAACATTTCTCCCTTTAATCCATTGCTATGATCGTTTATTATTTGTCGTCTCTTCTTAAAAGCGGTTATATTATTAAAGTCAATGGGGGCAGTCAATATAGAATTGTAACTATTCATAACATACCGACGCACGATATATGTTGTGTTTGTATGTAGACATTGCTGGGGATCCGTATCCGCTTTTTGAGATAGATTACAAGTAATTCTCACGAGATCCAAGGTTCCATTTAGCTGAGTTACTAGGTCTATATCGTTAGAACTGTAATACATGAGAGCATCAAAATCCTCACTTTTAATGTTATTTATATTTTTTTTTTCAAATGCCTTATACATTCTATTAATTATTAAAATATCAAAATTAACTTTGCCACATCCTAAAATAGCCTCAGCGCACGCTTTCTACATAGCAAAGTGTCAATACTTAATACCCACGGAGGGGTCAGGTGGGGTGCCAGAGAGGAGTTGCAATAAGATTGAATCATAAAACAATCGGTCTTAATGTAATCGGGAAATAGTCCATAAGAAATAGTACTATTAAATAATAAGTGATAATCGAAACCATCAATATTATTGCATGTACAGAAAATACATCGAGGTTTGGACAATTCCTGTAAAGTCATCATTATTACTTCCCTTTCTTTTGAATAAAATTCCATCTTTACAGTTGATTTTGAAAAAAAAAGTAATTCAGTTAATTGGTTTTGTATTTCTATTTCTTTTTGTTTTAACTGGTCAGGTGGAAATGGAAAATATACTATGATTCGAGTGTGAACTTCCCGCAATTGAGATGGGAAATTGGGGAATGTTACCTTCGCCTCTTGGAACGACGACACAATTAAGCGATCATTTAAACTGTCCCCCTTTGGGATTGATCCTGACAAATCATGTCGCGTGGCTTCTAAATCAAAAGATAGTATTCTGTGGGAAATAACAATCCATATCACCGCTAATGAATGATAAATAGATTTCGTTATTATCAGGACCATACCTACAGATTTGAAACAAACCCCTAGACTGAAACTTTGAATTTTTTGTGGCGCTCATAATTAAAATAACACTGATAACTGTTGAATATTTCCCCATTGCCTCTATGAAAAAGGATAATAATTAAATTTAAAAAATTCAACCAATTTTAAACACTGATTATCGTCCTTGCAAAAAAGTCGAGCACCATATCCTTTATTTTTTTCTTTAATCAAATCATCTATCGATGCCTCACCCATTATTAAGCCCCGTCCACACGATCGAGCAGTGCCCGGCGGGATTTGCCCGTTTACCGGTGATACGCCGTCTCTTAATTTACTTTAATATCCAGGTTCTAGGCGTAACCAAACAAAAAAGTGGAGTAAATTAAAAGGGAATAAAAATAAATAAAGTAAACCTTTAAGAATTTAATTAAATTAAATATTAACACAATAAAGAGCCTCGTAGGCTGTCACAACAAATTGATTCACTATCGAAACCTTTAAGATACAAATGATACTAAGCATTTAAACATCAAAAGAACTGCTTAAATATATAGAATAAAAATAAAGCACTGGATTACATAAACACTACATAAACATATAAAATAACGAACACTGAAATTAACTAACGTGAAACAACACTGAATTACTTAAATGTAACTAAGCAAGCACTGATGGACACATAAGAGACATAAATAGGTACTCACATAGATATACCACATTGTTGGTGACAGGAACAACACAGAAATAAAATGAAGTATAAGTAACAGGTGACAAGTGTCACTCAAAAGAACGTGAACTGAATGACAAGGACGACTGGACTCAACTCAGTCTACTGGTGGGTCCTATATATAAGGTCGGCTCCCGCCACTCCTGTGAAACATGGGTCGTTTAACGATGCAGATGGTCGTTAGAGAAACAAAGAATGCTTGTTCAATACTAAATAAAGAAATAAGATGGGCTTGAACAAATAATGACAGTTAAAACCTTAACAGCACAGGGTAAGGTGATTAGAATATATAATAGTAAATTTAACACATCATTACAGGAATAATATGGAACAACATTGAAGCATGTTATAAAAAAAAATAATAGAAAAATACGACACGGTCGTAACACTTCCCCCCATAAAATAAAATTTTGCTTGCACAAATTTTGATATGACATAAGTGTTCTGACACTTTAAAGTCCAACAAAAAATATTACCCTTCTTCAACAAATCAGTAAGGGGTAGCGCCAACTCGGCAAAATTACAAATATATCTCCGGTAATAACCCACACAACCCAAAAATCTGAGGACTTGTCGTTTGTTACATGGAACAGGTATCTAATAAATAGTGTCACACCTTGCTGTGGGAGGAACAAGTTTCCAACCCAATTACATGTCCCAGATACAAAAGTTGAGCACAAACAAATTCTGACTTAGCAAAGTTTATAACAAGTCATACAATTCTAACTCAGTGAAGAGAGCGTCTAGCTGACATAAATGGTCTGACCAAGTGTCAGAAAAAATTACAACATCATCTAAATATACTACACAACCAGGCCAATTGGCTGTGACTTGTGACATCAGCCTTTGAAAGGTGGCAGGGGCATTGCAAAGCCCGAAAGGCATAACATTAAATTTATAGGTCTTACCTAATGTCACAAAACTGGAGATGTCCTTAGCACGACGGGTCAATGGTACTTGCCAAAACCCTCGAAGGCAATCAATCTTAGAGAGGAACTTGGCGTTCCCGATTGCTTCGATGCAGTCGTCGACTCTTGGTAGAGGGAAGCTGTCCTTGCTGGTGACGGCGTTGACCTTGCGGAAGTCGATGCAGAATCGAAGAGTGCCGTCCTTCTGTACTAGAGTGACTGGTGAGCACCACTCGCTGATAGGGAGCCTGCTTGATAGGCTTAGCAGGACCAACGTCAATATCATGCACTACGGCAGTGGTACAGCCAGGACTGTCTTGGAAGACAGGAGGATGTTCTAGGATGGCGGCCAGCACGTCAGCTCTCTGGTGTCCCGGTAGACGCTGTAGTTTCTCTTGCAACTCCACGGAGTTGGACTGCCAAACCCTGACTGATGACAGGGCGAGTGGACTTGCCCCTTCTTTTCCCTCTTCTTTCTCACCGTCTACCAAGAAACTGTCAACGGCACACATGGGAACTGGATCATCAGCAACATTTGGGGTTGCTGGACGTGTATGGTACAGCTTGATGGTGTTGACGTGACATAAGCGCTGTAGTCGGCGCCTGTCAGGGGTAGAGATAATATAATTCGTAGGGCTTACCTTCTTCACCACTCTATATGGCCCACTGAACTTCGTATGGAGCGGCTGTCCATGTCTCGGCAAGAGAATGAGTACTTTATCTCCTATCTGGAACTCTGGGTCTGGCATGCTTGTCGTACCATGTCTTGGTCTTGGACTTCGACTGCTGTAAGTGGTCTGTGGCAAGGCTCCAACAACTTGGAAGCTTCTCTCTAACATCTACTAAACTTAATACGCTAATGTTCTCTTCACTACTACCTAACAATGAACTATTCCCAACTCTGTTAGGGCTTCCTTGAAAACTTTTCCTACAAAATATGAAGCACAGTCCGTTTGAACACGGTACGGCAACCCAAAGCGACTAAACAGGTCAAGCAAACATTTAACAAGGGCCTTAGCAGTAACTTTCCTAAGAGGTACAGCATGCAAGTACCTAGTGGAGGTATCAATGACTGTAAATAAATATTCAAACCCACTAGAAGTTTTAGGCAGAGGGCATACAATGTCACACTGTACTGTTGTAAAGGGCTCAGGTACGTGAGGTACTCTTACAAGTGAAAAAGGTGGAATAGCCTGATTGGCTTTGCCTACCTTTTGACATAAATGACAGTAATTACAATATTTAGTGACATCTCTCCTCATACCTGGCCAATAGAACTTTCTGGCCAGCCTGATGAACGTCTTTCGGACACCTTAATGTCCAGAAAAGCGACCGTCATGGGCCAGAGCTAGAACATGTTGTCTGTAAGTGTGTGGGAGAACTATTTGAGTGACAGACGCCCAGTCCGCGTCTTCCTCTGACATAGTCGGTGGGAGCCAGCGGCGGCACAAAACACCGTCTTGACTGAAATATCGCGTGGTAGGGCCTGATTCATTGGCAGGATCGGACACCACGTCAAACAAGAGCCATAATGAATCGTCTTGCTCTTGCGCAGCTATTAAAGCAACTCTCCCGGTCACAGCATTAACTGCGGAAGAAATGTCTTGGGAAGCAATTGGGTTAGCAAAAAGTCCTTCTAAGGACAGTGAATCATCTACATCAGGAGTTACATTGTGATCATTAGTCATTAACATAAAACGAGTTACAGCACACAAAGGGAAAACACCGGGCATATCATCTTCAAGCTGTTGCAGCAAATCGTTACCGAGTATGAGGTCCACTCTCTAGCAACAAGGAGACTTGACACATACTAAAACAGGCAGCTCGTGCACACAGGCTACGTTTAGCTATCCCTGAAAAACCAAAGGAGCTGCACCTTTACCCCAAAGGGCGCCCAAAACGACGTTTTGTCAGTCTTCCTCGCCGCAACAACACTCTCTTTGATGAGAGTTTGGAGACAACCCGAGTCTCTCAAAATAGTGACTGGTGTTTCGACACCATCAACTTCTACCGTGCCTTGTGACAAAAATGGACGAAAGGTACCAACGTCTGGGTCCTTCGCAAAACTCTCCTGGAAAAGATCAAAGTCTCGTGAGGCGAGAACCGAAACAACACTCTCTCGTGCTTCACCTTATTTGGCTGCAGCCTTGTCCAACAAAAATCCGCCTTATGACCCGGCTTTCCACAGAAACTATAAGTATATTAGAAAAATAGGACGCCCCATTAGGTGGCGAACGAGTCCAGCTCCTCCTGTCATGCACAAAATTATTATTCACAAAATTACCATTGTTAGTCCTACCATGCCTCAAAACAAATCCATCAGCATGCTTAGAAAAAAAATATCGCAAGTGTCAAAAGGTCGTTAGTGTATCCTGGCAAGGTCGCCAAAACTGTTACGCCGTCTCTTAATTTACTTTAATATCCAGGTTCTAGGCGTAACCAAACAAAAAAGTGAAGTAAATTAAAAGGGAATAAAAATAAATAAAGTAAACCTTTAAGAATTTAATTAAATTAAATATTAACACAATAAAGAGCCTCGTAGGCTGTCACAACAAATTGATTCACTATCGAAACCTTTAAGACACAAATCGAAACATCAAAAGAACTGCTTAAATATATAGAATAAAAATAAAGCACTGGATTACGTTAACACTACATAAACACATAAAATAACTAACACTGAAATTAACTAACGTGAACCAACACTGAATTACTTAAATGTAACTAAGCAAGCACTGATGGACACATAAGAGACATAAATAGGTACTCACATAGATATACCACATTGTTGGTGACAGGAACAACACAGAAATAAAATGAAGTATAAGTAACAGGTGACAAGTGTCACTCAAAAGAACGTGAACTGAATGACAAGGAGGACTGGACTCAATTCCGCCTGCTGGTGGGTCCTATATATAAGGTCGGCTCCCGCCACTCCTGTGAAACATGGGTCGTTTAACAATGCAGATGGTCGTTAGAGAAACAAAGAATGCTTGTTACAATACTAAATAAAGAAATATGATGGGCTTGAACAAATAATGACAGTTAAAACCTTAACAGCACAGGGTAAGATGACTAGAATATATAATAGTAAATTTAACACATCATTACAGGAATAATATGAAACAACATTGAATCATGTTATAAAAAAATTAATAGAAAAATACGACACGGTCGTAACACCGGGCAAAGCCTGTGTGTTGTTGTGCACACGGGGGTGGTTGGCGGCAGTCAGAGTCTGGCGCCGGTAGCTAGTAGGTGGTTGGTAGTGGCGGGTGCGGTACGCTCACCATGGTGTGTCGCAGGAATAATCGCCGGACAGTTAAAGCGAAGAGCATAGCGTTGTGTACTATAATAATTGCTGCTATGTGCAAAAAGAAGAACCAAATGCAGAAAACGGAATGGTACAAAGAGTGGTTAGGTCGAAGAAAAGTATTGTGAAGTCATGCCACGATTTTACGTGAACTGCAAGATGGACAAGATGGACATGAGCAAGACTTCACCAATTACATGAGAATGGACCCAACACCTTTGACAAACTTCTAGGGAAAATAGAACCATATATAAAAAAACAGGATATCAATATGAGGGAGAGTATATCTGCAGAGGCTCGTCTAGAGGCAATGCTCATATATCTTTCAACTGGGTGCACCTACACGTCACTTCAGTATAGAACAAGGATATCAAAACAAAGTTTGTCTCGCATAATACCTGCAACTTGTCAAGCCATGTATGAATTACTCAAGGAAGATTACTTGCAGGTGAGATTTGTAATACATAAAAATTCATTGAATAATGTTAGAATTATGATATGCATAGACAGGAAGCTATGGGACTAGAGTGAGGAGAGCGGCAGGAACGAAGAACACACACGAATGTCCTCATTACATAATACATAAACAATCTCCCCTTTATTGTCACGCCAATAATGTACATTGCATAAACTTATTTGGTTATACACTGGACATCTGGACCGAGCTGGGAACATATATGTATCACATTTGCAGTACTTAAAGTCGTCGCTCCATATCTGGCAGCAAACCACCAGGCAGGCTGACCATGATTTCGCTCAACGACGGGCACGGGCACTCCACTGGTTTGCCCGCCAATTTTGTCCGATAACTGGCATTTAGCGCGTGCTCGATCGTGTGGACGGGCCTTTAAATGAGCAGATGCTTCACTCTCGTTATCCCATAGAAAAGAGTAATAGTATAATAATACCTTTTCAATAAGAAAATCCATACCCACTATAAACCTAAAGATGTCTCCTGTCACTACAATAACATGATTATACGATTGCAATCAAAGCCAACACTAATAGGTTGAACGGGAGACATGTGACCATCTTCATTGTGACATATCAATCTACCTGTCGTAACACCCTCGCTTATGTCCAAACGATCCATAGGAAAGGGCAATTCGTAATTTTTTTTTTATTCCAAGAATATATCCATACGTATTGGGTTATCAGCGATGACATTTTTTCATTAGGAGGTTGATTAAAAATATTTTCTTCAATTAACTTATATAAACTCTTCTTCTTCCTCCTCCTCCAAGACTTCTATATCTATATTGTCATCATTGGTATTTATATCTTCATTTCCAACTTTATTCTTGATGTAGATATACCCGTTTCCCCGGTGGTCACCTCTTCCGCTTACACCGCCATTGGGGTCTTGTTGAAGCTCTGTAAGCATGTCTGCCTGATGCGGGGCTCCACTGCAGATTTTTCGTTCGGGGTTTATTCCCGTAACCTTATATCTGCCAAGGTTAATCAGCAAGGCAGCAAGGCGGTGGTTGGTAGGCGCCAGGACGTGTCCACATCCTAGTGGTCCTGTGTGCCATCCCTCTGGGGCCCACTGCTACTCCGAAATCCCCTGCTGATCTAGCCTGGGCCCACGAGGCACCCAGTTACTGTGTGTTGCCACGAGGAGGCACAGCAGGAATCTTGATGTTGAAGAGGCTGTGTACTGGCAAGGGAAAACTTATGCAAGTTGCTTCCCGGTTCACCACGAGGGCTAGTCAGCAGCGGCAGCTGAAAGCGAGAGGGAATAAGCAGTGCTTGCACCTTAACACTAACATAATGCTGCTACTCTAGACGCATTTCACCACCCTGTGTGTGGCTACACTATACAGTACATGTTAACAAAATACAGAGGTTAATGAAGCGGAAAAATATTGGTTAGCAGAAGAAAAAAAAACAGGAGTTGATCACTACTATGCAGGATTGGTATACAGATTATGAACCAAAGGATGTTGATAGCTTTTGTGATGATTTATTACATATTATTGATTCTATTTTGACAAGTAAGTGCAGTTATAAAGGAAACATAAATAATGGGAAACGTAATATGCATGTTAATGACAAATTGGTTCAGGGCTGGATTAAACTCCTTAGAAAGGTGCAAAGAGAATGGAGTGCAATGTAAAGGCCTGGGACTTAGGGCTAGAAATCCCTTGCCAGCCTAATCAGGATCTTATAAGAGGAAAGTCAAGAACCATGGTTTTTTCGAGGGATGGTAAACAACCATTAGAGATTGACATCTCTTTACTATGAAAATAATACAAAAACTGACACCACACACACAAATATCAAATAACAATTAAGGGAGTCAAACAATTAAAGGAGTCAAACAATTAAGGGAATCAAACAATTAAGGGGGTCAAACAATTATGGGAGTCAACAATTAAAAAAGCTAAACAATTAAAGAAGCTAAACAATTAAGCGAATCAAACAATTACAGGAGTCAAACAATTACGAGAATCAAACAATGTATAGGATTTTTACTACGGCGACAGGCTGGTGGAAAGTCCTGGTAGAGCGGTGATCCGCGCCTGCTCCAAAGGGCGTCCGTCAGGCAGTTTTTCTGACGGCGCCGGCGTTGGTGGGCGAGGGTCTTGTCACACAGGAGAAACGCCAGGGCACGGACGGGAGATAGGGCGTGGAGGAAATGGCAATGACGTGGCAGCCGCTGTAGTAGCCGGGGTAGGTATCCGGAGATTGACAGCCATATAGTAAAGGTCTGGGGAATCAGTCCACGAGTCCAAGACCTCAGATGAGAACACAACCATAATTTGAACGAGCAGCGGGGAAGTGCAGCTGTGGTGCTGGATGGGTAGTGTCTGATATGTCACGAGGCGACGTTCTCACCTCCGTCTACCCCCCCCTCCCCCAAATGGGGGACGCGAACAAGCAAACGAGCTGCGGGTAACCATCCTGCTCGTTACAGCCCTGACATGCAAATCCAAATGATAATGAAATCAAGGAAGTACTGAAAGAAACTGCAAAAATATGTAGTGAATCAAGCAGGAGGCAAGGAAGAAATACTGGACAGACGTTTTAGTGAAAATCGCTAAAGGCAAGAGCTTGTGTGACATATGGAAGGACGTGAATAAAGTGTGAGGTGTTCTTAAACTTAACTTACCCAGCGAGGAGGCTAGTTTATTGGGCATCCCCTTGCATCCATTGCAAAGTGAAGTGCAAGAGCGTTTACAGCACCCTACAGGGAAGCATGCATAGTTCATGCTTATCTTCATGCCTCATGCATTAAGGGCGTAAATGCGAAACACTCTACATATATATTATGATGGATCAGTATTAATTAACGGTCAAGCGGGATGTGTTGTTCTTATAAGGGAATATTTTATCAATGAGTGTTACGCAGATGAAGTAGTTTGTAAAATAATTAGAAACAACACGTCGTTCACGCTGGCTGAACTACACGCAATTTGTGAAGGATTTCAACTTGATATAGAGAAATGTAAAGAAACATATATTTTTGTTGATACTAAAAGTGCATTGAAGGCTTTGCAGAGTAAAAATCTATTAAACTTTCATATTGTTAATATCTGCAAAAGACTGGTCAAAGTAATGCAAGATGTGGAAATGCACAGTGCAGTTTGTATGGATTCCATCACATATGGGGATACATTTAATTGAAATGGCTGACAAATTGGCCTGAAAAGCTACAGAAAAGTTGTATATAGATAATGTTAACAATGTAATTATTAGAATGATAAAGAGGTGAAAATAAAAGAAAAAGGAAAGAATGGGAAAAAGCAGGAAGAGAAGTGATTGCCTTATGTAGCGAGAGTTTTCAGTATTATTTGTATGTTTTACAAAGCGCCAATGTAACTTACGGGGCTAACTTACCATATTTTTATACTGGCAGAAAAGTGGAGGGATGGTTCAACCTTGTCAACTGTGTTATCATAGGGATGTATTTACACTACAACATTCTGTAATAGAATGTGAAAAATCCAACCATACAGGAGCAGTGAGATCACTACTTTAAAGAAACAAGTTTGTTGTATGATTAATAATGGAAAGATTAAAATAATTCTTGCAATGAATAAAAATTTTGCTCCAAGGATAATATGACATTTAACTTTGTATAAGATTACATTATCTGTTCTTTTAATTTAGTACAGTGTTCATATCAAAATTAATTATTTCATCACTGTAAAAATAATTATTGTATTAACATTTATTACTTTTTGTAAGCCCCAGAAGGGGATGGCAAAGGTGAGGGTGGGAGTAGTATACTACGCTGTCCTTTTGATGTACAAGTATTATTGTCAATCAAGTATTTCAATCTCAATTTCAATTTCCAAATGAAACGGATCCCGGGCAAATGAGTAACCCAACACTTCACTTTGAATAGCCTAAAGCAAATTACCTATCAGACAACTCGTTACCACGTGAAAATACTCGCACCCACTTTGAAGATATTTTTATCCAAAGAATAATATTATAAATAAATAGTCAAATAAAAAACAAATAACTATACCAAGAAATACTTATTGAACTGTATTAAACAAAAATAAAAACGGGAAATAATTTAGAGACTATATGGGTGGAGACAAGTGATAGTAGAGGAACTCTTGTTCTTGATCATATTCAGATCACCGGAATAACAAGTGGTAAAGATTTATACCTATGCTTACATTTTGGAAGCTTTGGTATAGATTATAAACTTTATCTTACATTTTATTCAAGTTAGGTAATCTCAACGTGAGCCTCAGGTCCGGTTATTAATGGCCAGTGGTTAATTACAAAGTTGATATCAAAAGAATTACTTAAATCCACTAGGAGGCAATAGCATTATAGTTGGTAATCTGAACATTAACTTGAACGAATTAGGAAATATCAGCATTCATAGCTCGAGGAAGATTGCTTACTTAATATAATAGCATGGGGGTGGGGCAGACCTCTGCCTTACCACCAGGGCTGGGACCCCCACCCCCGCAACCAACCTGCAACCAACCACTATCCACCCCTAAAGACTCATTTGAATTGCGATAGCTTAAGAACTTGCAATTCGATATATCCTTATCATTCCACCTCTAATGTTTGCCATGCTTAACTTTTCCTTGAACATGAAAACTGAGACTTACAGGATATTGTCACGGCCACTAATGAATGACCTTCCTCTTTCGGCAGTGCTCCAACTCCTACACCCATTACTCAGACTCATGTTCTGAAATAATGGCTTTGGTTAACAGACCAGGATCATGTAAACACTACTTGATACCTCTGGCTGGCAGTTGAAGGTCACATTTAATATACACTGTGGGAACACATCCAAGGATATTATTCACTATACTGTACAAATTGAGGCAGGACTGATAAATACTAATTGATAACAATTAACAACTAATATATTTACAATAAAACTAGAATACAGACATTGACACTGCATGGCCCATTGGCCCAACTGATTTAATATTTTATCAATCTCAATCTCACAATATGGCTCTTCCTCCATTCACAGAAGTATCACTTAGTATTCATCCTCACAGGTAGTAGGTAGTAGGCAGCCACCAAACATGCAGGTACTACCGCCTGGGAAGATGTTGGAAGCATAATGTATTAGGGTGTGTCATAGGAGGGAAGACTAGCTAAAACTAATGGCCCATCACTGTTTTGGTAGATTTTAGTGTATATAAACAGAAAATAATTTCAGTTTCAACATTTTGCAACCTTTTGCTAGGTAAATTTTAGCGTGAAATTTACCGAAAATCTAACGTACAGCTGCATTAGTGCATTACAATTAAATAGTGAACATTGCTTTCTGACTTCATTCTTTAACAACCCAACTAACAATATTTTTTCTGTTTCAGATTCTGATGCATTTATAAGTTGATAATATTTGTGATGGCTGCTTGTGTCAGGACGAGGAACCCAAAATCCAGCCATCTCAGTCACTATCTTGGGTCTGGGAGAGAGCTCCTGAAGTCGGAGTTGCCTACATTGAGAGATGCTTTGAGATACGGTGTTTTAATCAGGCAAATCAGTGAAAAGAACCAAAGAACTTACACAAACAAAGACATTGCCAGTGATATGACCAAAGCTGTCTTGGCACAGTATTGACTTGGTTAATGCTCAGTCTAAGCCTCCAGTCATAACAAGTCAGAAGAAGATTAGAAGTGAGAGACTGCTAGCCAGTTGGGGAAAGGCAAGATATCTCTTGGGAGAGGAAAACTTGCAGTTAAGGACAGCTTTGCTGCCAACTGGACCAGTTATTTGACATTATACCACTTGCAAGTGCCCAATTGTCTTCTGTCCTGAGTTTGATGCAAGATCGTGACTGTAAATCCGAGGCCATCTCTGTATTTGCAAGCGTGAACTGAAGATTCCTGTGATCGAACTGGCATTTGTCAAACATACAGAGAGAGAAGACTGGCAGTATAGGGGCTCTCATGATTTCTAGCCAAGATATTCCGGAGTCCAAGAGACAGGAGGCTGCCGCAGAGAGACAGAAGAGGAGAAGAGTTGCCGAGGAAAAGAGACTTGAGAAGGCCCAGGGTGAGGTAAAAAAGGCCGATGATTGGAGTCAAGCTGATTCAGAGTTTAATGATTTCCCCATGGCTGATCCGAGTGCTGACCAGGAGAATGGTGACTTTGTCCCTAACCCAGAAAATAATGATTCCAAACCTTCCAGGCATAAGATTCGAAATAGGAAAGATATCCTGAGCATAGCTCTGGCCAGCATGCGACACCACACTGGTCTCAGAGAAACTGCAGAGATAGCAACAGCTGCCTGGATTGACGGTGGTTTGATAACACCTGATGATGTTCACCTGGTGATAGATCATAACAAAGTAAGGAGAGCTCAGGAGAAACTTGTCAGTAACCTAGAAGAGGAGTTTGATAAGGGGATAAGAGAAAATGGAATCAATTGTTTGTTCTTTGATGGGAGAAGGATGACACTAAAGTGTTCATGAAAGTTGGAGATTCTGACAAGTTGTTCCCTGCCATGGTGAAGGAGGAACACTACACCTGCTGCAGTGAACCAGGAGGGAAGTATTTGTGGCATTTCACTCCAGAGAAAGATGACATCAGGAAACCAGCTGAGATAGTGGCAGATAACATTGTGAACTGGCTCAGAGAGAGGAACGTAGACCAGACCCTGCAGGCCATTGGAGGGGACAGCACCAACACGAACACAGGGTGGCAAGGGGGGGGTCATACAGTGGATAGAGCGGAAGATTGGGAGGAAGCTGGTCTGGATTGTTTGTGACCTCCACACCAACGAGTTGCCACTCAGACATCTGATCCAGGAGCTGGATGGCAAGACTCTTTCAAACAACAGATGGTCTGGTCCTCTTGGCAAGATGCTGGACTCTGCCACTGAGTTAGAAATAAATCCGAGCTTTGAAAAAATCACAGTTGGCCCTCCACTCGTTGAGCTTGCACATACTGTCATTGACGACCTGAGTACTGACCAGTACTATGGTTACATGATTTGCAGTGCCATCAAAACTGGGGTCATGCCTGATAGACTTGCTTACCTGCAGATAGGTCCAGTCTCACATTCTAGGTGGCTCACAACGGCTCTCAGGTTCTGCAGAATTTGGGTCGCTCATCATAAACTGAAAGGGAACCAGCTTCACAACCTGAGACTTATTGTCCAATTCATCGTGAGTGTCTACTTGCCAAATTGGTTCAACACCAAGGTCAAGTCATCGTTCTCCGAAGGTCCGAGGCATGTTCTCTTCCAGCTTGAGCTCCTGAGGAGTCAGCCAAGGAAGGTTGTTCAGATTGTGGAGCAGACTGTGAGGAGATCTTCCTGGTATGCTCATCCCGAGGCAGTTCTGCAGACAATGCTCTGCAGTAAGGATGAGGAGAGAGAAGAGTGGCAGTCAAAAAGATCTTGGATATGAGACTTATGAGAGGATCTGGGCATGACGAATCAGTTGGTGACGATTCCTTCAGGGTCAGGAAGACTCCTGAAGTCAATCTAGGTGACAAGACCCTCACTGATCTCATAGATCTGGATAACATCCAGGCTGGCAGTGAGCCCCCTCTTACCTGCAGCCTCACCAATGTTCAAGTCAGAGCTTTCCTGGACAACCCCATGCATGTCCCTGCCTGGCCCTCGCACACCCAGAGTATAGAGCGTTGTGTACAGCAAGTGAGCGAGGCCAGCAGTCACGTGTACAGCCAGGAGAGGAGGGAAGGCTACATCCGAGCTCAAGTGGTCAGCAGGGAGGTGATGAGTAGAAACAGAAGCAAGAAAGACATGTTCTCTATGGTGTGCAGCAACACCGGGTCGTAGTAGTAAAACCGGTTTTTGTATTTGATGATTTTGTTTTCTAAAGGAATATTAAATTTAATAAATGTGTCAAGATCATTCGTTTCACTATTTTGGATCATTTTCATCCTAATAAATTAACCTGATACATTTACTTTACTTTAAATAAGCTATTTAGTGGTGTTGGTAAAAGGGTGGGAATACTGAATTTTCATAAGATTTCAAGTTAAAATTTACCTAGCAAAAAATGAAAACTTTTCAAATCTGAAGATATCACATGATTCTGCACATAGAACTACATCATTAATACCATGGGCCGATTTTTCAAACTCAAATAAAAAAATTCGCCTCCGTATGACACACCCTAATAATGTATTGTCTAATGACCCTGCTGCCATATGGCATCACAAAAATTGTGACCAAGTCCCAAGTTTCTCATCTAACTTTCTGCTTCATTTATATCCATTACTACGAGTCCTATCCTGCTCGGATATTATAAGAAATTTATCTATATCTCCTTTATTGATACTTTTTACCCACTTAAATACTTCTATCATATTTCCCCGCACTCTTCGTCTTACTCGGAATGAAGTTTAGTTTCTTTAATCTATCTTGATATGGGAGGTTTCTAAGTCCCGGAATCATTTTCGTCATACTTCGTTGCACCGACTCCAGTGAATTGATATCCATTCTATAATAGGGCACCAGAACTGAACAGCATGATCGAGGTGCGGCCTGACTAGTGCAAGATATAGTTGCAATATGACCTCCGCACTCTTATTACTTACACTTCAAGATATAAAACCTAATACTCTGTTTGCCTTATTTCGAACGTTAACGCACCGTCTTCTAGGGCAAAGGTCCGGGCTTACAAGTACCCTTACGTCTCTTTCATAAGTCGACTTCTCTAGGTTGATGTTGTTGAGGCTGTATACATTGACAGTATTTGTTCTTCCAATATTAAGTACGCTGCACTTGCTGGTGTTGAAGTTCACTTGCCATTTGTCTGACCACTCCTGCAGTTTATTTAAATCCTCCTGTAGAGAATTTGCATCCTGCCCTGAATTTATCTGCCACCCTATTTTGGTGTCATCAACAAACTTGCTTATGTCACTGCTGATCCCATTATCTAGATCGTTTATGTAGATTATGAACAAGAGTGGGCCCTGCTCTGACCCCTAGGGAACCCCACTAGTTACACAGCCCACTCAGATTTAAAACCATCTACGCTGACCCTCTGTGTTCTATCTGTGAGCCATGATTTTATCCAATTTAAAACTTTCCCCTCGATACCATGAGCCTTAACTTTTCTCAGAAGCCTCTGATTCAGTACTCTGTCAAATGCTTTGCTAAAGTCTAAGCAAATAACATCGTAATTTTCGTCATTATCTACTAACTCATAGACTTTCCTAAAAACGTCAGCAGAATTGCTAGACAAGATTTTCCCTTTGTAAATGCATGTTGAGAGTTGTAGATTAATTTGTTTATCTCTAAATGCGCTCGGATGCTATTTGCTATAAATGATTCAAGAAATTTCCCCACTACTGACATCAAACTAATCGGCCGGAAATTTGTCGCTGATGCTCTGTCTCCCTTTTCGAATATGGTTACTACATTTGCCTGTTTCCACAAGTCTGGCACAACCCCCGTGTCGAATGATTTTGTAAATAAATTTACGAGGGGTCCGCTAATATGTTCCTTGCACTCTTTCAAAACTCAAGGGGAAATTTCATCCGGCCCTGGGAATTTTGTCTTCTTTAATTTATTTATCTTCTTAAGAACATCCTCTTTTTTAATAGTGATATTCTTTAGCTTCTCTTCTTCATTTCCCCTAAATATCAGTTCCACCTCTGGCATTTCCTTGTGAATTTCTTCTGTGAAAACTTATAAGAAATAGCTGTTTAATATTAGCTTTGCTTATTTCCTCACTATCATCGATCACTTCCCCTCTCTCTGACTTTAAAGGCCCTACTATGTCCTTGACCTTTTTACTATATACCTGGAATAATCCCTTGGGATTCGCCTTGGATTCTCTTGATATCCTGATTTCGTAGTCCCTCTTTACCTTCCTTACATTTTCTTAACATTCCTAGATAGATCGTTATACCTATTTCTGAGATGTTCCTCCCCTCCCTTTAATTTCTTATAAATTCCTTTCTTTAATCTTATGTCATGTTTAAGTTTTTTGGTCATCCACCTTGGCTCATTCTTATTTGACCTAATTTTTCTGTATGGTATATTTTGTTCCTGTGCTTTACGTAGTATACTAGTATACTATAGTCATGATTAATTGTGTCGTCGGTGACCTCAACCATTCCAATTGGAGGTTGACCTGACCGTTCCCAGGTGACCTCACTTAGGTACTTCTTAACCCTTCATAATCTGCCGATTCAAAGTCTGAGACTCTGACAATAATGTCATTATTTTTCGTTTCCCACTTAGCGTAAACTTGATTTCTCTGTGATCACTGTTCCCTAGTTCTTCCCCTATTGTGATATATCTGATAATATTTTCTTTATTTATTAATACTTGGTCTAATATATTGTCACCTCTAGTAGGTTCTGTAATTAGTTGTTCTAAAAAATTGTCCTGTACTGCGTCTGGAAGTCTTCGGATTCATAGTCACCTATAATGTTGTCCCAGTCAATATTTCTGAAGTTGAAATCCCCCATGATGCGCAGGTTGTTGTATCTTGCTGCCCTACTCATTTCCTGTCATATGGGCTGATCTGCTTCTTTCCCAAGAGTTGGGGGCCTGTAAATCACTCCCATAATAAGTTTTTCTCTTCCTTCCACAATTTCTACCCATACAGACTCGGTTCCTATTTCACCCTTTATTGAATTATTGATACAACATTTTAATGTATCCCTGACGAAGAGTGCGACCCCTCCCCCCTTCCTATCTTCCCTGTCCTTGTGAAAAAGGTTGTACCCTTCTATGTGGTACTCTGATAAAAAGTTATTGCTCGCCAGGTTCATCCAATTTTCGGTGATTGCTATGACGTCTATAGTCTCGATACATACAACCGCTCTCAACAAGTCTATTTTATTTAGTATAGATTTAAACCTATCTTTCCTTGGTCCTGTTTTACCGCTTGTCCTGAATGACCAATTTTGCTTCCTAAGACCTGCTTGTTTTTTTACTCCAACTTACCACGACCTCTCTCTACTGGCGAACCCCCCTCCCCATTTGGAGTGACAATTTCACGCTCAAGGGATGCAGACAACGTCGTTACCCCCACGCGAGACAAGTGTGCCCCGTTACGACTGCACAGGAAGTCGTTGCCACAGAACTTTCGCCAATTTATCACCTTTGCTTGTACAATGTTTTTCCAGTCGGCAATCTATGGCAATTGCCCTGGACAGCCACTCATCGCCAACCCCTCTTCTAGGCAAGACACCACATACTAACGGGATCCCTCCCCTATTCTAACCTTCCCTAGCGTCTCCCTATACCCTCCCCTGACAAAACCCTATACATCCTCTCAGCTACATGCACTATCCCAGCCCCAGGAAAACACACCCTAGTCCTACGTTTCCTATCTCTTTCGCCAAAAAATCCTCTCTGAGAACCTCACCTGGCTGCCTGGATGTCCCCAACTACCACGACCTTACCACTTGGCAGGGTTTGACCAACTGCCCTTTTCTCTCCTGCCACCACACCTCATGACTCTTCTCTTTCTCGCCAGCTTCCTCCAACACTTGGTAGGGGCTACTGCACTCCACACCCTGGTCAGCTTTCCTGAGCCTGACCTTAAACCCCTTGGAGACAACCACTCTCCACTCCTGCTCCTCCTGACCCTCCTTTGTAGGTGTCCTGCTAGGCAAGACATCCACCTGAAGGAGTTCAGTCCTGAGGGATTCGTTCTCCCCCTTTAAAACGTCCATCTCTCTCCGCAACTGCTCGAGCTGCAGCTCCAGCTGACTTAACAGAGTGGCCGGGGGGGGGGGGTCGTTTCTCCCCACACACTGCCCCTCTTCCCCCACAACACAACGGCCCACAGCGACCATTTTCTATGGTCACTAACATGAGCACAGAGGGTCACGTCCTTCTCAAAGCTAGGTCAGGTCGGTAGTGGGTCTATGCACCGTCCCCATGGGGCCCACTGGTACTTAGAGATCCCCTGCTGGTCTAGCCTGGGCCCAAAAAGCTTCCCATTTATCGTGTGTTGCCACGAGTGAATAATGCTAGTCTCTTAAGCCTGAGGGTCGCTGGGTTAAAGTAGGGCTACCCCTCGTCCACCCAACTGTAAAAGAATACCTAACTTTATACAATACAAGGCAAAACAGTGTCGTGGACAGCTGCTGAATAGACTCCCAATTGCTCAAACACAAAAGTATATGAGGTTATTTTTAATGCGACATGCTGATCAAGTAGGAGAGCAGTTGTCCGGGGCTCAGCTGGCACCCGTATCGAGGCTGACCAGCACGTAAAAAAAAAAAAAAAAAAAAAAAAAAAATAATAATAATAATAATATCCAAAATAATCTTAAACAGCACTTTAAGGTCTACATCCACAGATGGTATGCTGGATATACACCTTGTTCAGTGGATGAATTTTGTTGTGATCTTGAAAATGTCATTATCACATATTATACCACCTGAGTGAAGTCAAGGAGGAAGGGGGGCAGCACTAAACCACCTCTGTGGACACATGACCCTCTCCTCTTCAAAGAAGGAGAGAAGGTAGAACAGTTTGCCAACACTTATAAGCAAAATAAGACTAGTGATAACCTCGTGAACTCAAAGGTCAGGTGAGAAACACCTATTGGGAACAATTCTTACAGGGGATTAATAGAACAACCACTCTAGCAGAAGTGCGGAACAAAATTAGAGCCATTACCAAATCACCCACCCCAGTCCAATTTCATCACAGCCCCACAGAATATGCTGACATGTTATTAGACCAATGGTCTAGTGTGTCACAAATCACTTCCCTGCCTCCTGATATACAGCAATATCTTAAAGCCAAACACATTAATAGAGGCTTCAATATTGAAATAGGTTGTTCCTCATCAGACTTTACCGACGAACTAACAACAGCACAACTAAAAGGTGAAACACCCTCTCCTGGTGAGGATAGCATAACCTATAACACCTTAAGATTGTTGAATGAGGTCCCTTACCATCCACTGCTTGACCTGTATCAAATGAGCCTCACACAAGGTATTCTGCCAAAGAAATGTACTCAAGGATACATAGTACCAATCCCTAAAGCTAACTCTCCAAATTTCAGGCCAATTTCACTCACATCCTGTATGTGTACAGTCCTTGAAAGAGTGTTCTCAACCGTCTTATGTTTCAAGTCAAAGACAAACTGGCCCCTACTCTTTATGGGTTCATGCCCGGGCGCAGCACACAGACATGTTTTGCAGAATATCTTGTTCACTCAAAAGATAAGACACAAACAGCCTCCATAGACCTTAAATCAGCCTTTGATGTCGCTAATAGAGACATTATACCTGAGTAACTAGCTATTTTTGGCATCCAAGGTAACCTCCTGACACGAATAAAGGGTTATCTATTAAACAGGTGAGTCAAAAGTACCAGAATGAGAGCATTTGAACTTGGCACGCCTCAGGGAGGAGTGTTTAGGTGTATGATCTTTAATACACTGATGAACAAGCTTATTGCTGACATTCCAGTTCAGCCAAACGAGGCTGTATTATGTTATGCTAATGATATCTGTATTATGACACAGACCAAGCCCAGGCTCCAAGACTTACTGGATGTATTTGTTCGGAGGACTGTTGAATGTGGTTTCATAATATCCGTTAACAAGACGAGAGTCTTCAATCCTGGAACTATGTAGCTCTTATAAATATCTTGGAATTAATGTGAATGATGCGAATTTCGTCGGCAACCTTTGTGCCAAACTATTGCAACACATTAAACCTCTCAGAACCATGTTGGTAAGAGCTATGGAATTAACATCACCTATGCTCGTGCTTTCCATCTTCACTTCAGTCGATCTGTAGTTGATAATTATGCTCTCCATCTTGTAACTATTCCCATTAAACAACTAAACAGCCTGGAGGTAGTACAAAATAAAGCCATGCCCAAAATCTACCAGAATTGTTAACACGAGGAAAGAGCACGGGCTGCCCTCTCTATCTGAGAGGATAGCTCTACTTATTATCATGTTTTGTGTCAAACATTTGAAGAACAATGGTCCCCAAACTACAGCTCAAACTGAGTTGATGTTCTATCTAAGTAATCCAGACTATCTCGCTAACCTTCCACAAAAGACGAACCCTTTAATACTATTCCTCCTTGGCTGTATATATCAGTTCCTATTAATTACACTCCTATTAGTAGAAAGCAAATGTTAAACACCAATGAGGTGGGATGTATTACACTGGAAACTATTAACAGCCACATAGAGAGTATTAAATCAAGTGAATGTTATGCTTTTACTGATGGTTCTGTGTAGACAAACACAGGTAGAACAGGTTGTGCATTTGGAGGTGATAGTGTCAAACATGCAAAGGCTGAACAACTGGGCCACCGAAACACAAACTGAATTAATGGGAATCTACTTACCTATAGACTACCTTAAAGAAAATGGAGGTGGGGTGATATTCTGTCACTCCCAAAGTTATCTGTGATATTGAAAGAAATATGATAACTGCTAAAGAGAACAACTTTCGTATTGAATTTGCGTGGATTCCGTACCATGTTGGAATTAGGTATCATGACTGTACTGATAGACTGGCCAATGAGGCATGCCAGAAAGAGAATATGGACCGTGACCTTGGCCTGTCCAATGATATACTTAAAAACATTCAAGTCAGAGTCATGAACTCTGATCTAGAAGAAATGAGAAAAGCAGAGAGACCTGGTAGTTGTAGCATTAGTAAATATGAAAATTTTTGTGACAAGAGGTACCAGTATGGCCAGCACAAGGGCAGAACCAGACAATGTGATGTAGTCGTGGCCTGAATTAGGCTAGGATACAGACACATCTGGCAAGTTAATGACGCTGTACCCATACCGGAACATTCAGCATGTAAACTTTGTGATAAACCTTTAAAGCATACACTTGAACACTATGTTATTGAATGTGACACTGTCAAAGACTTCAGGCCCCCTGGCTTATTGTATCATGAAATATGTAATTACTACATTGAATCAGGAGTGCTTGAGAACATTTTTGCTGGTTATCCCAAATTTGCTAGCCCACACTGATTAGTCCTCAAAAAAACAAATGACTTGTACTGTATATGAACCACTGTCCTGCGTGGCAGGGAACAGTGATATCACCCACATGACTCTGACCTATATATACTGTTATTGAAATAATCTATTTCTTTATGTATGAACCTCTGTCCTGTGTGGCAGTGAGAAGTGATAGCAACCCCAGTTTCAAGACCTGACTGAATTACTCAGAATAGGCAAACTGTACTCCAAGCTTTGCCAATAAATTTGTTAACCGTTAAAGCACGAGGATGCACAGCAGGAGTCAAAATGGTGAAGAATCTGTGTACTGGCAGGCGAAGACTTGTGCAAGTTGCTTCTCTGTTCGCCACAAGGACTAGCCAGTGGCGGCAACTGAAAGCGAGAGGAAGCAAGCAGCGCTTGCACCTTAACACTAACTTGTTGCTGCCACACTAAACGCATTTCACCACCCTGTGTGTATACACACACACACACACTTTCACACCTTATCAATGGCTTTCCTCCCTCTATCACTAAAGTTTGCAGAAGTTTGACATTATTGTTGTATCTTGGTCGTGTCCACTTCACCTCCACAATTTGTAAACAACAGTTCCAATTACACTCCTCATACAGTGTGCGATACCAGTGTGTATGTCCGTTTATGTGATAAATAGTGTAAGATTTTTATTATAATATAGTTTAGGAACGGTTAGGTTCTATTTGTGTTTTTTGTGTATTAACCCCACAATACCGCAATCTTTAAGCCGCAATGGCGTATCTATTAGGGGGGCAGGTGGCCAAGTTGTTTATATTTTTTTCATCATGACGTCAAGTTGTCAGACGTCAGTAGGGGTTCACTTCGTCCAGAGGCAACACTACACGGCTCACTCTCCGTCAATTTTTTTTTCATTTCGGCTTTCACCCTTCATTTAGGTAAGATATTATGCAGTAGTTCTCAGGGAATTGTTGATTATTATTGTGCGCTTTCCATAATTAATCATTTCCACAGACAGCGCCAATGTTTGTGGGAAAGGAAATTTCAAGTAAGGGAAGTACAGTGAAGGTAGGGAAGTACAATGAAGAGAGGAAAGTACAGTGAAGTTAGGGAAGCATAGTGAAGGCATAGAAGCACAGTGAAGGTAGGGAAGCACAATGATGGTAAAAAAGTACATTGAAGTTTGGGAATTACAGTGAGGATAGGAAAGTACAGCGAAGGTAGGGAAGCATAGTGAAGACATAGAAGCACGGCGAGGGTAGGGAAGTACAATGATGGTAAATTAGTGAAGTAAAGGTAGGGAAGTACAGCGAAGGTAGGCAAGTACAGTGAAGATAGGGAAGTACAGCGAAGGTAGGCAAGTACAGTGAAGGTAGGGAAGCACAATGATGGTAAAAAAGTAAAGTGAAGATAGGGAAGTACAGCCAAGGTAGGGAAGTACAGCGAAGGTAAGGAAGTACAGTGAAGGTAGGGAAGCATAGTGAAGGTATACAAGTACAGTGGAAGCACAATGATGGTAGAGAAGTACAGTGAAGATAGGGAAGTACAGCGAAGGTAAGCAAGTACAGTGAAGGTAGGGAAGCACAATGATGGTAAAAAAGTAAATTGAAGGTATGGAAGTACAGCGAAGGTAGGGAAGTACAGCGAAGGTAAGCAAGTACAGTGAAAATAGGGTAGCATAGTGAAGGTATACAAGTAGAGTGGAGGTAGGGAAGCACAATGATGGTAAAGAAGTAAAGTGAAGGTAGGGAAGCACAATAATGGTAAAGAAGTACAGTGAAGGTAGGGAAGCACAATGATGGTAAAGAAGTACAGTGAAGGTAAGGAAGCACAATGATGGTAAAGAAGTACAGTGAAGGCTGGGAAGTACAGCGAAAGTAAGGAAGCATAGTGAAGGTATGGAAGTACAGTGAAGGCAGGGAAGCATAGTGAAGGTATGGAAGTACAGTGAAGTTAGGAAAGCTTAAAGCACAGTGGAGTTATGGAAGCGCAATGATGGTAAAGAAGCATAGTGAAGGCTGGGAAGCACAATGAAGGTTGCAAAGCACAATGAAGCTAGAAGCTCAGTGAACAAACTACAGAATAAGTAAGGAAATAAGCAGATGACAGTTATCCAAGGTCAAGTTGCCTTACTGTTTACCTTGGTTGTTTACCTCCACTGTCTCGCCACACATTATACTCCCGTAGCCTACGAGCACCGTACATCTAAATTCTGTATATTCATGCTCAACTGTATGACTGCATAGTTTATTATACATGCTTATCCAATTGTTATAGGGAAGTGGCTAGGTGTTAAATATTTTTTAGGGAATCTTGCAAATGGTGATACAAGTATGAAAATTGACATGAAGATTCAAATCTCTATGATTGGACATTCAAAATTCCAAGATCGTGGCCATTTTTTCAAGATGACCGCAAATGTGGATGTCAGATCTTCGTTTTTGGCATAAGAATTATTATTATGTTCATCAATTCAGGAAATTTAGTGTTGATTTCCATGTTTTTGAGTATGTAAAATGTGAATTTTGTGTGGAAAACTTTGAAAAGGATAGCATTCAAAGGAACATGCTTATAAAGAGTGACTGTCAATGTAATACCAGGGCACAAGTGTCAACACTGCTGTGAAACTCAGCATGGGGTTAAGTGTCAGCTAACTACGAAACCCATAGTGAAGACTAATATATATGCAAGTACATAGTGTCCCAAATGTTACCTAATCAGCTCCAAATAAGGTTAGGTAACCGCACCTGAATTGACAGGTTGTGCCAGCGCGGGAGAGCAAGCCATGGATAATGAAGTTAAAGTTATCCGGATGGTGTACAGATCGCACGGGACTTAAATGATACTGGATAAACGATCGGGCTAGGTGTAGGGCAAACAATTGCTTTAACCTATTTGTATCCCATACAAAAAGTACATAATGATACAGAGTTGTAAAAGGCTAAACCCTCGGCTCTGAACCACAATGGCGATGATTATTGGTCCTAAAAGTAATCCTGAAAGGAAAACAAATTAGGCCAAGTGCTGTCTATGTCAAGATGATAGGAAGGAAGAACTTAAATCTCCAAGGACTAACCCTGCTAGAAGAGAGGTAGATGGCTACAGCAAATTAGCAAAGGATATTCATCCTCTTTTTCAACTCAATCAATAAGGCATTGAGGAAAATAATGCACAATATCATGAGAGCTGTAGACTTAGGTTTAACAACACAATGTTGCAAAGACCCCCAAAAAGAGAAACTAACTCTGTAGTGATGAAGGTTGCAGAAGTAAAGTACCACGAAAGCCAAGGGACACAAAAACCACAACCGAATGCTTTTTGTGAGACAAGCCAGCACCAGAAAGTGCTCTCAAATAAGCATTGACAATCAAATGCAATGGCAGAATAAAGGAATGTGTAAGACACTCAGTGACGAAAGACTCCTTGCTAAACTTAGTGCAGGAGATGTAGTGGCACAAGAGATGAAATATCACCCTGTTTGCTAACATGTAGATTGCACTGGACAATAGAGAAAGAGCTTGTCTTAGTGCAAAGGAATTTGAGAAAACACAAAGAACCTTGATGAAAAAAATGCATATCCACTGGCTTTCTCTGAATTGGTGACATTAATGAGACAAACACTGCATGTGAAGGTTCTAATCGAACAATTTTTAGACTAGCAGACTTTCTCATATTGTGCAAGCAAAGACTCGAACGTTCAACTTGGTTTCGAATCACCTGAAGTTCATTCTAATAGACTTAAGGACAAATTGGTTTCACATATTCCTCAAATGGAAGCTCTCAATTAAGGAAGAGATGTTTTGCGAGCATTCCAAGAGGAGGTAGGTTCCATCCTGGCTGAGGTTGGAAAATACAGGATATGCTCAAACACAGGTCAAAATTCAAAACCATACTTGATGATAAAAGTATTGAATAGGCAGTTCCTTCATCACTTCTCCAATTCATATGTATGAGTGAACATGGCGCAGACATTAAATAAAAAATTCAGCATGGAGCATCCAAGTCAGATCTTGCTATGGCACAGCTGTTGCACTACAACTTTTTTGCTAAGTACAAGGAAGGAGCAGTCTCACACACACTCTATGGATCGCGAGACCCCATTTGCTATTTATATTGCCATGTTTGTGTTTGTAAAGTTTGCTTATTGGCATGGTATTTGCATTTACTATGATGGGGTTCTGGAAATATCTGCCCAACTTGGTGATGCTGTTGTTTCCAAGTATGTAGAAGATGGAGCTGTGTGCCCACCTTTTTTGAAAAGAATCTTTTTACAAAACCTGCATTAAACAACATTAATCATAAACATACTGCAACTGCAGCACACATCTTTCCATGATACACGTAACTCTGTTTTCCAGCACCCAAGCTTTGGCAATCTTGGTGAGGAGCGTGAGCCATTTCATGTAGGAACTGTTCCAGTGAAAAAAGTTTCTGAACTTCCGGACTCTTTCACCAATGTTCACCCAGCACACATAATAAAACATCCTTCACCACCACCAAGCCAATCACAGCTATTACCAACTCCTTACTTGGCTTGATGAGCATTCTCTGAATGAAGAAATAGATAATGCTGTTTCCATAACATGGGAAGCCCATCATGCAACACATGAGAGAGGATCCCCCCTTGAAGTAAGCAGCAGTACATCACTTTTACACCTAATTAGTGACAAAGCTTATTGTGTTGCAACAATCAAATATGCTATGGACAAAATTAGAGACTGTGGACAGCGATGTTAAGGTATATGCCAAACCGCTACTTTATGGATAAAATATATATATGAGGGTTCCAAAGAAGCATAATCAGTTCCAGCACGCTTTAAAACATGGAAAGAGACACCTTATGTGCACAAATTGCCCAATAATAAGTCATTGTATGTAAACAATGTGTTTGGTTGCGTAGATTTGGCGGCCGTCTTGGAAAATGGCCGCCATCTTGGAATTTGGAATGTGCAATCGGATAGATTTGATAAGTCCCCATATTAAATGTACATACCAAATTTCATGCTTGCACAATCAATCACATGATTGTACCTGTGACCCGCTCTGCTATTAACGTGTATTTCAATTTTACTGAATGAAAATCTGTAGCTATCTGTGAGTTTATCCATCTACCCGTTCCTACATGTATAAAAACAACAACAACAACAACAACAACAACAACAACAACAGCAACAACAACAACAACAACAACTTCTAATACTACTACTACTACTTTTCTTTTCTTTTTTTCTTTTTTTTAACGTGGCCTCCAG
>NW_024748870.1:674245-723031 GCF_018991925.1 Homarus americanus
TTTAGGGTAGAATTCTCCTGATCTACAGGTAAATGGCACTCACAATATTGGGAGATATTTTTTCCACCAATAGGCAGCCAGGCTCCAACTCTGCTTGCCTTTAATAGTTAACACTTGCTTTAATAGTTAACACTCGGTTAGCTAACTGATTATTGTGTGCCTACAGTAGTATGTAGAGGCAAGACTAATGTGCATGTGCACTCACTAAAAATATATTCTGCACATCGGTCATTTTTGCTCTAACGTCTCTAAATATCACATTAAAATTTATGAATATTATATATATATATATATATATATATATATATATATATATATATATATATATATATATATATATATATATATATATATATATATATATATATATATATATATTATATATATATATATATATATATATATACATATATATATATATATATATATATATATATATATATATATATATATATATATATATATATATATATATATATATATATATAAATATATATTTATATATGGGATAATGCAATATGTTGAAAATAACGTCTGAAAGAAAGTTTTAGATCTTTTACAGTTCCTTGGTTCACTGAACTGAAAAAAAAATCAAATAAATATCTAATGTGCAAACAGCAGTCAAGTTTCGTTTCTATTTGCGAAGTAAATTCGATTCGGGGATAATAATTCCTGCGCAGTATTTCAACGACTGTACTCATTGATACGCAAGCATACTGAATATTCATGTTTCCCATTCATAAAGCACCCTTTTCTGCTCCAATATATCCCCTGTCCTAAAAGTTTCTTGCATTTCAATGTATTTTATATTTATTTTTTATTTTTTTGTCTAGCGTTTTGCGGTCTCAGATTCTTCATTTCCTCGCCTGTTGTTCGGCCTGTGTCAGGTCATTGACATCCAGCGTCTTCATTTTATTCAGCTCTCCTTTCACCTCTTTGTATCCCTGAAGTATCGTTTCTTTACGTGTTTAATCATCCTAATTAACATATATTTTCCTATTAGAATCATCGATCTGTTTTCCTTTATCCAGTTATTTATATATTCATTGTTAGGAAAGGTACACTGAAGCACCGTAAGGAAAGGAGCTTCTATTAACGTTGTGACTGCGTATGTGAATGTGCAGTGTGCAGGGAGACTGGTTGGGCCTGTCGGTCAGCTGCCCTCTGAGCTACTGTACCTCCGTACCCTAAATCATTCCGTGATAGCAACAGCAATCGGTGGTGTGTACAGAGAGCGGAGGCGCAATCAACGTCGGCTGATGACTTTAGCTTACTGGCAATTCCCGTTTATAGGCAGGAATTGATCAGGGTTATCCACTCTAAGGGACCGAACCTGTCGAAACCTTTAGGAGCGAAGACGTGAGTTTGGCCACAATAATATGAAAGCATCATAAATCCATCATTCTTCAACTTTGTGTGGCCTCAACAACCATATTAATGTAAACAGCAATAAGGAAATGAAACCTATCATTGAGACACTGGACATTATGTTTACCCTAAGGATGAGCGGTTCTGTTTTATGGCATTAAGTACCAATTACCTTTTTTCTGAAAAAAGTGGAAGAGTAGAGAGAACTATCCTCACTTCTAACCCCTTGTCGATACAAGGAAGACAGACAAAATTCAGAGATACCGACTTATCGATAATTAATATATTTGCCAAGTAGGGATGACTTAATATTTTTATCACAACTGAATAAATATTATTTCGTACTCGGTAGTTTTCTGATTACAATTAAGACTACATTTACTACTAAAACATAAACCATAACAATCGTTCTCAGTCGGGCATGCGGACTTCCTGTGCCCCTGATGTAATCGTCTATGCGCATCTTGCTTTGAACTCCGGAGTCGCATGCGCAGTATACTCATGAATCCACAGAGCTAGGTTGTCATTGTCGATAACGAAGTTCTGCCAGCAGACAGCAGCACACGCGAGTGCACAAATTTTATGTACAGTATCTGCTTTGATATGTCGGTGCGCTTGCATATGCACGTACGTATGTGGATTGATATTTGCCCTTGTTGTACCAATGCATTAAACATGTATTCTGTTAGTCGCCGTAAAACATATTAGTAAAACCACTAGCAGTCACTAACCAACTTAATACTTCGGTGTTATTCTGTCAGTATCAAACAGTGGTGTTGGTGGTGAGGAGAGTAAAGAAACGTGTTGGTGGTATTGCTGATGGAGGAGACAGTGGAGGAACGAGAATCTAGGATAGATGATGGCGAATGGTGGAGGAAACAGTGGAGAAACGAGAGTTTAGGTGATGGAGGGTGGTGGAGAGAAAACAATAAAATTCATGGTAGAGGAGGAGAGAGCGGAGTGATATGACATATATGTCTCCCGTGAGAAATCTTCCATTCGGGAAAGAGATGTAAGTTTGACCACCACATCGTAATGTTTGAGCTACCTACCAGCCTAAGTCCTATGCCCTTTGTCTTTCTGGCGCTGGGATGTCTAATAAACAACCGACAAATAACTTGTCTCGTGTTATGGATTATTAATATTCGACAGAGTACAGTCAGCCAAAGATCTATGGACCCCACCCTGGCTCTCGTGCTCCCAATTTTATCTGGTAATGTTTGGTGAAGGAAGGCTGTAATGGGGATGTGTGATTGGTGGATCTATTTTCGTTTGTATCACTGTCAGGATATATATTAAACAAACCAAAGATAATTTTTTTTATATTAACAAACTATTCACCATTATTTTAGATTATGACAAGTTTCCAAATGTTCTTATATCTGCTTAAATGATGACAAATTTATATTAATGAAATGGCAACGCAACTACAACAAGGGCTGCCCACAAGATTCACACATCGAATTTCAAGAATATATGTTCCACATTTAATCTTTAGTGTTTCATGAAGGAATTAATTGTCTTTACAATGTGAACATTAGATAATATAATTTGATATATGTAAGTTAGGGGGCAGACACTGTGTAATAGACTTACTTGTTAGTCACGACATTTTATCTTCGTATATTCTAGTCATCAGTCAGTGTGTGTGTGTGTGGTATGATTACTTGGGAAGTATCCCATCTACTCAGCAAGAGTAGAGTGTGAACGAGGTACCTGGTATGTGTACCTAAGAATACCAAGGAGTTACATACTTGTAGGTGTGGAGTGTATACGAGATGTGGTGCTATAACATGTGGTGCTATACTCTAACATGTGTTGCAGTCTGATGTGTTGGGTATTGTGGTATGAAGGAATGACCGAGGTAAGGAGTTCATTGGTTGTTATGAGGAATGAAGATGGTAATAGTAGTTATTTAATGAAAGACGTATATTGATGTGAAGTGTAATGAACATAATAGTTGTTCTTCTGATGAAGGCCAGCTCTTTTTGTATTGTGACGGGATGAAATATGTTTTTATAAGGCATAAATTAGTTAAGTCATGATTGATGTTTCACCCTTCTTCCCACTCTCGATTTGGTCAATGAAAAACCCAACCCACGCCATCTATTGTCCTGATCTACCTACCCAGCACCACGAGCAACGCCATCTAGGGACGAAACCCGATTATGACTACTCTTAGTTACCACTCCGGGGTTTCCCTTCTGCATATCCTGGTTGTTGCGTCACCTCCTCAAAGTCTTCCTCATCAGTTCCAGTTCGATGAGAGGGCAGTTCACTCTGGGAAGTGACCACAGGATCACCTATCCTGGAAACCTACGGCACAGTGACTACCTACAGTCTTCTACAATACTCAGCCTTACTCGTCAGCCATCTCAGCTCCGCACTTAAGTATTTGTAATCTTATATTGCCTCCCCCCTCCACCTTGCTTCAAATTATTGAATGTTGTATAAATATGTATATACTGTTAATGTTTAGGTTAAGTATGGTTAAGGGTAAATTATAGAAAGCTGAATATTTTGTTAAGGAATTTATGGCACTTTATAATACACAACAAAAACTCGCATCCTTTGTCTACCCTTTTATAGTCCGATTGTCTTTGTTTTTTTATTGTTGTTGCCTGTTGGGATCTGGGTAGACTTTTAACTATATTCTAAATCCCCAACTCGTAACAAATGGCGACCGTGATAGGACACGACCTTAAGTGCCATATTTCTTAACCCCCTTGTTACTCATTGTTAATTTTTCCTCCCAGTCACTTCTGTTCACAATTGTTTTACGGTGGTTTAAAGTTTCCTTCATATGTGTGTGCATATATTGGTATTATCGTACAGTAAGAGTGACAGACGTAGGATATTAGGTTCCAAGTGTCATAAGGCTTACCTGTTATTACACGTGGCAGTCGTGTAGTAAGTCTTATCGAGTGTAGGGAAGAATCCGGATCTGTTTAATGCCGTACCCTTTCTCCAGAGTAGGCTGTTCCATAGTCACTAGTTTAGGGTGAAGTGATATCTTGGGACGCCCCACTCTACCAGGACCCCATAATTATAAAGCCTCAATTATTGTTCTTCTCATTATCTCATTCGGGGTCAATAATCAAGTAACTCAAGGGTTGTTAATCCGGATCTTTATATATTTCCCAGTTTATGGATTTGGCACAGCGAACGATCTTTTATATTGATGCCGTAATATGCCTTCCTGTTTACTCAGGGTTGTTAATCGATCTTTTGCGCTGATGCCGTAATACGCCTTCCCGTTTACTCCAGCTGTTAATCCGATCTATTAATGCCGTAATATGCCTTCTTTTTCAAGTCTCTTATCCCTATCTAAGGATCTTCTCAGAAGAACAATATTCATAAGTGTAATTTCCTCGTAGGCAACCGTAGTTTCTGGACTTTCTGGTTATCCACGTCGCGGATATTTTCTAGGGTAATCCACTTATCTTATCTTTGACCATAAATTAATTATTCAGGTTTTCTTAATGGCCACCTCAGATTTGTTAAACTTGGTAGTCCTGGAGGAGTGGAAGAGCAAGAGATACCATTTCCTCACATCTTGATGCATGGAGGAGCGGAGAGGCTAATTTAGGGCGTGCAGCTGAGCTGGCTGATGTGACGCTTTGGGTTGGTGGAGCTCACTCTGCGGTAGGAACGTGGTACTTTCCGGCATGTTAGGTCCCTCCTGAGATTTCACCTCAAGGGAGGTAGCCCAAGGTCCCACACCTACCTCCCTGACGTTTTATTGTTCTACTGTAAAACCAGGCCATACGATCCAGTCTTGTAAACACTCCAGTGTCGAACTACTAAAAGTAGTTCCCTGATCCCAAAGCCAAACCAATAGCAACCACCAATGGGAAAGGCCCCATCAGGATCTCTTCTTTCATTCCTACCTATGAAGGAAAAAAATTTCAATCAAGTGGAGGGTCTCTGGTTCTTTCCCTATCTGTGATACCACGTGAGGCGCAGGACAATCTATCCTCCTGTTTAATTCAGTCATTCCTGATATATTCACGCATTTACTAATGAGTGTTCTAATTCTCAGATCTCTCTATCCCATTCTTCCTATCCCTTAGCTTAAGTGCACCTCCAATGTCCCTTGGATTACTGGGGAAGTGCAAGTAGCCATTAGGAAAGATCCAATGCCTGTGAGCGGCATTCATTTATTATTGGGTAATGACTTGGTAGGAGATCTAGTGGTTCCGTAACATAAAAGACAGTCGAATCTCCCTTTACCTGTCGTCAACTCCAATTAATTGACCTTTAGAAGAAACTATTCCTCACCTTTTTCCATCTTGTGCTGGCACCTCGGTCACAGAGTGTTAAAATGGGCCCTCTTCATCTAAAAAACCACCTCCAATATCTTCCTACCCACAGAAGATCTGTACAATAAGACCATTAGTAAGGATGAGCCCCATAAAGCCTCAACAATCTGATCCATCTTTGAATATGAAAGACCCCAGTGGACTATTGTACATCTTCGGTTTACCACTCCACAATCCCAAGGTTGTTTGGAACGGTCTCCATCAAACTTTCAAATCAATGCTAATAAACTATCTCCCCCAACTATATAGTCCATACCCTGATCGCAAGAAAGATTCACAACTTGTTAATATTAATCTCATGAAACTTTACCATTCCAGGCAGTCAGAGGAAGATATCCCAGAGGCTTATAAGCCTACCTGCATTGTATTAATGGCTTGGTTGAAGCCGGAGACAGATGACATGGATCTATTGAGAATTTAGACTTCCTCTACCTAAAGAGAACCCTGTTAACAGTCAAGACACTCAACAACTTGATGAGTATTATTCTGCTCTGAATCCATCTCACAAAGATCTCGCTAAGTTATTATCAACATTTCCTAAAAATCACGTCAGACTCCAGGGTTTTAATATACTTAAACATGATATTGGGTTAACTTCAGATGATGTATAAACCAATAGGGCAATCAGCATATCGACTAAATCCACAAAAAGAGAGATTATGAAAAAAGGAGGTAGATTTCGTTAAAATATAACTAGCTTGTTTCAGTACCCCCCGCTTCACCTTGCCTCTCATTCCAAAAACCCGATAGCACTTTTCGTTTCTGTACCGATTATCGTAAGGTGAACCAGGTCACTGTCTCAGACTCCTACCCTTTTACCTTTTGATTGAAGATACAGACAGCAGGTATAGGCTGTGCAAAATTTATCAGTACGGTGGACTTATTGAAAGGATATTACCGCGGGACTCTCACGAATAGGGCAAAAATAATCTCAGCATTTATAACTCCATTTGGTCTTTTCAATATTTGGTTATGGCGTCATTTTTCGCAGAATGCTCCGGCCACGTTCCAGAGGGCCATCAATTACCTGATTCGACCCAGGTGGACGTTCGCCTACCTGGATGACTTGGTGGTGGTGTCGGACGGCTGGGACGCGAACACTTGGTGCGTTTGGAGATACTGTTTGCACGATCAAAGAGTTCTGATTCAATTATAAACCTGGCTAAGTCTGCTTGGCCGGGCCTCAGTGACTTACCTGGGACATATCGTTGGGCATGGTATGGTGGAGACCCAAGGACGCAAACGTTAAGTTTCATATCTTGTCCTTCCCCCACTCCAAGGACGAGGAAGGAACTCATGCGCTTCCTGGGATGTGCGGCTACTACCGTCGGTCTCTGCAGTATCTTTCTCCAGCGTGGCCGGACCCCCTCACAGACCTTAGCCTAGTTCTATGTCCCTCACATCTGGAAAACCAGAGAGGTGACCAGTCTTTCCACCGCCTCAAAGCCTTCTCTTGTTTCCAAGCTTGTAGTCCACCCCCTGACCACACCTTGCCCTTCCATCTGCAAATCGACGCTATGGTCTCGGAGTGGGGGCTGTGCTCCTACAACCCGATCTAACCACTGATGTCCAATTCTGTGGCATACTACTCCGGGCCAAGTTGAAAAACATCAGGACCAACTACTCGACCATAGAGAAGGAGGCCCCGGCTCTGCGTGTTGGCAATAAAGAAGTTTGAATGCTACCTCCAGTCTTGCCCACAAACAACCCTAGTCTTCGAATCGACCATAACCCACTCACGTTCATCCAAACCAACAAGACCTCCAACCAGTTAATCCTCCGCTGGGCTCTCCTCACCCAGCCCTATAATCTACAAGTCCGGCACATAACGTGGTGGACAACCTGATTGCGGACTCCTTTATCCTGAGCTCCAGGAAATGCAGCAGCTACTCTCCAGGACGCACCAGGGTGATCACTCTTCGCTACCGCCGGCTTATGGAGGTTCTTGGAAGGGGTGTTACGAACCACGCAAACCACCTTATCAAAATCTACCTACCCAGCACTACGAATCCACGCCATCTATTGTCCTGATCTACCTACCGCACCACGAGTAACGCCATCTAGGACGAAACCCGATTATGACTACTCTAGTTACCACTCCGGGTTCCCTTCTCCATATCCTGGTTGTTGCATCACCTCTCAAAAGTCTTCCTTACTCAGTTCCAGTTCGATGAGAGTTCAGTTCACTCTGGGAAGTGACCACAGGATTCACCTGCATCCTGAAACCTACGGCACAAAGTGACTACCACTGTCTTCTACAATACTCAGCCTTACTCGGCCAGCCATCTCAGCCCGTGACTTAAAGTATTTGTAATCTCTATTGCCTCCTCCACCTTTTGCTTCAAATTATTGTATGTTGTATAAATATGTATATACTGTTAATGTTTTGTGCTAAGTATGGTTATGCAAATTGTATAGAAAGCTGAATATTTTGCTAAGGAATTTATAGTACTTTATTATACACAACAAAAAACTCTGCATCCTTTGTCTACCCTTTTATAGTCCGATTGTCTTTTTGTTTTTTTATTGTTGTTGCCTGTTGGGATCTGCACTCTTTTAACTATATTCTAAATCCTTAACATATATATATATATATATATATATATATATATATATATATATATATATATATATATATATATATATATATATATATATATATATATATATATATAAATGTGACACAGCTCACTTTACATATATTTTTGACACCTCACGAACGCACAGGACTGACGACGCTAGCCTTCCCTCCCCACAGACAGTGTGAGTGACCCACACAACTGCGGAGGAAGCGCTAACTGTTGTCCTTCCTGACGTGGTAGTGTCATGATCGTGATGACGGCTAACCTGAAAACCTTAAGGATTCATATTACGTTCAAACGTCCACAAAACCTTCCGAGTCCCCCAGTGGAAACTTCCCCCGTTTTCTCTGTTTCCCCGTCTTTGTCTTAAGGGAACTTTGAACATAATCAGCGGATTTCGTAGCAGACGCTGTGTGTTGGGACCTGTTGCCATCCAACCCTTTGTAATCAATATAATTTTACTTTTGATAGCTGAGTCAGAGCATTGTTAGTGAGGATAATAGTAGGGAATGAAACTGAGTTCATAGTCTCAGTTTCAACGTCAGAGTGTACAGTAAATTAATTCATCGAAATAGAAGTAGGTGGACTGCCTGGCCTATTTTGAGTGAAGGTGCCGCGGGCATTTCTACCGTTAGTAAGTGCCCGTCCCTTCATCCATACAGGTATGCCATTCCACTCTGTGTTATAATTCGCCCTTCTTTAAGTGATTTGACCCAATTAATAGTTGATTGTGCAAGTGTTACAGTAACGTAGTTGATATGCTCTGAGTGAAGTCATATTTACGTCTTTAACGTTCCCTGAAATGTGATGTCGTTGTCACTGTTAGTAAGTGCCCGTCCCTTCATCCATACAGGTCCCTAACGCCGCCTAGGCCGTGTCTGTAGAGTGGATGTTGTATCCACTGTGTCTGGGGAGATGTCCGAGGTCCAGTAGGATCAGTTACCTTCGTGAGACCCGGCCGTCAGACACTTCAGACTACCTATGGCCCCCATAGCTGGCTCGTCTGGCCCTAACGCTCGGCCTGCGAGGTGACCCCGGATCACCAAGCCACACACCACTACCAGCCCCCATCATTGGTGGATGAGTGTCTAACTCAGTAGGGCTATTTGTGTGGTGGGATTAATCCACTGGGTTCTTCAGAGATCGTCGGAAAGTACCCCATGGTGGCTGGACCCCATGGCTGTTGCTTGAGTATCACTCCTGACGACTGAGTGTTGTAGTGGCAGTTGCCCTGGTCTTTATGGTGCTAAGTGACTATAATAGTTATGTGTTCTTGAGTATGTCCACCCAGTAGGGTTGGAAGTGTTATTGAGTATGTCCACCCAGTAGTGGTGTGAGTATGTTGAGCCTGAGGGCATAGTACCAGATTTCGTCTGTGGGTACACATATATTCTTTCTCCTAATTCCATATTAATGTTTAAATAAATTTTGTATTTGTATATTGTGTCTATTATTTACCTACAGTATTTACCGTTATTTCTTCCCTATTACTTGTTACTATCATTACATCTACCCACGAGCCTCCTCTCGTCACGCTACCAATGGTAATAAGTATGAGAGTAAAAGGAATTGTTACTGACACACAAGCCCTTATAAAATGGTGGAAGCTCCAGCCCTCATAGTAGGAGGGCTTTCTCTTTTCACATTATTTTTTCCATTACTTACCCTGGCCGAGGCACCTGCTGATTTTTAATACTTCAGTATTCGCGCTAGAGCCCCCCCAGTGGTGCACACTTCACAGAGTGGGATTGTGTGTATCCAGTGGGGGTCGGGGAAAACCTGGGCCAATCCAGCAGTGACGTCCGTGATAGTGCAGACACACCACTGTGCGGGGGTCGCCCTTAGGAAAGAGTTTTTCTTTGTGCTAAGGGCCTCCAATAACCTTAGTACACCATATAATATACAGTGCATGTAAAAAACAAATCAAATCTGTACCTAAGGGGTGGTTCCCAGCCACCCCAACCATGCCCTCTGGGAGGGGCCACAACAAGCCGCCCTATACTCGTCCAGGCAAGAACAAGCAGAGGTGGGAGATCAAACAAAATGACCTAAGACTGCCAAGACCACTGACAGACAAAGACCATGAATCGAACACCGACAAAAACATTCCACAAAGACGTACTATTGAAATTACACCAGAGAATGCCAGAGAAATCCACTTTCGGACTGTTGACACGTCCACCTCGTTTGACAAAATTAATGAGTTCATTATCCAGAAGGCCATTAAAGATCAAATAGGGGACGTGGAGAAAGTCCGAAAGACAAGAAATGGCCAACTCCAAGTTACTGTTAAAGATGAAAAGCAAATGAGGGACGCCATGAATCTGAAAACCTTCCACACAACCAAAGTGGAACCGTATATCCCAGCATTTCTCAATGCCTGTAAGGCTGTAGTTAACAGCTACGAATTCCAGGAAATGAGTAATGATGATATCGTGTACCACATGCAAGATCAAGGAGTCGTCGATGCCTTCGTCTTTAATAGGAGGACCATAGAGGGAGAAAGGAAACGATCAACCACAGCTGTACTGACTTTTGCTGGACTTGTTAGGCCTACCCATGTCTTGGTAGGATACCAGAGAATACAAACTAAAACATATATACCATTTCCCATGAGATGTTTTAACTGCCAAATGTTTGGACACACTGGTAAGGCCTGTCGTAACATCCAGGTATGTTGTAAATGTGCTCAGAGCGGACACAGGGAAGATGAATGCACAGAAACTGAGGAAAAATGCTACCACTGTTCGGGTCATCATGCTGCCTCAGACAGGAAGTGCCCTTCCTACCTGAGGGAGTATGAGATCAGCAAGGTGAGAGCAGAGACTAATTTGGACTACAGGGAGGCTAGGAAGCAGGAGATGTCCTGGAATGTCCTTTGCATCCGCTGTATCCAAAAACACCTCACCCCCCAAAATGTGCACCACTGGAACACAGACTGAGACCAGGTCTATTGCAACACAAACTGACTCCACACTCACCGGCTATCCAACCACAGACGCCAACGACGAAAACTCAAAGACAACTATGACTATTAACGAGACTAAAACTAAAAACAAGTTAAACGAGACCACAAAACTTAAGCAGACTGTCGACCTTGTCTACCCCCAGGTAAGGAGAAGGTCGCAATCTGTCGATAACTTGACAAGAGACTCCTCATCACAACCATTGTTTCACATTGTTGAATCACACCGGGGGCTGGGAGCCTTTGCCGAGCAGAGAACTGGCTTTATGGAGCCAGGGGACTGCTCACGAAATACTAGAGAACATACTCCGGCACACAATTCCCCCACCGAGACAAGAACAAAGAAAAAGAAAACCCAAAACGCTGACCATATCAACTCTCAGACTCAAAATTCAATATCATCCAGTGGAATTGCAGAGGTGCTAGGAATAAAAATGCTCAATTTCATTTACTAAAGTCATTATTCCGGCCAGACGTTTTTTGCCTACAAGAGACGCTACTTGCGGGTCAGGACGACCCACCTGTATTTGACAACTACACGTCCTACAGGGGGACAACCTAAGGGGGGTAGCCCTATATATTAGGAGTGAATTCGCTCAACAAAGAGTCAACCTGAGCGTGAACCTGCAGGCTGTGGCGTGCAGAGTCAAGTTTCGGTCTGACTATGTGGCCGTCTGCTCACTATACTGTCCTCCGGGCGGGCTCATTGCCGCGGGTGAGCTTGAGGAGCTATTTAACCAACTACCAGGAAAAAAATGATCCTCGGAGACCTCAATGCTCACCATTTGCGGTGGGGCAGTGTCCGGAATGACGGGAGGGGAGAGCAGGTGGCTGCAACTATACTCAACTCCAACTTGTCTCTTCTGAATGACGGTAGTGCGACTCGAGTGGACGAACAAATTGGCTCAGCGACAGCTGTAGATCTCTCTATAGTTGATGCTTCCTTGCTATTAGACTGTAAATTTTCTACATACGACGACTCCCTGGGTAGCGACCATTTTCCGATCTGCATTTCTTATGAGTGTGGCGCCCCAACGGCTACTCCCGAGGTGCGCTACAACCTTAGGAAAGCAGACTGGAGGGCCTACTCAGGAGCCGTTCGTATAGACACCATTGGAGAAGACATCAACACCAAAATCTCACACATAGAACAAGCTATAATACACGCAGCAGATTTAACAATTCCTAAGACTTCTGCAACAACCCACAGGCCTGGAGTTCCATGGTGGACACCAGACTGCCGACGAGTGGTTTGTGAGCGCAATAGGCGATGCCGTTTATTCAACAGAGCTCCATCTATTGAAAACCTCATAGAATATAAAAAAGCTAGAGCTAAGGCTAGGGAGGTTGTCAGGGAGTGCAAGAGAGAGTCTTGGCGGGTATTCGTCTCCACTATTAACAAGGATACCCCTTCCTCTGATGTATGGTCGGCTATAAACCGGGTCAGATCAAACAGAGGAATGACCTTTATCCCACAGGTGAGTAATGGAGGGCGGTTTCTCGACGAACCCCAGGCCATTGCCAACGCCCTAGGCCAGAAGTTCGCAGATGCCAGTAGCTCCACCAATCATGATCCACGCTTCGGCGTGTTCCGTGATCGTGCCGAGCTCGTGCATCTCGACTTCGAGAACGGGGACGAACAGGACTACAACCGAGCATTTTCCCCAGAGGAACTTTCTTTTGCTTTAAAAAAGGGCAAGGGCTCTACTCCTGGACCTGACGGTATACGATACGAGATGATTAAGCACTTTGACCAGGGAAACCTGGACAAATTGCTAGAAGTGTTCAATGAGATCTGGACGTCCAGAACGTTTCCAAACTTTTGGCACTTTGCCCATGTCGTACCGATCCCGAAGAGGGACAAATGCCCTACTAACACCAACTCATTCCGTCCGATTTCGCTCACAAACTGTCTGTGTAAGGTCATGGAACGTATGATAAAACGTAGGCTAATGTATTTTTTAGAAAGTAACAACTTATTGAGTGATCGACAGTGTGGTTTCCGCCAAGGTAGAAGCACACTAGATCATTTAATAAGTCTTGAAACTGACATCTCAAAGGCGCTTTGCAGTAAAGAAACACTAATTGCAGTATTCCTAGACATAGAAAAAGCTTTCGACATGACATGGCGGACTGGCCTCATGATGAAGCTCCAGGCCTTGGGTCTGAGAGGTAATTTGCCAATTTTCATTAGAAATTTTTTGCAAGACAGAACTTTTTCCGTTAAATTAAAAGATAACGTAAAGTCAGACACATTTGTCCTAGAAAACGGAGTTCCACAAGGCAGCCTTTTGGGCACAATATTATTTCTCATAATGATTAATTATTTCCTATCACCAGCACCCAGCTTAAGTGACCTCAAATTCTCCTTGTTTGCTGACGACTGCGCAATCTGGCGCTCCTATCGGGTCGAGAGACGATCTGCACAAAGGGTGCAAGCCGGCCTAAAAGCCGCTGAAGAGTGGGCAATACAATGGGGATTTAGGTTTTCAGTTGAGAAGACAGTAGGAGTAGTCTTCACTAAGAAACGTAACATAAATAATCCAGTATTATAATTAAATGATACTCCTATTAAATTTCAGACTTCAGTAAAATTTCTCGGTGTTTATTTTGACCGGAAATTAACGTGGAAGAACCACATTAACGAGCTTGAAAGTAGATGTCTTAAAGTCACAAACATCCTGAAAGTTTTATCAGGTACTACATGGGGAGCCGATAGGAAATCTTTATTAATGGTGTATAAGACCCTGAGCAGATCGAAACTTGACTATGGATGCCAGTTGTATGCTTCTGCATGCGACACCACACTCGCAAAGCTAACCAAAATACAGAACCGATGCCTTCGTCTATGTCTGGGTGCCTACAGGTGTACACGTATAGAGAGGCTAGAGGTGGAGGCCCATGTCCCTCCACTCCACATCAGGAGGGACATGTTGACGCTAAGGTACGGATTGAGTGCGGCTAGGAGGCGCAGCAGAGGCCACCCAGGTTGGTGTGCTGTTGCTAAATCCCGTTTTCTGCAGTTGCGTAGGTCCCCGTCCTCGGTTATCCGTCTCCAGACCTTGTGCCAGGGTGCTGGTATCCACTTCGAAGACGTTGATAGATATGTTCCACTGTTGTGTCCGCCATGGGAGAACCCCAACTTCCATGTGGAAACATCGTGGCTTCCAGGAGCGAAGAATGACCTACATCCCGAGCTCCTTAAACAACTTTTCTATCAATTTCTAGAAGGATATAGCGCCTATACTCAAGTGTACACAGACGGGTCCAGAACTGACGACAGCGTTGGAGCCGGTCTCTAGAGCAGAGACGGGGAGTGGAGCTCCCGCCTGCCGCGGCATACAACCATATTCACTGCAGAGATGTTTGCAATAAGTAGAGCCATTGACATTGCAAAAACAAGCGATGTCAATGATGTTGCTATCATTTCAGATTCTATGTCAGCCCTTAAAGCAATTCAAGGTGGTGACACTACCAGCAATGAGATACAGGGCAACATTATTAATAAACTACATGAGTGTGCCAAGAATATTGTGCTGATATGGGTGCCTGGGCATTGTAACATTCGGGGCAATGAACAGGCAGACAAACTAGCAAAAGCGACTGTGGGTCTCAGGGAGACGACCAATGTACCCTGGGAGCGTCAGTCGTGTCTCTCCTTGGGGAAGACATATACAACATGAATTGAATAGGTTAGATCTTCGCAACAACTGGAAGACCAACATAGGAAACTGGTTTTCAGCATACAGAAAGAATAGGAGGGAAGAGGTGGCTCTCGCCAGACTAAGGTTAAATTGTACCTATCTGATCCGCCTAAAAGCTTACACTGATAACTCCTTTCCGCCTATCTGTGCCACGTGCAACAAAATTATTTCCATTCGACACATTCTGACAGAGTGCAGCCAGTACGAACCAGAACGCCGGCAGCTAGTGATGCTAGCTGCCAAGCGAGGCTTCGTGCTGATTGTACCCAATTTATTGCAAGATGATGTCACCATAAGTGACGCTGTAATAATCTTCCTCAAGGAGACCCGTCTTATCGGCATGTTGTGAAAGACACACGCATGAACTCTTTTTATAATATGTATGTAACCATGCCCTAAAGAAAATAAAAATGAATAAAACAAAAACAAAAACATACAACATTAGAGATATATCACAAACCTTTCCATTACATACAACACGCACATATACCAAGTAAAACTGACACCTACCAACACATATTCAAACAAAAAGACACGGGCTACAAAAGAGACAATAGAAAAAAAAATCACAGAGAAACTTGTCACCTGACCGGCCATTTCATCTTGACTGTCAGTAACTCACTATCATATTACTTACTCATACCATAATTCATCCCAAATAAAACAAGAAGAAAGAAGAAATCAAAATACCAAGAACAAGAAGAACACAAGAATAACAAGAAAGAAGAAACAAGACCATCAGATTAGTTGTACCACCAGAGTAATGGATTAATATGGCAAGAAAGAAGACCAAGAATAGAAGAACAGGAACGCGCATGCGTGCGTAGTGTCAACAAAGGCTGTATAAGACTGCTCCTTAAAATTCGTATTTCTGACGAATTCAGCGCGTCTACAAATCCCAGCCTGTGCAAACAACTATAGTAAGACCCAGTTATCAGCACAGTGGCATATATTTTTTTGTTACTTTTGGACTTTGTCATTTTTTGGGGGATAAAACATCTGGTCCTACCACCCGATCCCTCTGAGCAAAGTTTTTCAAGTTTGCACATGCGCAATGTGATAGTGTGACGTAGCAGTGACGTCATTACCACTCCACCTGACTGCAGTGTTGCCAACGTGCCCTATGCCCGCCGTTAAACGCTCCCGTTCGTTGGAAACGGCGGCAGTAGGTGACAGTGATGCTGACGACTTTCTTCTTGAAGACACGTCAAAGAAGAAGCAGAAACCTCAGAAGTCAGGGTCTCCAGCAGGGGCCACGGCTCCCCCTTGCACCCCTTCTGGGGCTGTAGAGGGTGGATTCCTGTCATCGGGGTCCCCAAGTGAGCCTACATGTGGCTCAATGACCGACCCTCTTCTCCTCTACCACCCCCCCTATCACCCCTACCACCCATCCTTTCTCCCCTCCCTCCCTCTCCCTACCGTTCTTGGAACAAGGTCGTTGCCGGCCCTGCCACACAGTCACCACCATCTCCTGCCCACCCGGACCCCCGCTGTCTCTCACCAGCACCACCACCTCTTACTCACCTGAACCCTCACCGTCCCTCTCCGTCGCTACCACCACCACATGCCCAGTCGGGCCCTCGGCAATCCTCGCTGCCACCTCCAGCTCCTGCACAGGTACACCAAGTTGGTTCTATGGAAACAACCACTCTCCGTCTGGATCGCCACTCCAAGCAAATCAACCTTCTCTCAGCCCAACTCGACTTGTTTGTGAAAACAATTGCGACATTGCAGAAGCAACAACAACTCATTCTGGACACCCTGACCCAACAGGGGCGCACTTTGCAAGCCCTGATGACCCGCCTCCTTCCATCTCCCGAGATGGAGGATCCATCCCTCGCTCTCCCACTCCTCCCTTTCCATTTCTCTCAACAGAATTTGGTACCTCCTCTGGAGCCCTGTCTAGCCCCTCCGACTCATCTCACACCGGAGGCCTTTCCCTCCTCTTCTTACAATGGAACATCCAGGGACTTAGACCTCGCCGGACAGACCTCGCCCAGTTTGTGCTCTCCCATCAAGTAGATGTTGCTCTACTTCAGGAAACCATCACAGACGATGTTACTCCACTCCGCCTCTCTGGCTATACTGTTTATACCCTGCCTCGGTACCGTGGGCAGGCTCGTGGCCTCCTTACCCTTGTGCGTAACACCATTCCATCTGTTCGTCTCCCTTCACCTGACTCACATGGACCCCCGTCTGAATTACTTTCTGTCTCCCTTACTCTTGGTGACCGGACCCTTCGTGAAGTCAATGTTCATTTCAAGAGTGATTCTCTGGACCCCCAGGTTCTTCACGACCTCCATGATGGGGTTCCCACTATTGTTCTTGGCGACTTTAATGCCCGCCATCCCACTCTTACTCCGGATCATCCCACTCCATGTACCCTTAACGGATCACATCTCTCACAGTTTCTTAATGGGGATGATGATGTTCGCTTTCTTTGTCCTGACGATCCTACTCGCCTCCCCCATAGTTTCCTTGATGTTGGCTTACTATTGAACGGTCATACTTCCTTTCATCCTACCGTCTGCACCGAGCCTGCTCTGTATAGTGACCATCTTGCCGTTACTACCCATCTCAGGCTCTCCTTCTCTGCCCCGACATCAACTCCTTATCGATCCCCTCGCCTTCGTCTCACACAAGATGCTGTTCCTTCCTTTACCCAATACCTTTCTACCTGGGCGGATTCCTATGTTGTCCCCCAGTCCCTTGACTCTTACAGCGCTGATTTTGTTGATGCCGTGTATGACTCTGTCAATCGCGCTACCCCTCCACGCCCTCCCCGTCACCCCAGAAGTGCCACCAACTACTGGTATCGTATCCCTGCCATGAGACATCTCCGGCAGGTAACCCGTGATCTCCACTCTGCCATACGGAGGTCTCGGTCTCCAGAGGACTGGGAAGACTTCAAAAATTGGTGCTCCTTTGCAACTCAGGAGCGCCGTCGGATACGTGAGGCGGACTGGCTATCCTTCACGGGGTCTCTATCGTTCCAGTCGTCACCCTCTTATGTATGGAATCGGATTAATGCTATACGGGGTACTCGACGGAGGCCTCCTCCCCACCCTGACCCCGCCTCCCTTGCCTGCTCTTTAATGGAGGACTGGGCACGAGCTTCCTCCCCTGAGGCACTTCCAGATCCAATGCAGGAGGCAGTGCAGGCCCGCATCGATGCGTCTGAGCCTGTTGTTCGTGCTGCTCTTACCTCCCCTGCCCCCACTGATCATCCCATCACACAGTTCGAGCTTGACAGTGCTCGTCGCTCTAGAAAAGACACCTCTCCTGGGGATGATCAGATAACCTACTCCGTCCTCAACGCCTGTACTAATATTCCTAACGGCCCCTTGCTTGCTCTCTACAATATGTCTTATGAACATGGGGTTCTCCCGTCCAACTGGAAAAATGCCACTATTATCCCCATCCCTAAGCCGGGAGATCCTGGGAAATATCGACCCATTAGTCTTACCTCCTGTGTTTGCAAGATGATGGAGAGGATACTCCATCGTCGCCTTCTTCACACCATAGGCGGCTTCCACAACTCCCTCAATGGTTTCATTCAACATCGCAGCACAGCACACTCCATTGCTTCCTTTTATTGCAATCAGACTGCCCGCGTCTCCGTCTTCCTTGATATCAAGGGAGCCTTTGATACGGCTCAGCCTGCCCTCATTTTAGCTGAACTTGCACGGTTAGGGGTTAAAGGGAGACTTCTACAATGGATCGCCTCTTACCTCACTGGACGTCAGGCCCGGGTTCGCGTTGAAGGCTCTATGTCTCCTGTTCAAGAAATGAACCTCGGCACCCCTCAAGGTGGAGTCCTGAGTCCCACCTTGTTTAACACTCTCATGCACTCCATTGCATCACTCCCGTGGCCGACAGAAGTTGTCCACTCAGGATATGCCGACGATGTCCTCCTCCAAGCCCCTGACTACCTCAGCATGCAGGAAGCCCTTGATCTGGTCTCCAGAGAGTGTGATTCACTTGGTTTCCTTCTTTCAACTGCGAAAACAAAAGCCATGTGGCACGGTCGTGTTGTACCTCCACCCCTTTTCTTATCAGGAACGCCCTTGGGCTGGGTTAATGAGACAAAATACCTGGGTGTGTATGTAACTCGCACACGTTGTCAGATCCCTGAAGTCCGCTATCTTCGAGACATATGCTTTCGGCGTATCGCTCCCCTCTCTACCATGTGCAGGGGTTCCCTTGGTGCCACCATCCCTGTACTTCTCACCATGTACAAGTCCTTTGTCCGTTCCTGTGTCGACTACGCCGCCCCTGCCCTCGTCAACATTAGTCGGACTGCTGTCAACCGTCTCGAAGTTATCCAGAGGAAAGCTGCTCGTATCATCCTTGGGGCTCCTCAGTGGACACGCTCTACTTCTCTATATAACGAACTTGGTCTTTCCCCCTTACAGGATCGTGTCCAGGAGTTTTACTAAAAAACTGCTGTTTCCATTCTACGGGATCCTAGGGGCAACTATGTCCAAACCAACTTGACTACTGCTGTCCGAGACCGACCTCCATCTAGAAGACAGTGGCGAGAGTCACTCATCCGAGCCCTTCAGGAACACGACCTCCTGCCTGATATTGTTGTCACCCCTGCTGTTGGTTCGTCTCCTTCTCCCTGGCTGGATTTTTAACCTGAAGTGATTGCCCTCGGTGGACCGCTCCCGAAATCCCAGGTGAACCCTGTTATTCTCTGCAAATACCACCTCTCCAGGATCGCTCACTGGTCCCCAGGTAGGGTCGTCCTCTACACTGATGGTTCTGATGACCCTGCTACAGGTAGGGACGGGGCTGGTGTCTATATCTCCCGTCCTCATGCCCCTGAGCCTATCAAACTGTCTCTCAGAGTTTCTGACGGGGCATCCTCCACTCAGGCTGAACTAATAGCCCTCCTTGCTGCCCTTCTCGCTGAGGAAGAAGCAGATTGTTTCTGCCCCTTGCTTGTCTGCTGCGATTCCAGGTCTGCTCTCGACGAGATCGCATTTGGATCAGGGGAAAATAAGGACCTCATCCTCCGAATACGAGGGTTAACATCCACACTTCAGGATGCAGGCCGTCCTGTGACATTCCTATGGATACCTAGTCATGTCGGTATCTTGTGGAATGAGGCAGCAGATGACCTTGCCAAGACTGGCTGCAACAAGTCCACACCTGACTACGTTGTTCCTCGAACACTCTTACAGATTAGGACCCAAATCAGCCGCAAACAGAGAGAAGCTCGGGAAGCAGCCATCCCCCTGGACTCCCCGCCCACCTGGTACGATGTCCTCCGTAAACTTCCTGACCTCTCGTACGTCTACGGGAAAGGGTCGCGGAAGGGGGACGTGATTGCTGCCCGTATCATCATTGGGTATGACTTTGCTTGGGAGATTGGTATCCCCGCATCCCCTGAGCAACGCTCTTGTGCGTTATGCAGAAGACCCGACAGCCGCACCCTCATTCACTACCTCCTAAGATGTCCCCACACACAACGCTTCCATGACGCCTGCTGGACCACCACTCCACGACCCCCTGACGGAGACACGATGATCCTCCCAATACTGGCCAGATATTTTGTAAATAATATTGATTATGTGTTAAAGGAATATCCTTCCTTCCTTAGGCTTTAGTAAGCCCCTTTATAATATTTATACTGTATATACTTTTCACACTTGCCAGATGATTCTGGTGTCATTGTACAGGGGTACCTAGTGACAGCACTAGGATCCCGCTTCCTCTATCAAGGAATAAACAATTGAAATTGAAATTGAATTGAATAGAAGAAGAAACCTCAAGAAGAAGAAAGAAGACATAAGCTCCGGCCGAAATAGCCTAAAGGCGAAGCGGCCAGCAATCTCCAAGCCTAACTAAGTTATCCCCTTAGAATTAGTGACCCCTGAATCGGGCAGTATAAATTGGTGTGTGTGTAAATAATAATAATAATAATATTAATTAACGGTTTATTGAAAGAGCTTGGCAGCCAGAAGGCTGAAAATATACAGTTACATAATTGGGGAATGGGTTTCGAATTACAAATAATATACAAATAACATAAGTGATATAAATAAGATATATATTAACTACATGGGGAAAAGCTCAAACTACAGGGCATTTCAACATAGTGACAGTGCAAGAAGTAGTATTTACTGGGAGTGAATACACTGGTTTATTACAAGTTATTGATAATTTTTATAATGGTTGGGACTGGGCTGCTCTTATAGCAATCAGTTCGTGCACGTATGGGCTGCATGCTGTTGTGGTGTCGAACAGCAATTCTCGGGCTAGGGATCTCAGGTGGTAGTACGAGCCGGTGTCGAGGATGGTGCAGAAGCTTCTTACTAAATTTGCAGATGAGGTCGTGGTGATGGTTAGTGAGAGTCGAAAGTGTCAGTGTGTTGAGCGCTTCTTGATATGTGGAGTAGGAAGGGGAGAGAATAATCTTGCATGCCCTCTTTTGCACTTTTTCTAGGTGTTTACGTTGTGTGTCATTTAGGGAGGAAGACCAGGTAGGGGAGGCATAGGTGAGCTTGGGAAGTATGAATGTTGAGAAAACACTGAGGAGCTCGGGTGCAGGAACTCCGAGGGACTTGAGTCGGCGGAGGAGGTGGAGACGGAAACTGGAGGATTTGACAACTTCACTGACGTGTGGTTTCCAATTTAGTTTGTTTTCTATGGTGACGCCGAGGAACTTCGTGGAATCTACAACCTGGAGTGTGTTCGGACCTAAATTAATGGAAGGGGGTGGGACAATGGCGGAGGAGAGGTTGATGTGCATAACCATGGTCTTGGTATGGTTGATGGTGACGTGGTTGTTGGTGGCCCAGTTTTGGAGACTGTTCAATAAATCCTGACGGGCGGTATAGTCGGGAGCAGAATTGTTGACGCTGATCCCAATGGTGGAGTCGTCGACATATTTCCAGCGAGCGGGGATTTCTCTTAGGGCATCATTGATAAGCATAAGGAAGCAGAGTGGTCCCATCTTGGTTCCTTGGGGGACACCACAGGTGAGTGACTGAAAGGTGGAGACAGCCCCTCGGAAGCGTACAGCTTGGAGTCGGTCATTGAGGAAGTCTGTAAGCCATGGTATAAGACTTCTCCGAAGCCCGAGGTCAATAGCTTTGTTGATGATTATATTGTGGTCGACTAGGTCGAATGCTTTAGTGAAATCAATGAAGGCGACAGCTACAGACGTTTTTCGTTTCTCGAGATGGCGGTATATGTAATCGAGAAAGCTGACAAGACAGTGAGTTGTGGAGGAAGTTTTCATATTGCCAAATTGCTAAGGGTCTACGACTCCTGCAATATCAGCATAAGCCCAGTCGAACCCAAAACTTTCACAGATTAGGCTGGGTATTGGGGTGATTGCAATAGGTCGTAGCTGATTTAAGGATTGTGGGCTGGTTGACTTGGACACTGGTGATACATAAGAGGTCTTCCAGTCAGCTGGGCATCTGGCTTGACTGAGCGAAGCATTGATGATGGAGCATAGGGGCTTAGCAAGCTCCGGGGAGAACTCCTTGAAGAGTTTCATTGGAAAGTCAATGTGGGTGGTTGAGCGTTTTAACTTTAGTTTGTCCAGACGTTTTGCTACTTCAAATTCTTCTACTAAGTCAGTGGGAAGGGGGGCTGGTAAGTAAGCAGGGAGAGTGGTTGTGTCAAGCCGGGGGAGTGTGTGTGTGTGTGTAAGAACAAGGGGGACCGGTCAGACTGTGGTAACTACCGCGGGATCTCCCTGCTGTCCGTAGCTGGCAAGATTATCGCATGAGTCCTCTTAAACAGACTTCATCCCAGAATCTCAATGTGGCTTTAGACCATCACGTGGCAACACTGACATGATCTTTGCTGCTCGCCAGATACAGGAGAAGTGCAGAGAACAGCGTCGTGACCTGTACATGCCCTTCATCGACCTAACCAAAGCCTTCAACTCGGTCAACAGGGAAGCCGTTTTGGCTGCCCACCAAAATTCATCGCCATTGTGAGGCAACTCCACGATGGTATGAACGGCAGTGTCCTGCACAATGCCATCCAGTTTGAGTTCTTCCCCATCCAAACGGGGATAAAACAAGGATATATACTGGCACCAACTCTCATTTCCATTTTCTTTGCTGCCTTCCTTACTCGTGGCAGTGTCAATTTAGCCAGCAGGGTGGACATCAAGTTCCGGATGAAGGGTCTTTTCAACATAAGACGACTCCAGGCAGGAACAAAGGTGTCGGCAGCTTCCATTACTGAGCTTCAGTATGCACACGACCTCACCCTTGTCGCTTACACTGAACGCGACCTTCAGGAGATCCTGAACACCTACCCAGATGTTTATGCACACTTCGGCCAAGAGGTGAATGTACGTAAGACTCAGAGTCTCTTTCAGTCTGCACCTGGTTCGGTCACACCTCCACCATCAATCCAGCTTAACTGTACTACCCTCTCTAAGGATACCCACTTTCGGTATCTAAGCTCCCACCTGTCCACCACTGCGGACATTGGTGAAGAGATTCATCATTTGATCAGATGTTCATCTCTAGCCTTTGGCAGACTCGTTACCCGTGTCTTCAGCTGTAGGGAGCTGAAATTATCTACAAAGTTGCTTGCTATATCGAGCAGTGGTCCAACCCCACCCTGCTATATGGCAGCAAAACATAAGTCACATACAGGAGGCACCTCAAGGCACTTGAAAACTTTCACCAACGTAGTCTACATTCCATCTTCCGAGTTTGCTGGGATGACAAGAAAACAAATGCTAATATTCTCGCTGACACCAAATGTAGGAGCATAGAGGCTACCATTATCCATGAACAACTACGCTGGATTGGCCATGTTACCCACATAGACGACACTAGACTGCCAAAGCAGCTACTTACAGTCACCTAACGAATAGTAAACATAACGCTGGCGGGCAACTGAAAAGGTATAAGGATGGTCTTAAGATAAACCTGAAAAAGTGCCAAATCGACCCTCTCACCTGGGAGACAATTATTCCACACCGTAACGCTTGGAGGAGCACCACACAAGAAGGTGGCAATACTTTTGAGTTAGCCCTACTGCATACCTAGGCAGACAAGCGCCAACGCCGGAAAGACGCTGCCGTCGCCCATCCCACATTAGAAATAGCCCTCCACACGTGCAACATCTGTGGACGACACTGCCGGTCCTGTATCGGCCTCTTTAGTCACCTTAGAACTCACCAACGAAGGTGACATCTTTAATAACTCGTGTCATTGTATCATAACTGGATGATCGTCACACTCGATTCCGAGTGACAGCAAAGTAGTAGTATTAGTGTGTGTGTGTGTGTGCGTGTAAATAAATTATAATCCCAATTATGGTAATTATAACACGAATTATATGTGAAATGTGTGCTATTGGAAAATCAAGTATCCAAGTGGCAAGTGATGAATAGAGTTTAATATCTGGTTCCCCTTTGTCCAAATAAAACTCAACCATTGTTCGGCAAAAGCCTGTGCACTCATCATCAGGTAAAAACATTTTCAATAGTTCCCTGTTTTACTTATGACGTCAGCATCAGGCTTTATACCCACTAATCACATATCACTTGGCATGGTCTACGTAGGTATTACTTCTGTCACCACGAACATGACGCAACAGCACATAATTACTCGCGGTCAAATAATCGCCCTCCAAGAAGAAGGCCTTACGGAGCATGCCATCGCGGATCGACTTGCTGTTTCAACTTCATGTGTGAAGAGGTGGATCAAGAGATATGCTGAAACTAGTGTTTTAACTGATTTGGGTATATATGAAAATTTCAGACTGAATAAGGATATAAGCATATCTAAGATATTTATTTTTATATAAATGCTGTAATAATGTTATGATTTTGAAGGTTATAAAGATTATGGGTGTATGCTATTGCGTTAATGGTATACCAGGTTATGACACAGGAAATCCAAAAACATTATTGCCCCCCACTCAGCTTTTATGACAAATGATTCAAATGAAATTGGCATAAAGACCCATAACTTTCGGTGATGCGTACCAAAGTATCAGAAATAAAGTACCTCGAGCAGTTAGAAATTCCAGACGTAACTATTATACAAATAAGCTCCAGTCAGCATCAGGCGACAGTAAAAAAAACTGGAATGTCATAAATTCTATTCAGAACAGGAACACTCATCCTTCGGCCCCCCACTCAGCTTTTATGATAAATGTTTCAGTTGTAAAGGAACCCTCCCCCATTGCCAACCACTTCAATTAATATTTTATTAATGTTGGCAAAAATCTTGCAGAGAGCATCCCTGATCACTATGAGGAATTTAGAGCCTACCTGCAAAACAGACAGCAAAATGAGCTGTTCTTATCCCCTATCACAGCAGATGAATTACTGGCCATCATAAAAATGTCCAAAGATGCAGCAGCAGGCGAAGACAATGTAACAATGAGCATCATTAAGAAAGTAGCCCACTTGTTACTATCTGTTCACCTACAAATTTGTAACTCCTCCTTCACTAGTGGTGTCTTTCCGGATAAACTGAAAATTGCTAAAGTTCACCCAGCATATAAAAAATCTGGGGACAAAGGTCTCTTCAAGAATTCCCGCCCCCTATCAGTCCTCCCAGCCTTGAGTAAGATACTGGAAAAGCTAGCATGTAATAGACTAAATTCCTTCTGCAGTGCCAATAACATCTTTTCAGACTCCCAGTTTGGATTTAGAGCTAGAAGGTCGACTGAGAGTGCTCTGCTATCCTTATTAATGACATCTTAAATTCCTTTGATGGCAGTCAGTTCACAGTCGGTATATTCTTAGACCTCTCTAAGGCCTTCGATACTGTCGACCATACCATCCTCCTTTCAAAGCTTGAACATTACGGCGTCAGGGGCCTATCCCACAATTGGTTTACTTCATATCTGTCCAGGAGGATGCAGTATGTCTGCTATAATAATCACCAATCTGACTCCTCACCAATCTTGCATAGCGTCCACCAAGGTTCCAATCTCGGTCCAGTACTGTTTTTGTTGTACATAAACGACATAGTCCACGCCATCACACTCATAAAATACAACTTATTTGCAGACGATAGTAATCTCTATGCCAGCAACTCAGACCTCCATTCCTTGATGAGAACTATGAACACTGAATTAACTAAAGTCAGGATCTGGTTAATACTTAATAAACTGACCTTAAACCTTGAGAAAACCCACGATACGATCTTTCACAGAAGGAAAAACTTACCCCCAGACTTGGATCCCCTGTACCTTGGTAATACAGTCCTCAAACTGTTCTGGGCAGCCGTTTCGGCTGCCCAGAACAGAGAGACAAACAGAAAGACAGACGGACAGACGACAGACAGACAGTCCTATAGTATATTAGATACTCACTTGGTCGGCCGACACTACATGAAGTGACTGTTACTTGGGGGTGGGGTGATCACAAGTGTAGAGCACTTGGCCCCATAAGGGCGAGAGTCTCAATGCCACCCCTGCCAAAGTAGGCCTATCGACACTGGCACTGGCACCTGGCACCTGCTGTAGCCGCCCATCCAAATACTCACAAAACCTCGCTTGGTGATCGCCGATGAACACACGGGATATTTGCGATTAATGCCGTAAGGGATGAGAAGAACCTTCGGTGACGATGCTTAGGGTGACATCCGATATTCACCGACAAACTGTGAAATTCCCGCTCCTACACTCCGAATATGTCCCCACCAATAACCTAAGGTACCGGTTGATAGATAGACTCACAGATAGAAACAGAGTTTCCTTCAGTAAAATTGTCATATAAATTCTCATTGTTTCAGCATGTAATAGAGAGTGCAGGTATACATGCATTGTATGTAGATTGTTTTCTCTGTGAGAGTGTAGCTGTACAACTCTTGGGTTAGCATTATAAACCAGCATCTAGAACTTTCAATGACGGGGTCAGTTAATATTCGCTTGGCTCAGCTGTAAGGTTACATACTTATATATACTGTATGTTTTTGTTTTATTTACTACCTATTAAGTAGATACAACGTTTGACTTCTGTTTCAGGGGTCGGTAGTTCGATTACCGAGTGCTGTAAATGGATACCTAAGTTTATAACTTGGGGAAGTGAATGCGGTCGAGTGCAGTACCGGCCAAGCTTATTCCTTTGTACCAAATGCAGTCATGCCTATGGGACTTGCTTTCACTTTTCACTGTCATTAACCAGCTTGATGGAACATCCCAATAGGGGTTAAAAAATGATGATAATAATGTTTTCATCATTCTTAACAATTCCTCTTCCAACAGGTTGCCTCATGATGGTGTATATGAACAGACTAGTGTGGACACTCCTGGTGGTGACCCTAACCATCGCTCCTTACATAGGTAAGTACATTAAGCATGCGAAAGTGGTTCCTGCAGGGATTTATGTGAAGGGTTTCGGATTCTGGGTGAGCAGAAATACTATAGAGTCACTCGAAAAAATAATAAAACCAAACACACTTTAGGACTGTTGTTAATTGGCAATACATGACTTATACAGATTGAAATCTTATTGAATCCCTTAAACAACATAAAGTAATGAAGCAAAGTTTGTTGTCATACGTTACCACCCATTGAGTATTCAATCTTTTCACCTAGTTTTTTGTCTCCCCTACCCAGTCCTTTATATCCCATTCTCTAGCCATCTGTGTCTCCATTTCTAGTCTTTGTGTTCCTCCTTCCGACAGCGACTGGAAGTTGGCAATTGAAGTAAAGTGCTCTATAGCCCTCCTGTAACGCTATAAAAATATTATCTATTTGGCCATCAGTATAGCGCTTTAGTTATATACAATTTTTTTTTTTTTTACGTGGCCTCCAGCCTCCCCCCAATAGCCACACCTTCGCCGCCATTTTATTACCTTAATATTAAATATCCTAATACATGAGTTAGTTGAGCCGACCGAAGGGGAGAGAAGGACAGTCGACATCTCATCCAGGCTGTAACATAACTTCTGGACTGCTGCTATTGTTCGGAGATCACCTCCGCGAGTCTGGCGTAGAAACATCTTGCACTTGGTCCCATCCCACCAGAGGTTGTGAACACTAGAGGAGTGAAGCTGCCTTGATCAACGTTCTGAATTCTCCCTGAATGCCCTTATCTTGTCGTTCTCGTTCCTCCTGTGTGCAGCATCGAGAGCTAAGTTACTGTGACATGCGGCCATGGGAAGGCTCTCTGTCCCCGCGTCCAGAATCCTCGAGCACTGACATCAACACGGGCTTCGTTGGATGTGTTTGAAGTCCTATGTTGGAAAATCTCACCGTCCAATGGAAGGAGGGTCTATTCAACACTGACATCACGGCAGCTTCAACATATTTGCTGTGAGATCCCTTACTTCGTCGTGCCTCATGCATATGAAGCCCCCTTTCTTGCACACCATGGAGTGATCGGCGTCATAGAAAGAGCCACACACGCATTGGGAAGGCAAAGCTTCCACTGGCCTACCGTACCTTAGAGCATTGGCATTTGTAAATTCTTGTTTATTGAGACTGAAATCATTTGCCCTTATCAGTAACGTAGTTAACCAGTTCGAGGAGCCCCCCTCCTGCGCTATAGCTACTCTTTTTTTTAAATTCTCTGGTACTTGCAACAACAGTTGCTGCAACTGATCCCTTTGGCTGTGCTGTCGTTCTGTCATAATGGACCTTCGAATCTTGTTTACTTCGCTGGTATCCACCTCCCCTGTTGCGTTCTGAGCTATTATGTGGTCCGTAAGGACTGCCGTGAGCTTAACTGAGTTTTGATGTTCGGTGGCAGCAATCTTATACACCAGTTGGTACCAGTATATCACTTTTAATACCACACCAGTAGTTATCAGTATCCTGAATTCTACACTATCAGATTATTTGAGTACACTACTTTATTCTTTGTTATTCAGAAAAAGTAATTCAGATAATGGTTTGAGCGGTAGGCAATTGGTAAGTGTTTGTAGCACCAGCTGTTAATATAATGTTTCAAACTTTATAATACCTTATCTAAAACTCAAAGAACAAAGAAATTCCTTATCATTTAAGTTGGTACTAAATGAATACTCAGTTTAAAATGCACATATATATATATATATATATATATATATATATATATATATATATATATATATATATATATATATATATATATATATATATATATATATATATATATATATATATATATAATTATTAAGAAAAAATAATTAAAATGTAAAATTCAATAAGATAAAATATATACCTGAAATTTTAGCACTTACACAAATTCATAATACAATATAATATTTTCTTATTCTTTTTAATATGCAGACATAGGGTATAGGAAAGTTTTATCAATAGCACAAATTTATGAGATAGTCTCTGCTCTAATTCTCATTAAATTCGTCATAATAATAATACAAATCCAGTGATAACTTTTCACCGGGTATAGACACAACTATTCGTTATTCGTTAAATTCACCACTACTCACTAGTAAACCTCTTTCATTTTTGTACATTCAACATATAAATGTTTGTAAACTTAAATCTTTTCATAAGTTCTTATTCAAGTTGTTTCAACCACTTAGTGTTTATCTGACATAAGAAATCATTTAAGTAAATAATTCACAGAAGTAAACACATAAAATAAATCAAACAATAACTAGTACTGTGAAGCAAAAACTTAGTATCTCGCTTCATTTAAAATGACAAACATATGCATTATATCTTCCTTATGTTCATTGTTAAGTAAATCATATTCAATTACTTACTGTATAATCAGTATTACTTTTAAAACAATCATCACAGATAATGTAATGTTAAAAACGAATTATTTAGTTATATCAATGTTTATTATAAAATTTCAATATGTTTCGCTTTTATATCATTTGTATATCAAATATTATTACTATTCATTGTATCATCGATGAATATAGATAACCATCTCCTGGGGTATTACTAAGAAAACACAGAGACAGAACCTAACACGTCTGTCGCTTAAGAACCCTACCTGGTGCAGGACGGGGCTCCTTTAGCCCCTCCCTCACCCTATTCCTTGGTACATATTTAGGTAAATACATCATCACAACCATCATCACTACATATGTAGTGACGAGGGATGGTGTTATATGTAGTGATGATGGATGGTGTTATATGTAGTGATGATGGATGGTGTTATATGTAGTGATGATGGATGATGTTATATGTAGTGATGAAGAGTGGTGTTATATGTAGTGATGAATAGACAATAAAATAATAACAGTTAAATACTAAAAAAATATACTTTGCTGTACCGTTGATGGAAGAAGTTTTGGGGACTGAACAGTGAGGCAATGTGGAGCCTCCCGGACGCTGGCGTCCTACCGTTGCCCTGTGGGTGGTTTGATATGTAGTGAAGATGGACGGTGTTATATGTAGTGATAATGGATGGTGTTATATGTAGTTTTGATGGATGTTGTTATATGTAGTGATGATGGGTGGTGTTATGTGTAGTGATGATCTATATCTATATAAAACAAAGAAGCCTGTCTGTTTGTCTGTGTGTCCGCACGAGAACCTCGAAAACTACTTTACCGATCTGTTGTGATGATGGATGGTGTTATATGTAGTGATGATGGATGGTGTTATATGTAGTGATGATGGATGGTGTTATATGTAGTGATGATGGATGATGTTATATATAGAATATGAAAAGTATCCCTCTGTTGTCATTGGCAACATGGATAAGAAATGTGAATACTGCGGTGCAAAGAAGTACAAAGGAGAATCTGCTGGACTGTGCTGCTTTCATGGGAAAGTACGACTGCCAAATTTGGAAAAACAACCACAACCATTGAAGACTCTCATGCTGGGAACAACACCAGAGTCAAAAACCTTCTTGGAAAATATACGGAAGTACAATTCATGCTTTCCTGATGACATCCTTTGGAGATACCAGAGTAGTTCGTGAGCACGGATACATGGCCACATTCAAAGTCCAGGGTCAAGTCTATCACAAAGCAGGATCCCTCTTACCACTGGAAGATGAGCAGGCAAAGTTCCTCGAAATCTACTTCATGGGAGATCATGAAAAGCAGACTACTATCAGGTGTGGCAACATTCAAGGTGTCAGACATGACATTTGCCTATCTATCCAAGAAATGCTGCATGAGCGCAACACGTATGTACAGTCAATTAAAAATGCCCTGGAAAACATGCCTTCTGACGAGTACAAAGTCAGGGACAAAATAGACACCTTAATGCACTACAATGAGACAATGTGGAGCCTCCCGGAGGGTGGCGTCCTACCGTGGCCTTGCGAAAGAGCCGATTCCGCTAGTATATATATATATATATATATATATATATATATATATATATATATATATATATATATATATATATATATATATATATATATATATATATATATATATATATATATATATATATATATATATATATATATATATATATATATATATATATATATATATATATATATATATATGTATATATATGTGTGTGTGTATATATATATATATATATATATATATATATATATATATATATATATATATGTATATATATATATATATATATATATATATATATATATATATATATATATATATATATATATATATATATATAACAAAGAAGTCCGTCTGTCTGTTTGTTTACCTTCTTGGGATCAAACCCGGGTCCGCTTGCTGGCGAGTCGAGCATGCTTTCCATTGCACCCCAGGTGCAAGAGAAACTTCGACCGAACATGATTGACAACTGCATGCGAGTGAGTTTCCTGATCCAGAAGAGGATCCAGTTCTCTATGAGATTATCAAGAAGCAAATGATTCATGGGCCATGTGGACCATTCAACAGACACTCTCCAAGCATGAAAGATGGACGTTGCAACAAAACTTCCCAAAAAGACCTGATAAAGGATACTCAGAATGGAGAAGATGGCTATCCTCAGTATTAGGAGAAGAGCGCCATGCGATGGAGGTTTTACAGCAGCAAGTTGCGACCTGGAACAGACAGTGATATAAATATAGACAACAAATGGGTGGTCCCCATAATCCTCTTTTAAGTGAAGCTATCCAATGCACTTTAATGTGGGAGAGTTCTGCAATTTAGTCAAGTCCATCAAGTATGTCTGCAAAATACGTCAACAGCTGCCTGGACCAAGCGATTCTTTGCATTGGAAAAGGATGGAAATCATGATGAGGTGACACAGTTTCAGCAAGGCTGTTATTTATGCAGCAATGAAGCCCCATGGAGAATTTTTAAATTTTCCTTACACGAACGACGCTGTCCAACAGTAGTTCATCTGGCTGTTCACCTGGAAATGGACAAAGAGTATACTTCACGGAAGAGTCCCTCTCCAAAATCAAATGGCAAATCCCGCTGGATACGACCCTCACTGCATTTTTTCAAGCTTTCGCCAGGAAGATGAGCTTGCTCAAATACTCCTGGTGGTATGTTGACGTACCCAAGTTCTACATATGGTAGCTTGAATGAAAAGTTCCAGAGAAGAGCCTAAGGGATCCAATGTTGAAGGATATCCAGGGATATAGAAGTTAGGCAATGCTTGGGCGTGCTCCACACGGTTCACCCCAACAACTTTGAATGCTCTTGTTTGAGACTACTTTTTGCACTGTACACCGTGGCCTAACATCATATGCAGCACTCCAAGACAGTGAATGGACACGTCTGCAGAACCCCATTGTGGAAGCGTGTAATCTCTTGGCCTACTGGAAGATGATGGTCACTGAATGACATTAGGAAGAGGCAGCAGCTACCAATCGCCAAAGAGAATGAGGAACCTGTTTGCCATCATGATTGCTACATGTGGACTTTCCCCCAACCCGCCAGCTCTGAAAACCACCAAGAAAGTCTTTCAGAGGATCTGCTTCATCAAGCAAGAAGAGAACATCCTGGTCAAGAGATTGAGTTCATGGATGACATGTTCAACAGGGCTCTGACTGGCGCTGGAAGACAAAGTGATGTGGAGCTATGGGGAAAAACCTGGCTGATTTGGATTGCCTTCCCCAAACCAAGAACGCAGGTTGCAAACAGGGGAGTTGCTCAGAGAGACAGACTACTCAGTTGAAGTTTTGGGTGACCCCTTTTCTTGAAGAAAATGAGCCTCACTCTGGTGCCTCGATCAAGCAAATGCTTATGAACAGATTCAAGCGATACAAGGATCAGGAGGTATGCGATCTTTCTCGATGCACCTGGCGGGACAGAAAACATTCCTGATCAAATCCCTGTTGGCCAAAGTGCGTCATCAGAGGAAAATTGCTCTTGCTGTGGCATCCTCAGGCATTGCTGCAACACTACTAGAAGGAGTGACGTACTGCACACTCAACTTCTTTTTAAATCCGCCTCTCAACCTCGCCTCACAATGAAAATCCAGTGTGCAACATTAAAAAAAAAGGATCGGCAAAGGCAAAACTCTAGAAAAAATGCAGCCTCATAGTCTGGGATGAATGCAATTGGTGTCTCAAAAGTTAGCGTTTGAAGCATTAGACAGACCTGCAAGACATACGAGAAAATGACCATCTCATGGGTGGCATTACAATGGTCATTGCTGGAAACTTTGCCAGACCTCTACCTGTCATTTCTCGAAGCCACCCAGCTGATGAACTGAATGCGCCCTCAAGGTACATGATACCTTGGAGAAGTGTTCAGACACTCACCCTATCCACAAAACATGAGAGTACATGTACAAGGGATCAGGATGCTGGACGGTTTGGAAACCTTCTACTACACATTAAATGGAACTTTCCCCTGTTGACTCAGAAGGACAAATAATCATTTCAAGGATGTGGAAATGTTGTAAAAGTCCTCAACTGAGCTCACTAATATGGTCTGCCCAAACATTATCCACCACTACAAGGATCACAAGTGGCTGCGTGAACGTGCAATTCTGGCACCAAAGAATGAAACAGTGGCTGAACATGACTCTACTCAGAGGTTTCCAGGCAGTGAGACCTCATTCAAATCTGTTGATACAGTAATCGACCAGGACCAAGCAGTCCAGTACCCTGCAGAATGCCTTAAATTCTTTGGAGCCCGCTGAATGCCTCCTCACCACCTCAATTCCTTTCAAGATTAGAACTCAATAATGCTCTTTAGAATCTTGAACCACCAATCCTCTCGTACGACACAAGACTGGTGGTGAAGAACATGATGCCACATGTAATGGAAGCTACAATACTGACAGGAAAAGCTAAAGGAGAGGACGTTTCTATACTGTTGATACCTCTCATCACCACTGACCCGCTATTTGAGTTCAAGCGACTTCAGTTCCCGTTAAAGTGAGCCAGCCCTGACCATCTACAAAAGCCAGGACAGTCCCTAAAGATGGTTGGCCTAAACCTGGTGTTTCCTTGTTTCTCCATGGACAGTTCTTATGTTGGATGCCCAGAGAGGAACTGGCAATAATCTGTACATACTTGCCAAGCAATAGTAAACCAAAAAATGTGGTTTACCTTTTAATGCACTACAGTGAGTATTGGATTTCCTCTCCGAGGGAATATGGTTTAGCGATTGAGCTTCCGCTATATATATATAATATATTTATATATATATATATATATATATATATATATATATATATATTTATATATATATATATATATATATATATATATATATATATATATATATATATATATATATATATATATATATATACAGTATATACTTGCAGAAACGCTCATTCGCTAGGACATTTAGACGCCACCTCCGGAGGCTCACATTGTCTCACTGTTCAGTCCCTAAAACTTCTTTTCCATCAATAGTTCATTAACGGTGTATGTAAGTTCCACCATGTTTTTCACTACAACGGTACAGCAAAATGTATTTTTTTAGCACTGAACTGTTATATATATTATTGTCTAATCATCACTACATATAACACCACCTACCATCACTACATATAACATCATCCATCATCACTACATATAACACCATCCATCATCACTACATATAACACCATCCATCATCACTACATATAACACCATCCATCATTACTACATATAACACAATCCATCATCACTATACATAACACCACCCATCATCACTACATATAACACCATCCATCATCACTACATATAACATCATCCATCATCATTACATATAACACCATCCATCATCACTACATATAACACCACCCATCATCACCACATATAACAACATCCATCATCACTACTACATAATAATATCACCCATCATCACTACATATAACACCATCCATCATCACTACATATAACACCATCCATCATCACTACAGATCGGTAAAGTAGTTTTCGAGATTCTCGTGCAGATAAACAAAACAAACACACACATACACAAACAGACATACTTGTTTTATATATATATATATATATATATATATATATATATATATATATATATATATATATATATATATTTATATATTTATATATATGTGTGTGTATGTGTGTGGCAATTCTATAACATTATATCACATTCAGTAAACAGGTTAATTAACATTTTGCACGGAACATCACTCAAAATATCAGCAAACATATACGATACTTTACGGTAGTTGTGGGAGTCATATCTTACCTTTCCCTGTCCATACGTAATAATAATAATATAATAATAATAAACGGTTTATTAATAGAGTTGCAGCATGTGGTTGAAAATATACAGACTTACTTTTGATTTAGACATAATGATATAATATGCATTGAATACATTTACAGGGCTGCATAGTACATAAATCATGAGTTGTTTATTATTTTAGCAGTCCACTGCCAAACCTTTCCAGTGCTTGGTGGTGGAAAGGTTTGGCAGTGGACTACTACACCACCCTCGTCATCGCCACCTCCTGCCACCTGCAGCCCCCCACCCAACTGGCGCAGTCCGCCACTACAACAAAATTCAGCCCATAAGAGCCCGCACTGATAGACATAAGAACAGCACCATCCTATCTATTGTTACACTAATAAACGTCGACGTGCCTCTGTGCGTTTGTAGAGTGCTTTCGTCAATGCCTCAGCTGATACCTGTTGGTGATATATATACAGGGTGTCCCATAAATTTCCATACATAGGAAAAATATATTTTATATGAAAATCCATTTTTATTTATATAATATGCTCTACATGACTACCATTCTGTTGAAAACACTCTTCAATGCGTGTCCTCCACTGCTGAAGAACACGTTCAAGCACTGCTGGAGTTATGCTTGTAATGGCGTTTGTGGTATGTTGTATGGAAACTTATGGGACACCCTGTATATACCCACCTTCCCACACCTCACCTCACATTACCACCATATTACTGGTAACAGGCAGTTTAACCGCTTCCTGGTTATTAAAACAGTATAACAATATATATATATATATATATAATACAGATGTGTCCATGTAATACCAGACATGGTCTATATATCATGTTTTGTCAGGAGAGCTAATTCCAATATTTCAAATTAATTTTCTTGGAATTAGTTAATTTTACCGCCGCACCACCCCTTTAAGTGCAGTACTGCGGTGTTCCTCAGGACTCATTTAGTTTAAAACTCAAGTTGAAACACGACGACCCTCTTGAAGGGAAGATGTTGTTTAATAATATGGGCGAGAGTGGTCACAAGTCTCCCTCCTCCACCGCTGAAGTCGGATCTTCTTGGGAAGATTCGGCTATGAAAATAAAGATGATGTCCGGACGAGTGATGATGAGCTGGTTCTGGATAATGCGTAGGCTAACAAGTTTTCCTTCTCTTTAATGTGCCACATTGTGATGTCGTTGGGTTGCAAAAATAAGGACCAACAGGGGAGACATTGGTTTGAAAACTTGTTCCGATCCAAGAAAGTCAAGGGGTTGTGATCCTTATGAGTCAGCAGGGGTCGAGTGCCATATAGGTAACACTCAAACTTTTATATTGCTGAAATGATGCCGAGTAGTTCCTTTTCAATGGTACTGTATGCCAGTTGGTGCTTTTTCAGTTTTTCAGAGTAATGGGAGACAAGATGCAAGACCTCTTTATCACCCTCCTGCAGTAAAACGGCCCCTGTGGCATGGTCACTGGAGTCGGTTTGAAGAATGAAGGGAGAATCAAAGTGAAAGGAAGTCAGTACAGGATCACTGGCCAAGAATTGCTTCAGTTGTTCAAAGTCAGATTTTCATGGGTCATGAGTTGAGTGACTAGTCACCATCCTGGTTCTGAGGTACTGCAGGTAGTGCAGGGTTACCGTCAAGGTCCCCAGAACCAGTCTGTGTGGTAGTAGGGAGTTGCGGAGGATCATATATTTCATCACTCATGTCTAGCCTGGTTTCACACCTAGTGAGAACACATATAAAAAAAATATATGGCTGCTCTTTCTCAACTTCTACAGTATTGCTACGTGGTAAGGGGGAGTTCTGAACCTTCAATCTGGGAACAACCAAATTGCCAGGCAAGTCATCAGATATTGGCAATGCTGAATCTGTAACACCCACAGTCACTGTACCTTGTACATGATCATACTCATTATAATTTTTTGCTAAATAGACAGGAATTGTGAATGCCAGCCCTTTTTCCATGTAAAACACTTATGAATGTCTGGAAATGCCTTCTTCACGATTACAGTTTGTGCTGACACATTGATTTTTTTTTATTTTGCCGCTTGCAGCGGCTACTTTATTGTGCACCCCACACTCATCCTGTGAGCGGTAGCGCAAAAGGATTACAGAGTAGAGTTTACAACGGGTCATAATATTATGGCGCTGAATGCTACACAGTATTTCTATTACATTTTTTGTTTAGTGCTATACATAAAGGGTAACTCATTCACAAATGCGTGAGTAGAGGCGTGTGTGGCAGTATGTCTGGCCGCACACTTTGTTATTCACATTTGCGTGAGAAGTATTTAAGCACACTGTGCATTTAGTACTATACATAAGAACTGATATAGTTACTAAGTGCAAAAAAGTGGATACAATCTTAATATGTCGGCTATCTTGCCATTAGAGATGAAGTGTTGTGCCATTTCACACACAGTGTGCTTGGATCTGTCCCTAAAAGGTTCTATCTTCACACAGTCGAGGACGTAGTGTTCAAGTGTGTGGCCATATGTCTGGCCAAACACTTTACATTTAGTCGTGTTTAAATCTGCTTGAGGAACATACTGCCAGAGGTACTTATATCCTAACCTTAATCTAGCGGTTACAACATCTTGTAATCTAGTGATCTTGTTACTTGCTCCATATACATGTTTCAATTGATACATCTCATCATGGTAAACTATGGATCGACTAGTGCCTGTTTGCACTTGTCTACTTACGTCAAATTCATCAATAAGTTCTTCCCTAATTACAGTTTTAAGGGTTCTTTTTGACAGAAGCAAATTGTATTCAACGGTGTCTTTGTTAGACGCGAGTTTGGCGAGGGCATCAACTCTGTCATGTTTTATGAGGCCTATGTGAGAGGGGATCCACAACAGTTTGACCTTGACATCCCGGTCAACATGGCACGCATAATTGTGTCTGGCTTCAGAGACAAGAGCGTGACAACTTGAGTTGAGGGTGTCAAGGGCAAGTAGTGAGGATAGAGAATCAGTGATGATGAGACTGTCAGTGAAAGTGGTTTCAATGAATTTAATAGCTGTGAGTATGGGAACTAATTCATTTTGTAGAGTGGATGCCCAATTGTTAATTCTAACTCCTTTCTCAATTATATTACCGTCAGGTTGAGTCACAACAATAGCACTTCCAGCCCTCTCACATGCAGTGTTAAGAGAACCATCAGTGTACATTGTCTGTGTGATATTATCATCAGTCTGGAGAGTATGTATGTGTTCAAGAGCTCTCACTTTGGCAGTGTGTTGGAGATAAATACTTTGTATAATTAATTTCTTAGGCGAATATGTCGGTATTGTAATATCGAAGGGAACTGTCCGCCAGGGTGGCAGGAAGCGCTGTTGTGTCTCAACTTTGTACAGGTAGTCTAGTCCAAACATCCTCACATGTGTAGTTGTAGTTTGGATCCATTTAGACTCACCAGTCCCATGGTTTATACATTCTAGCAATTTTAAGGAAACAGTGTTATCAGGACCACCACGCAGAAGCCTCAGGGCTATCATGAGGTTGACTTCAATTATTCTATCTTTAACACTGGGTATACCTAGTTCTTTCCTCATATTAAGTACTTTAGTGCTCATGGGACATCCTAGGATAATTCTGAGGGCTTTATTTTGCCTTTTCTCGAGCTTGTCAACGCCTTTCCTGTCACGAAGGACCAGGGCTGGTGCGTGGTAATCTATCAGAGATCTTATATAGCCTAGGTTCATCGTTTTAACAATTCTAATATTAGTACCATAATGTGGGCTGTACCCCGCTACACTTCTAAGAGGTCTCAGTCTGTCAATACATTGGCGGGTTAGCTGTTGTATGGCAAGTAGGGTACAAGGGACGGAGGCACCAAGATAATTAAAAGAAGAAATATTGTATGTCAACAGCCTGAACCAACACACATCCCTCAGCAAAGCCTGGAAAGACATAAACACAATCAGAGGTAAAAACAGTAGACACGTCTCCCATCCAAACCCTCTGCAAGAGACGAATGAGCTAATATCAAAGTGGGCTCATGTGTCTAGCTATGACATGTGCTGACGCAGTGTCTCTGACAACCAGAACTGGATGCTTCCTTGAATTAAGGATGCGTGAAACTATTTTCATTGATTTGAAAGCTTTGAAAACATCTCCCTGAGAATTACTGCTGGGCAGGTTAGCTAAGGTCACTGGTTTAGTAAGGCTTACTTGCCACCTTAGAAATTTTGCATTTAGTATCAGGACATTCCCTAATTACAAGATCCTCTTTCTTTCAATATCTACGAATTGGTAATTTGTTCCAAGCATCTAGCTGACTCTGTCAACTAGACAGGGCCCGGTTTTGAACCTGCAGAGGACTGTACATTTTGCGGCTTTTTCTTTTCCCCAGAGGTGTGGCGATGTACTCGTGAAAAGACATCTGCTACCTTAGCTGCCTTAAGGAGATCAGTCTCCTCCTTATCTGTCAGGTGTAACATGATTTGATACGGTATTTTTCTTTTGAATTCTTCTGGTACCATGAGGTTGACTAACTCCTCGAATTTGCTGATGGCAGCAGATTTTATCCACCTGTGAAAAGTTCTTAGTTTCTCAGAAGCAAACTTTATAGACATTTCGGTATTTTGTTTGTTAAGGTTACCGAAAGCCTGTCTATATCCCTCAGTAGTAATTGAATATGAGGCAAAAATCGCCTCCTTGACATCATCAGAGGCATTGTTGCTTTGCAGTCCACCACAAACCTTTAGTCTGAGCCCTTCCAGAGAGTTTCGGTCACACTAGCCAGATCCAGTCTTCTTTAGGTCACCTAAGATGATTGGCAGTGGACTCGAACTCCCTGAAAAAACCTTCAGGGTTGGATTCTGAAAAACAGTGTTAACTTTGTATATTTTGTGATGTCAAATGTTTCTGTTTCTTCATTCCTACTGGACTGTTTTAGACACAAAATATCCAACTCATGCTCTCTCTCTCTCTCTCTCTTTCTCTTTCTTACTTTCTGTGCTTCAAATTTCATCATCTCAAACTTTACTTTCTCTAACTCGAGAAAGGTTTGGGTGTCAGTGGCACTTGTTACAGCCTTAGCGGAGTTTGTAGAGTCAACATTATCATCAACCTCCTCGCCAAGGTGTTCCAGTATCACTTTCTTTAAATCCAAAGCAGACAGGAACTTCGAATTGTAGAGTACAGGTTGCTTTATGCATCAGGTTATATTTCCACACCAGCTATGTACTTTAAGTAAATTTGATGTGATCACTACCACAACCGAGTTGTTGTTTACTTAGGTTCAGCCAAGTTATGCTTATAGAGGTGAGCTCTCTGTTTCAAGAAATAGGTGAAACACGAAGTTCTCGAAAAGAGTGAGTATCATGTCGGCTTATGTGGGAGAACAGGTTCTCTTTTAAGTTTACTTTACTCTAAAAAGATAACTGTGTGTGCGGTGGAGTAAAGTGTATAAAGTCAACAAATGATTACAAATGATTTGTTAGGTGGCTGTAGCACACACCTCCTTAGCCAAGTGCGAAAATGAACTACTGGTATCAGGAAAGAAAATTGCTTTACAACCTCACTTAGGAAACTTTCACCTGGCAAATTTGCGTAGTTACAAGACCGAGAGCAGTGTCAATAGAGCAAGACAGAATTGGTTAATTCTAATATGAATTCAGATACATCCCACACTGTCTCCCATTAAGTGATGTCCCTCCTTGCTACCCACAACATTGAGGAAATGCAAAGTTGACAAGTTAAAATAATGAGTGAATAATCTAGGGGTTGAAATCCGTGGATGCAGCATGCAGCAAGTAAGGAACACTCACACAAAGAATCACTGTTATCGTGACAGAAAATTTAAGTTATGAAATGGATAAGAAGATTATCAAGTCATTTTTTTTTGTTAATTTATTTATTTTATTTATTTATTTTTTTTAGGGAGTAGCCCACACGGGCACAGGTCACTGACCCACATTGGGGCCTGGGGGCAAAAATTTAATAATAATAATGATGATAATAATAATAATAATAATAATAATAATAATAATAATAATAATAATAATAATAATAATAATAATAATAATAATAATAAACCGTTAAGAAAAAAAAGAAAATGATCAACAGTGAGAAACAATATATACTGTAGATGTGTTGTCAATAGTAAGAGAAACAATTGAGACCCTGCAATTGTGTGTAAATGAAGCAGAAAGTCAGATCAGTACCTGGGACTTGGTCACAACTTTTGTGATGCCATATGGCAGCAGGGTCTACCATTAGACAACACATTACGCTTCCAATATCTTCCCAGGTGGTAGTACCTCCCTGTTTGATAGCTGCCTTCTACTTACTACCTGTAAATACTATTTCTATGAAGTATTGATTAATGTAGTTAATTAGGTTCAATACATAACACAAGTAAAGCAAAAATATGTAAATATCAAAACCAACCAGATTATTACCTGATTATTCTTACTATAAAAAATAAATACACATACTATATATAACAACACAAAAAAATGATATAAATGATGATCATGATGATGATGGTTATAAAGATGGTGATGATGATGATGATGATGATGTGATGATAATAATAGTGATTATGGTTATGAAAATTATGATGACGTGATGATTATGAGGATGATGATGATAATATTGGTGATGATGATGATAATGATGATAGTAATGAAGGTGATGATGATGATGATGATGATGATGATGGAGATGATAGTGATGATGATGATGATGATGATTGTGTTGATGGTGATGATGAGAGGGATGAAGGTGATGAAAATGATGATGGTGATGATGATGATGATGGTATTGGTGATGATGGTGATTGTAACAATGCCATGAGTGTTTCCCACTTGAGTGTTTCCCACCAAGCGTGAGCCAATCGCAGCGACCTGTGAGGGTGAATGCCTTAGGCCTGAGCCAGTAAGAAAACGTGTGAGATGTAGCCTCATGAAGAGGTGCCCCCCTTTGTGGGTGATGCAATTTGAAAAAGACAGTCTGGTTTGGAGGAGAGTTAAGTGCGATCGTGTGGGTCGTCTTCGCACATGGCGAGATTATATGTGAGTACCCATCAAGTTTATCCATTTCACAAAATGTATTGTGATTCATGTGACCCCTGGTTAGCTAGCTAGGAAGATAGGTTATTGTTTTGAAAGTGTAACTGTTCATTTTGAAAAACATCGTTAATAAACGAAGAACCGTTAAGAAGTGCTATACATTTCCTCCCTTTGGTATTGAGTAAGACATTGCCATACATGTCTTTGGTGTTAGGCAGTGATACGGTGAGTCCTCAGTAATAACTCTTTCATATTTCCCCTGTGTTAAGTTGTTGTATATTAGTCCTATTTCCCAGTTATCAGTTTTTCCCTTAGTCTCCTTTCTTATCAGATTACCCTCTGGTGTGAGGGCCTACTGTAGGCTAACCACTATCCACATCCTCCCCTCGTTTTCTGCCACATCCCCTCACACCTTAAACAGGTCTCTCTCCCCATCTCAGTCTCCCTCCATCTCGCAAGTATGCAAAACAAATAAGGAAAGAATTAAGAATAGGGAAAGAGAATTATAGTGGGAGTGGGTAAACAAAGTGAAGGATTACAGAGAAATAGTGCTAGGAATGATGACAAAACTAAATTAAGCAGGGAGCCAAAACCTAAACGCGACAAATGGAGGTCTCAGATCACAACTAACTTAAATGTCTACTACACAAACAGTAGAAGTATAAGAAACAAAATGGATGAAATCAGGGCTTTGATATGTAACGAAAAATCAATATAATAGCTTTCACGGAAACATGGATAAACTTAGACTCACATGAGTTATCAGTTGCATACCAAATTGTAGGTTACAAATTAATCCATACAGTTAGGCAGATTAGGAAAGGAGGAGGAGTAGCAATCTATGTCAGGGATAATCTGAAGTGTGAAATAAAAAAGGAAATAAATGCTGAACTGAATACAGAAACAATTTGGATAGAATTAACCGATGGTAGAGAAAAAATAATCATAGGAGCTAACGAGCGACTTATTTGGGAGGAAATGGGCAGGGTATCCAGACATAGCAAAGTCTGAATAGTAGGCGATTTTAACGTTAGTCAAATGGATTGGATCGACCTTACTGGTAACTTGAATCAGAGGATTTTCTTGAAACAGTTCAGGACTGTTTCCTAAGTCAACATATAACTGAACCCACCCGGGATAATAATATGCTAGATTTAGTTCTGTCAAACAGAGAAAATCTTATTAGTAATGTTGAGGTAGGGAACGAACTAGCTAACAGCGATCACAAAGTAAGATTCAAATTTGAATTTAATGGCAGTCGCAAGGAAAATTCCATTAAAATCCCAGATTTCAGAAGGGCAAACTTTGATAGTTTGAAAAGGCAGCTAAGAGAAGGGTTATCGCTTTTGGGGATGGATTACATGAACTCACACAATGTACCCACAGAGCGACCTCACTTTACCTGGAGACCTGACACCAATAACCCCACAAAATATGACGGTTGAGGATGACTTGATCACGAGATCTGATGTTGACGAGTTCCACAACAAATTTAATAATGAGTTACTTAATGCACTAAGGCAGAACATACAATACAGAAAACTCAGATCAACCAAAAATGACCCCAAATGGATAAATAATTATTGAAAGAACATTATTGGATAAGGGAAGGCTATAGGTAGGAGAATATATCGTGGTGTAGTTTACCTCCAAGGTTACTATAAAGTATTGGCATTAGGGTTAAGACCAAGATAATAAAAGCAAAGAGGAATAATGAACTGAAGGTAGCAAGGGAAGCGAAATAAAAAACCAAGGGATTCTTTCAAATGTATCAAACTAAAACACGAGAAAAGATTGGACCAATGCAGTCAGATACTGGCGAGTTAACTGATAACGACAGTGAAATGAGCAATAATGTGAATAGATATTTTTCAGCAGTTTTCACCACCGAAAATTCTAAACATGATACCAGAGGCACCGACTATATACAGAGATATTGATGAAAATAGATTAAGTGAGATAGTAGTGACTAGTAACGATGTTAGTAAGTAAATAGACAAGCTGAAGCCTAATAAGTCACCAGGTCCCGATGAGATATTTGCCAGAGTATTAAAAGAATGTGAGGAAAAACTTAGTATGCCTTAGCAAATTTGTTTAACATGTCATTAAAAACGGGTGTAGTACCAGAAGGGAGATAGATCACTATCCTCTAACTTTCATCCAATCAATTTAACATCTATTGTAGGCAAATTACTTGAAGCAATAATTTCAAACTCTATTCGAAATCACCTGGAGAAGCACAAGCTAATCAATGATTCCCAACATGTCTTCACAAGCGGGCGTTCATGTCTAACTATCTATTAACAGTCTTTTCAACTGTTTTCGAATCAGTGGACGAGGGGCACTATTATGATGAGGTATATCTCAACTTTAGCAAAGCCTTCGACTGAGTCCCTCACGAAAGACTAATATGAAAATTGGAATGACCATGGCATTGGAGGAGATATTCTAAAATGGATTAGGGCGTGGTTACAGGACGGGAAACAGCGAGTAAGCATTAACGGCACTAAATCTGATTGGAGTAACGTCACTACTGGAGTACCCCAAGGCTCAGTACTTCGACCATTATTATTTATTATATACAAGACGACATAAATATAATGCATAGACAGCAAAATAAGTAAATTTGCTGATGTCACTAAAATAAGGCTCATAATTAAATCTGACGTGGACTCCGCAAAACTGCAGGAATATCTAAAAAAAAAAATCCAATGGTGTGAAAAAATGGCAGATGAAATTTAATGTGGACAAATGTAAAGTACTTAGTCTGGGAGATGTAAACAGGGAAACCAGATACCAGATGAACAACGATGTTCTAGAGAAATCCGTTTGTGAGAAAGATTTAGGAGTAATGTTAAGTAGGGATCTTAAGCCTAGTAAGCATTGTGTACTTGCTTGAAACAAGGCTAACAAAGTAGTTGGGTTCATACAGAGGAGTGTCATCCTAAAACTATATCTTGCGCTTGTGAGACCTTACTTGGAATACGCAGTTCAGTTTTGGTCACCGTATGACAGAATGGCTATAGAATCCCTAGAAAGAATTTAGAGGGGAATGACAAGACTAATGATGATGGCGTTATTGTTTATGATGACGGTGGTATTAACCCTTATCATCACCGTCATGATGATAAAGATGATGATAATGATGATGGTGAGAACGATGATAATGATATTTAGACTAATAATGATGATGATGATGAGGATGGTGGTGATGATAATGATGATAGTGATAATAATGATATTGATGATTGTAGTTATATTATGATGACGATGATGATGATGAAAATGATGATAGCAATGATAATGATGATGATGAATGTAGTTATATCATGATGTTTATATAAGCTTTGGGTTAGAGTTCCCTAAATTTGGCTTATATATAAACAAGTTTAGGGGCCAAGATACAAACCCAAAATGGTCTTTTCTCCATTTATTTGTAAAACTATATTGGTCGCAGTCTATTAGTAGATGCACTGTAATTAACATTGGAAGCTATCAGTGTTAGTTAAGGAGGGGGGCTTAGCTTGACTGAGTTTAGATCACCCGTCCGATTCTCGTGAGGCTCAAGTGAAGATTGGTGCTGTGAGGGGAGGCTCTGAAGGAGAGGCTGGACTGACCCTACATTCTTAAGGTCGGCGTACTGATAGAGGAATTTCCCCTCACGTGAACCGCACATGGCACCTCACAGCTTATGGAAAATTACAGTATGGTGATTGGATTATACAAACTAAATGTATTAACCCAAATTTATATAATTGTTATTACCAGATGACAGGGGCTAATACATCGCTCGGTCACCACCTTCCAAGCTCCACGAGGAAATAGCTTCTCACAGAGAAAAAATATATACATAAACCTGTCCATGTTACATACATATGTGTGTGAAAACACTAAACTGAAGCAACTGCAACCTGGGGTTTAGCAGTTACTAGGGTCCTAGTCTAAAGTGCCTTACAGAAGAGTATATTATGTACAATGGTAAATTAAAATTATATTGTTCTCCAGGAGCAAAACAAAAATATTACTGGAGAGTATTATTGTGTAAAATGGTAAATTTAAATGATATACATCTCCATGAGCAAAACAAAAATATTATTGCCAATATTACACAATGGTGGGAATAGTTTACCTTCTATATAAGTAAAATGTAACTCTTTTTGATATGAAATAAATTTTAATTTATCTAAGATAAGATTGAGTTCACTGAGAGTTAAGATAGACACTTGGTACAAAGGAATCAAATCCGCAGTGCAAAATGCAAAATTATGATGGGGAGGCAAGGTTTTCAACGAACTACAGGATATAGCACAGTAATCCGGAGCCTTATAATAATCTTTCACAACTAACTGGTTACCACCAATTTGGCATCGTAAAGTGACGTTAATTTTATCAGGGAAGAGAGAGAAGAAAATAAATATAGTGTTAGGACAGGCCAGGAATCCAATGCTCTGTTTGTTCATTTGAGGGATAATAAGTATTGCATTGACTGGGATAATGCCTCCTCAATATTACCTTGTAATTCAATTGACAGTAGGAACATTATAGAATCTAGTCTCATTAAATATATCGAAGCAGTCAACATGAATTTGAGTAATGGCATGCACAAACCGGACAATTTTGTAATTAAGAAGATTTGTAACCAGGTGAGAAGGTGGGGTCACCTTACCCTCTGACCTGACTACAGACCGTTGCTGTGCTTTTTAAAGATTAGTAGGGTCATTACCTAATACCTGACCATTGTGGACCTGATCTCACCCTCCTCTGCATATATACACCTTGTTTTGTACTTCCCCTTAGTCTGTACTCACCCCTGAAGATGTGAATTACACGAAAGTGCTTGGGAACTTCGTGTTTTCTTTTTTCTTGTGGTTATCAGCATATACCTGGATCATGCGCACCTCCATTGATTTACTTGCATATATATATATATATATATATATATATATATATATATATATATATATATATATATATATATATATATATATATATATATATATATATATATATATATATATATATATATATATATATATATATATATATATATATATATATATATATATATAACACGCGGACTTTGAACATATAATCAACGACCTCCGCAGCCAGGACTGGTCCCACACAGTAGGTCGAGGGTTCGAGTCCTGGCAGGTGAGGTCGTTGATTTTATATATATATATATATATATATATATATATATATATATATATATATATATATATATATATACATATATATATATATATATATATATATATATATATATATATATATATATATATATATACATATATATATATATATATATATATATATATATATATATATATATATATATATATATATATATATATATATATATATATATATATATATGTACACCTATTTTTGTACTTCTTCAGTCTGTACTCACCCCTGAAGATGAATTACACGAAAGCGCTTGGGAAATTCAAAGCTTTTCTTTCCTTTGTATATCAGCACATACCAGATCACGCGCACCTACAGTGACTACTTGCATATATATATATATATATATATATATATATATATATATACATATATATATATATATATATATATATATTATTCAGAAATTTCATTGTGATTTAGATACTCGCTCCATATTGGCGATACTGAGTTTTCAAGGTCGACTGAGGGAGGAGCGCTCCCGCACGTAGTGAGAGCGTCTGGAACTAGGCCTATGCGATATTAAATGTAATTTACCGAATTAAAATGGATGCGAATCATGAAATTAAATGACATTATTAAATTTGAAATTTTTATAGATCGCTTCTCAGTCTAAATATGTTACTGGTGTCCCAAGAAAGTTATTAGTTAGGCGGAAAATATGTCACGTAGGCCTAAGCTAATGCCTTGAGAGGACACAAAGCTGGCTGGTCCTCAGTCAGAAGACAGCATTCGAACTGAGAGGACGGACTGTGCGTCAGACAGGACAAAACGGTCACGTGGTCTAGTCACCTGTGTTGCGATATTGCAGTATAACAAGTAAGTCTCATTCGATCTCAGACAGAGTTTAGATAGGGCAGTGATAAAATTAGCAATAGCTAACAATGAGTTCATTGCAGGGTTTTCGTCAGAACCCACTTGACTGTGAGTGATGACTGCGAGTGATGACTGCGAGTGATGACTGCCGTTTGAGACTGCCGTTGATGATTGATGATTAGCGATTGTCGCAGTTGGAACGATCAGTGCAGGCTTGTCACTGGTTAGCTAAGGCAAGGATTCTGAAGTGAAACCAGGTGTCTGGTGCACAACTGACGATCGTCTCTGGGGTCGCCAGATCTCTTTCATCCCTTGCCTACACATCACATACTCCAAACAGTTATGAAAAACT
>NW_024748870.1:723131-769313 GCF_018991925.1 Homarus americanus
TCGAATTCTGCTGGCCAGGGGTGTGCAGCTGCTAGTTGATGGTTCTGGTGAAGGGGTTTCTTTCCTGTGACGAATCTTAGGAGCTTCAATTTGGACCACCTGTAATTTTAATATTTGGTGGTGCTCGTGTATGAAGAGGTACTGCTGGAAGTAAGTTAATATTGGCGTGATAAATGATGTCACCAGGCGGAGTTTTTATTTTCTCGGAAGTGCTTTTAAAGCGGTATAGTTTTCTCAGCTCTCCTCTTGCCTTTTCCTTCCTGGTTTTGGACTATGATAGGAGTAACTTGTCATGGATATATGATGAACTTTGTCAGATCAAACTAGCACCAGTAGAAAAGCATACACCTATGAGATTGTTGTTTGTAAATGTGAGACTGTTATCGTCCCAGGGATTATCTTTGATACCACGTGATGTCGCTGTCTGTATCGTGACATCAGTCTCTGTGATGAACTTTTGGTCTTGGCAAGTACACTACAGACCTCGTGGTACCACCACATTCCGGGTTGACACACCTCAGGTCGACCCTAGGACTTGACCTCGCCGCTAATGACGTGAGGTTAGCCGGGTGACCTACAACCTCACTAACCAAGACACCTGGGCAGGACCACCGCACACAGCTATCCAGATCTAACCAGTTTAGTGATAATTGGTTAGGGTCAGAAGCCTGCTGGGCCGACCCCATATAAAGGCCTACAGTCCCTTCACGGGATTATCATTATCATTCTGATTCTGGTTTGTATTCAGCATTACTCTGGAGATTCTCAGAGCACGCTTGTCCTCTCCCAGGTCGGGGGACTTCCGGGCCAGCTAAGCAAGCCTCCCATAAGGCAGCCAATAAACTTGTCCACTGGGCCTCAACGTCAGGGGTACGTGAGTCTTGTCGAACGATTCCTAGGGTGATTCTACTGTGGGAAGTGTGTTCATTCAGGTGTTCCGAGAGTCAGTGTCAGTAACGTAAACAATGTGTTGTACCCGATATAATAGTATTAGATGTGTCCATGTCATTGGGTGAATTAATAATAGTTGTATCGAAGGAGTGTTTAACGCTGTCCTTTAAGTAATATATGTTTATTGACATACGAGATAAGATAACCGTATTGACGCTGAGTAAATGACATCCCGGCCACCTACAGTTTCCTATCTTTTATTCCTACTCTCTATACTTCCCTACTTATGTGATCTTCTTCTCTCATTGTGTTCTGTCTCATTATAATATATGCAGGCCCAGGAGGTGCCTCTGCTTATTCTATCTGGGCATTATTGGTTACTAATGGATGAGTTTTCCTTCTTCATAAAGGGTATCACTGTGAATTTCGGGAGACTGGTTTAGATTTTCCATTGTTTTGTAAGTATTTACCCTTTCCTAATTCCTGCCTGGTGTTGTCGACCTGTAACGCTCGCGATTTTCCTTGAATTTGTTATTTCAGTGATATCATCTACATACATAATATCTTCGTTACCTATTTTAGTGGGTGGCGGCTATTGTAGATGATATATATGGGGGAGAGGACTCCCTGAGGACTCCACTCATGAGAGGGAAGGTCTCCTATGTGTTATCAGAGATATCACAGTAGGGAAGAACTAGGTACAGTGATCACAGAGAAATCAGGTTCACCCTAAATTGGAACAGGCTTGTCACTGGTTAACGGGGTTAGCAAGGGATCTCTGAAGTGAAACCAGCTGTCTGGGTGCACAACTGACGATCGTCTGGGGTCGCCAGATTTCTTCTACCTCGGCTCACAATATCACATATCTCCAAGCAGTAAGTGAAAAACTTTTACTACGAGAAGCTAAAGCTTCTCTCAACTGAACAAGGTCTGATTGGCTCACTCCCTTCCGTGTCATGGATGTACTGAGTGTAAAATGAGGCCAGCTGAGTGAATACAGGGTCACACACTTAGACCAGGAGTCTGGACGTTGCAAATGCTGACTGTAACCAACACATTGACTCGGACCAACACAATTATGGTCAGCCTCTTCCTACCCAACCAATTAAGGCAAGGATCCTGGGTCAAGGAGAGGCACCAAGTTGACTCCGTCGTCCCTAGATATTTGCTTCTAGCTCGATGACTGTGGTACCAGTAGTCCATGAGTTGGTGTTCCTAAGCTGGTAGCCTCGCTGGAACAATGATGATAGGATCCCAGCTGGGGACATCTCTGCATCCAGCATACCGAAGTTGATGAAAGGGCATTCTGGCAATGACGCTATGTCATTCTCTTCATCTGGTTTCACTGCATGGTGAGGAGTTCATCATAGGAATGAACCAGCACAGGGTGCAATGTTGTCGCCCTCCGGATAGGCTTTGCTGCTTTCTGACTGCTTACTGACTGCCATGGTCATCTGGTCCCTCAAGTGGGGAAGTCTAGTGACATGGACTTCATACCCACTAGCAGGATTTTGCTAGGCCTGCAAATACTTGGTTTACGTCTGGCTGAAAGTTAGATCAGTATGAGACATCGCGGGGTCATAATCCTCAGCTATCTCAGATAAATCCCAACTAGACTATATATTGTGAGACAATGTGACATCCAACAAGGGTGTTATGGCCCCTGTTTCATAAACAGAAAAATAATATAAATGGGTTAATTACATTTGATTTATATACTGATTCATCCCCTGTAATTTTCCACTAGCTAGTTCAGTGCAAGTGATAAGGTGTGCCCACGGGAAGCTGAGTCATATTATGCTGAGTTAAGGCATTTAGTAGCCGGCTTCCTGGCCACCTAAAGCGGGCAGTAGTTTGATGTCCTTGACTAGAGGAAGACGTTATTTGAGAGCCATCGTGGATGGTTCCGTCTTCCCTCAAGGGAGGACGACGTACATATTCCGTTCTCCCTCGATGGGTCACTACTCATAGAATTACGACTCAATCCCTCACACAAGAAGGACTTGATTAAACGGTTCTATTTACATAGCCCCCGTCCTTCTCTTTACATTCATAGCTACAGTGATTAAGTTACGGTTGATTTACACCCTGGAATTGTATCAACAACAGTTCCTCAATAAAAGGAGAAGCAGACAATTGGGTTTCACTACTCTAACCCAATATAATATAAATTTACCAGCCTAGTTAACTTCGACAGAACCTATAGTTAACCGGCTATAACATAGGTGGCAGCTAGTGTGGTTACGGATACGACATTCCGGTCTGAATATACATTCTACATACCAAGGCATCAGTGTTTTCAGAAACAAGAAAACAATTAACAGTGACGTGTTACATGCATTATCCGAGTGAAATGATATATCCCATAGCGAGACGATTATAGTTGAGTGTTTTCATTCTGTCTCCCAAAGTGGAGTACAGAATTATTTCCAATAACCAATTAGGAGTTATTGTTGACTTAATATCTTAGGAAAGGTTGGTTATACCTCTCTCTGGCAACACAGTGTGGCTGGGAAGGAATTTGCAGGATCAGCATTGGCCATCCTGTTTACCGGCGCTTACAGTGTTGCCCCATACCCACAAGTTCCACGGTTTAGTAACACAGGACCTTTCACCATTGTTTTGAAAACGACTGTTGTGGTTTCGTGATATATGATTGCACACTCTTCCTGTGCCCTCAGCGAGTCCCTTATATACAGGGCTTCAGAAGGTTTGGGCACGCAGAAGCGGCGACATCATATCAGCGATCAGAAGACCTGATTCTTCACCATCAGCACTTTGACATCCTGTGGAAGGTACTCCCATGTCGTGAAGTGGATTCACCCGGCGTTCGTCATTGCAGCCGTCTGGTGGTTGCTAGGCGACCGCACTCAAGAGCAGAGAGTGTGGACTCATAGTGGGAGGAGCGATTGAGGCACCCACCCAACTAATCCCCCACCTGAGACCATCTCTGGATCGCGTTTTCTATGAAGGCGTCCAACTCCTTCATTTTCGTGGTTCATTTAATTTATACACAGTGGATCTCTATCCGAAATAGCTTCTCAAGTGATTGTTACAAGTAATGACAACCCAGGAAGGTTGTTGCATATATTACAGTTTCACATATAACTGTTATATCACACTAACAGTCATCTCACCATGTACACAGTTGGTAAAAGTAGAGATATTATGTTCTCCCCATTACTGTGGCATACTAGTATAGAAGAAGTACCTATATATAGAACGTAAATGTAGATATGAAATAGCAATCAAAGATATTGTTATATGTGTTATATTTACTACTACAAAGAAGAAGAATTGTTATATACGTGGCAGTGGATCTACAAAGAAACTGTTATACTATTGTTACATCTGCTGCACGTTGAGTGATTTCTGTTTTGTCATCCAAAGATGATGTACAATTTTTTTTTTATGTCGATAACCAATACTGAGTTATTGATAGTTGCTGAATTATGTCAATGATCCTGTGAGCTGAAGTGAACATTAGTTTTTGCCAATGATTCGTTCACTGCCCAGGGTGTGACAGGACGTGACTGCAGTTGTTGTGACTAATCATCAATCAACATCCTGTCAACAATTTTTTTTCGTATGGCGTGAGTAACCCCCAATTACCAGCACCCCAGCAACCCCCCCCCCCTCCCCTGGTGATGACACATCTCCGATCACGAGAGATGGTCTCGGCATTCTGAGGTATGGTGTGGTAGATGCACTAGTGTACCCAGTGAACCCCAGAGTCCTTGAGTTCACTGACAGGGAGCGGCAGTTTGCTATAGTCAGGATTTTCTTGGTCATTGACCCAGTCACCGGACCTTAGAATCAGCTGTGTCTCCTGTGAGTGACACACGCAAGTCTACGGGATTGCGGCAACAATTTCACATTTTCAAGAAATTCTTGAGAGGATTCTTCAATCAAGCTTACATGAAATAGGTAGTATCTAGGCATACATTAAACATATACACACATTAACATGTTCGCGATATAACTTCACACTGATAGTACATAGTGTAGGTTATATCATGTGTTATAAGTGCATTACTTATTTTAATATATACTGATGTAATATAATTTCCAGTATTTATTTCTTACCTGTTCAGTTATTGATACTTTAATTATTTTAACTAATTTTTATCAATTTCCTGTAAATGGATGGACAAGGTTATTTCTTTGGTTTGTATCTAAGTAATTTTTCAAACCTTAGACATAGAAAATGTGGACATTTTCTTTTGATCCCAGGGAGGATAATAATGTTCATAAATTTCAAACTGCATATTTTAATGATGTCATAGACACATCTTCTCAAAATAAAAATATGATAGTTCTACAGTAAAGTATCACAGACTAAATTTTCAGCCATGCCGTGTAGAACCCTTCACAACTCAGTACTACTGCTCTCCGCAAACATGGATGTTTCGTAGAAAGAGTCTTATGCATCACACACTCATTCATCAAGCGTGACAGTAGCAAAAGTTGTACATTGCTAAGAAGGTGCGTTCTTAAACACAAAGTAGGCAAAGATTATTTCTGCCATGTTATTCTGTGATTTGCTTACCCAAGTTAACGATTCCACTATTGTGTTGATATTGGCAGTAATGTTTGTGTTTTAAGTCAGATTCATCCAATTTTGCCATTGTACATGAGATACTCGCCCGTAAGACACTTAAGTCTAGGACCCCAGTAGCTGATGAACCTATGGTTCCAGAGTCCATAGCTTTGTGTTTACATATACGTTTGTAACATGGTTAGGCTTATGTTTAGGATGTTTATCTGCAAGTTTAGTTTAATCCTCGCAGAGCTCGGATGGTAGGTGACCAAGCGATGTAATGGCCCCTGTTTCATAAACAGAAGAATTATATAAATTGGTTAATTACATTTGATTTATATACTGATTCACACCCTGTAACTTTCCATTAGCTATGAGGTGACATGTTCATTGCATGTGATAAGGTGTGCCCACGGGAAGCTACGTCATAGTATGCTGAGTTAAGGCATTTAGTAGCCGGCTCCCTGGCCACCTAAAGCGGGCAGTAGTTTGATATCCTTGACTAGAGGAAGCCATTATTTGAGAGCCATCGTGGATGGTTCCGTCTTCCCTCGAGGGAGGACGACGTACACATTCCGTTCTCCCTCGACGGGTCACAACTTGTAGAATTACGACTCAATCCCTCACACAAGAAGGACGTGATTAAACGGTCTATTTACATAGCCCCCGTCCTTCTCTTAACACTCATAGCTACAGTGATTAAGTTACGGTTGATTTACACTCTGGAATTGTATCAACAGCAGTTCCTCAATAAAAGGAGAAACAGACAATTGGGTATCCTTACTCTAACCCAATATAATATAAATGTACCAGCCTAGTTAACTTCGACAAAACCTATAGTTAACCGGCTATAGGGGAGTCTAATTCTTCCTTAATCTGAATGTCTAGAAGTGAATACCATTTACTTTAACATTATTACATCTCTAAATGCGTTCATGATATTATGCAACACAGTCTCGTTATTCCGAAAGTACCCCATGCAGGATAGTGAGAGAGAAAGCTATATCATGGAACAGGTGTCATTAATTTCAAATAAGTGCTCCGGTGCAACTAGCAGTGGACAGGTCACTACTGACGGTCTTTACAGAAATCCAGTCATTACTACACCAAGTTCTAATAACTAAATACAAACAGATGAACAGGGGGAGGGCCAGGGCGAGGAGGCAGAGTGTATGCGGCAGGGGAAGGCTGGATGGGCAGCGGCAAGTGTGAGGGGCGAGGGGAGGTGTGAGGTTGAGAGAGTGGGTGGGGAAGCGAGGCAGGGTTAGGGTGAGGGGTTGGTGCAGCGGAGTTTTGGTGAGTGATGGTGGGAAGAGGGCTGAGCACTTTTTTTTTTTTTTTAGATAAAGAAAGGGTGGAAGAAGATTAGAGGTGGGGGAAGGAAGTTACAGTTCGGAAATTGAAAAAAATTAGGAGGAGGTAAGAGACGGTAGGCTGACCGCCTAGCTAAGCTAATGGTGTTAGGGTTGTGTCATGGGTTAGTTATTGTCTGTCGGTACAGGCACTAGACATCCTACCCTGTCCAATTTATGGGTGTTTTGAGGGCCTTATTTCATATTCCGCCGACCCTACTGGCGGATGCTGGTCTAGGGAGGTTGTCTATTGCCTGGCCGTGTAGATCAGGGGTGGTAATGGACCTATTGAGATTTGGTAACTTTTTGGGAACAATGTATGGTTGTTGTCGTTATCTGGTGGGAATCTTTGAAGGAGTTCTTGCTCTGATCGTTTTATCTTTTGCCATATTCTGCTGGCCAAGGTGTGCAACTGCTGGTTGATGGGTTTTATTCTCAGGTGTCCATGCATCTCGGCTGTGGTTCTGGTGGAGGGGTATCTTTCACCTGTGGCGAATCTTAGTGCTTCATTTTGGGCCACCTGTAATTTTAATATTTGAGTGGTGCTCATAGTATGAAGAGGTATTGCTGGGTAAGTTAATATCGGTGTGATAAATGATGTTACCAGGCAGAGCTTTATTTTCTCAGGAAGCGCTTTAAAGTGGTATAGTTTTCTCAGGTCTCTTCTTGCCTTTTCCTTCCTGATGTGGACATTTTGGGAGTAACCTGTCATGGATATATGCAGGCCCAGGAGGGTGCCTCTGCTTTTGTATTCTATCTGGGCATTATTGATTACTAATGGATGGGTTTTCCGTCTGCATAAGGGTATCACTGTGAATTTCGAGAGACTGGTTTGGATATTCCATTGTTTTTCGTAATTATTTACCCTTTCTAATTCCCGCCTGGTGTTGTCGGCCTGTAACGCTTGCGATTTTCCTTGATGTGTTGTTATTTGAGTGATGTTATCTGCATACATAATATCTTCGTTACCTATTCTAGTGGGAGGCGGGGTGTCACTTGTGTAGATAGTATATAGGGTGGGGGAGAGGACGCTCCCCTGAGGGACTCCGATCATGAGTGGGAATGTCTCTCCTGTGTGTTGTTCTACCCTCAGTCTGGCATTTCTGCCTTCAAGAAAGGTGTTCCCCTGAACAGTTTTGGGATGGGCAGATTGTGGTGGCGTAAGCATTTTTCGAATATTGTTTGAAAGCAGCCTGGGTGCAGAACAACCTCCTCATGGGTGTGTTTGACAATCATGTTGGCTAGCATGTCACGGTCATGGAGGTATCTGTCTCTGGCATTCAACAAGATTGTAGAGTCTGTAGTGGCTGCAGGAACCATAGTGACTGCAGAAGTCGGGGTCCCGACCATCACTACATCTCTGTATGTCCGTGTAGTGATTGCAGGAGTCGGGGTCCCTATCGGCAGCACAGCCTTGTATGGTGATATTAATGTTTTTGTGGCTTTTTGTTGTGCTTCCTTGATTTTTTCTTTTCTTTTGGGACAGTACATTGACATAGTACTGTGAGGCCCAACACAGTTAAGGCATTTTAGTGGTGCATTACACTGGGTCCAGGTATGTCCCCTAGAGGTACATTTGGGACAGATCTTTTATTCCCTGGGTTTGGGGCAGGTCACACTATCATGATACTCAATGGCATAGCACCTGAGGCAGGTACGCGTGTGGTGGTACTGTTCCTGTTGTATTTGGTGGTACGGTATGCTATAGGTGAATGCGAGGAGACCTGATTTGGTTGCTTTTTCAGCAACCTCGGTGCTTTTGAACTGAATTTTGATTATGCATTTGCCTTTTTTACTGGTGAATTTTTTGACATAGTCCACCCTGTTCTTCGCCCAAGCATTTTCTTTTTCAATCACTGCTTTTATTACCACTTCAGACTCTTCGTCCACGGATTCATTCGTTTGGAAGCAGAGAACAGTTCTTTTAGCCTTCAAAGAATTGATTTTGATTTTGCCGCTTGCAGCGGCTACTTTATTGTGCACCCCACACTCATCCTGTGAGCGGTAGCGCAAAAGGATTACAGAGTAGGGTTTACAAAGGGTCATAATAATTAACCCCCGTTGTCAGGATATTATGGCACTGAAAGTTACACAGTATTTCATTTACATTATTTGTTTAGTTCTATACATAAAGGGTAACTTATTCACAAATGCGTGAGAACAGGCGTGTGAGGCAGTATGTCTGGCCTCACACTTTGTTATTCACATTTACGTGGGAGGTATTCAAGCACATTGCGTATTTGGTTCTGTACATGAGAATTGATATAGTTACTAAGTGCAAAAAAGTGGATACAATCTTAATATGTCGGCTATCTTGCCATTAGAGATGAAGTGTTGTGCCATTTCACACACAGTGTGCTTGGACCTGTCCCTAAAAGGTTCTATCTTCACACAGTCGAGGACGTAGTGTTCAAGTGTGTGGCCATATGTATGGCCACACACTTTACATTTAGTTTTGTTTACATCTGCTTGAGGAACATACTGCCAAAGGTACTTATATCCTAACCTTAATCTAGCGGTTACAACATCTTGTAATCTAGTGATCTTGTTACTTGCTCCATATACATGTTTCACTTGATACATCTCATCATGGTAACCTATGGATCGACTAGTGCCTGTTTGCACTTGTCTACTTGCGTCAAACTCATCAATAAGTTCTTTCCTAATTACAGTTTTAAGGGTTCTTTTTGACAGACCCAAATTGTATTCAACGGTGTCTTTGTTAGACGCGAGTTTGGCGAGGGCATCAACTCTGTCATGTTTTATGAGGCCTATGTGAGAGGGGATCCACAACAGTTTGACCCTGACACCCCGGTCAACAAGGCACGCATATTTGTGTCTGGCTTCAGAGACAAGAGCGTGACAACCTGAGTCGAGGGTACCAAGGGCAAGTAGTGAGGATAGAGAGTCAGTGATGATGAGACTGTCAGTAACAGTGGTTTCAATGAATTTAATAGCTGTGAGTATGGCAACTAATTCAGTTTGTAGAGTGGATGCCCAGTTGTTAATTCTAACTCCTTTCTCAATTATATTACCGTCAGGTTGAGTCACAACAATAGCACTTCCAGCCCTCCCACAGGCGGTGTTTAGAGATCCATCAGTGTAGATGGTCTGTGTGATATTATCATCAGTCTGTAGAGTGTGTATGTGTTCAAGAGCTCTCAATTTGGCAGTGTGTTGGAGATAAATGCTTTGTATAATTAATTTTTTAGGCGGATACGTCGGTATTGTGATATCGAAGGGAACTGTCCGCCAGGGTGGCAGGAAGCGCTGTTGTGTCTCAACTTTGTACAGGTGGTCTAGTCCAAACATCTTCATATGTGTAGCTGTAGTTTGGATCCATTTAGACTCAGTAGTCCCATGGTTCATACATTCTAGCAATTTTAAGGAAACAATGTTATCAGGATCACCACGCAGAAGCCTCAGGGCTATCATGAGGTTGACTTCAATTATTCTATCTTTAACACTGGGTATACCTAGTTCTTTCCTCATATTAAGTACTTTAGTGCTCATGGGACATCCTAGGATAATTCTGAGGGCTTTATTTTGCATTTTCTCGAGCTTGTCAACGCCTTTCCCGTCACGAATGACCAGGGCTGGTGCGTGGTAATCTATCAGAGATCTTATATAGCCTAGGTACATTGTTTTAACAATTCTAATATTAGCACCATAGTGCGGGCTGTACCCCGCTACACTTCTAAGAGGTCTCAGTCTGTCAGTACATTGGCGGGTTAGCTGTTGTATGGCAGGTAGGGTACAAGGGACGGAAACACCAAGATATTTAAAAGAAGAAACATAGTCAATAGTGTTGTTACCTATCTTGAACTTGGCGGGGCCGCGTTTGCGGTTACCAGCTTGTTTGTTGAACACCTTAGTTTTGTCAGTGGAGATAATAAGACCGAGGTGTTCACAGGCTGCGTATACATGGTTCAGGGTGGTTTGCATTTCACGATGAGTTTTAGTATGTATAAGAATATCATCAGCATAGCTGATTGAGATATTGCTGGGGTTGTCTGGTATTAAATTTAATAATGCATTCATAAGAACATTGAACAAAGTGGGGCTAAGTACTCCACCTTGAGGGGTACCAAGTTGCATATCTTTAACTTCACTTTTGTAACCCTGAAACAGTGCAGCAGCCCTTCTGTTGGTTAGGTAACCACTTATCCAGTGTAACAGCCTACCTCCTATATCCATTTTGGCTAGTTCGTACAATATCAGTTGCCTATTGGCAATATCAAATGCAGCTTTTAGGTCAAGAAATGTGGTGTATCTGTGCCTTTCATCACCATGCACAGTTAGGAATGTGGTGATGCAATTATGTACACCTTTACCATGGGTGAAGCCATTTATGTTAGGAGACATGTGTTCTCTGATTCTATATAAGAGTCTGCCAAGAACCATCCTCTCAAAGGTTTTACACAGGCAGCTGGTTAGTGATATGGGACGAAAGGCATCAGGCTGTCCTGGTTTCGGTATTGGTACAACAATACTGCTGGTCCATGATGTGGGTAGTTGGCCCTCGGCATGACTCATATTGTACAATACCAACAATGGATTGCCTGGCACGCGCCTTAGTAGTCTAATGATGTTGTAGGTGACTCCGTCCTCTCCAGGGGAAGTAGACCTACCCCTGGCGAGGGCGGCGTCAAGCTCCCACTCAGTATATGGAACATCACACTCATCGTGCTGTTTGCCCAGCATAAAGCTAATAAGATTACTTCTCTCTACAGACTTCGCATCAAGGAGTCCCCGAGTCCTAGCTGGTAACATGTCATAGCTCGACACATGAGCCCACTTTGTTATTAGCTCATTCGACTTTTGCAGAGGGTTTGGATGGGAGACGTGTCTTCTGTTTTTACCTCTGATTATGTTTATGTCTTTCCAGGCTTTGCTGAGGGATGTGTGTTGGTTCAGGCTGTTGACATATGTCTCCCATGCATTTTGTCTGAGTTCGTTTACACGTTCCCTGACAGCAGCAAGGGAAGCTTGATACAATTGTAACATTTGAGGTGTTCTAAATTGTCTGTAACCCTTACCCACCCTCCTGACCCTAGCCCTGAGTTTTTTCAGCTCAGGGTCATTATAGCACTGCTGTTGCCTGTTCCCATTATGCTGACCACGTTTTCTCCTTTTTTTGGTGGAGGCATTGTTGGTGAAGTATACATAAGTCCTATCTATCAGATCGTCATGGAAACTTTGGTAGTTGTCAGGCTTGTAGTCCTTGTACCAGTCATGGATGAAGTCTATGAACTGGCTTTCATGTTCTTGCTTGACTGTGATTCTACGTCTGTTGAGTTTACCACCAGTGGGGGTGTCATTGGCTACATGTATACTAGCTTGGATTGGGCTGTGGTCAGACATAAGATCAGTGACAACATCAGAGCTATGAGTTGTGTATGATAGATTAAAGCCAATACATTTGTCTAGACCCCCGCCATAGATGTGTGTTGGTTCATTATTACCTATAATTTGAACATCTTCATATGCGCTGAGAAGTGAGATAAGTCTCCTACCATTGGTGTTAGTGGTGGAGTCACCTAATTTCTTGTGTCTAGTATTCAGGTCACCCATCAGGACAGTGGGCTCAGTGTGTAAAAAGTCTGGGAGATCTGTGTACTGAAACTGATCTGAGGGAGCATAGGCGTTTAGCACGTTGAGTGTGGAGTTGCCCAGGTGGATAGTGATCCCATGGTACTGAAGGTTGGTAGTCTTTTTGGATACAAGAGGTACATGCGGGAGTGACTTCTTAACATACATCAAACATGTGTGAGTAGAACTAGGATCATAATACACATAATTGGGCAGACTGGGTGGGGGCTTACCATTAGGTGTGAGACACTCCTGCAGACACACAATATCGATGTCCTCAGTCACAACTTTGTGGTGTAGGTCAGGGTATCGTTTTCTAAGGGATGAGATGTTCCAACTCATCACCTTCACCGCTCTGTATCTTTGCCTGGTATTAACACTGGCCATTATGAAATGTATTTGGAACTTTGTCTGGTATTAACACTGGCCATTATGAAATGTATTTGGAAAGAAGCAAAAGGCACTGTATGATACTGTTCTTTTCTGCGCTGCCTGTCCCTTCGGCAGGCAGTAGGCCAGTTAACCTTTTTGAAACATTTCTGGAGCATGTACGGCTCAACAATTGTTGTATTTCAGTGGCAGACAACAACACACTTTGGTTACACTCGACATCACCACCATTTTCTGTTTGTGCTTGTTCATCTTCACTGACCATGTCCACAGAGGCATCAGTAGAACTGTTACCAGTATCACTATTTTCCTCTGCGTGGACACTAGTTCCTGGTGGGTCTTGAGTTTCCACATCTGGTACTGACATCTGAATGTCTTCAGTTTGACTGTAATTTTTCCGTAGTTGCTGCACTGTGTTGGTGGTGTTTTTTTCCTTTAGTGTATCACAGAGGCTCCTTAACATTTCAGTTTGAGCTGTAAACTGAGATTTGAGTTCTTTAATTTCATTTTTCAAATCATTGATCTCTTCACGTTGTGCGTGTTCATGGAGTGTTGGCAGCTACCTGTTGTGTCGGTACGTCTGTGTTGCCCCATGCTGATCTTTCGATGACTGCTGGTGATGATCCTGGAGCTTTGGTGGGGAGGGCGGGCCAGGGGTTGGCCGTAGGGAGTACCCTTGCAGCATTAGTGTTTCTTGAGACCTGCCTGGGTGGCGGGTCTGGGCGCTGAAGGGGTGTAGGAGCTCTAGAACAGTTAGGGTGCCATACAGGAACTCCAACTGTTTTGCAGTTAATACACTTCTGTTGGATGACACCCCCTTGAGCAACTGTATCTCTGCAAACCTGTGTTGCATGTTGCCTTGAGCAGAGACCACACCACGGCTTAGTCGAGGGGCATAACCGGGCCACATGGCCCCAGTGCTGACAGTTGTAACACCTCCGGTTAGGGGGCTGATAGAGAGTTACCTTCAGAGTCCGATAGGCACCACGGACTCGAATGGTCTTGGGTGGGTCTTCCGAGCCAACCCAGTCTGCAATGACTGCATTCTTGCCCCTGAGTCGCTTCGTCCTTCTGATGTAGGGATGAGCTTCTAGTAGTGTAGGGGTCTGGTACTGGTCGAGCCCTATGATTAAGATGGTTTTCTTGCTCGATGGTTGGGATGATTGTTCCATGGTTATTCCCCTTATGCTATTGGTGAGGAGATCCTGTATGACTGCTGGGTCGTTTCTAATCAGAACATGATCTTGTGTACCGACTCTGAACTGAAACTCAGCCTCAGGGTATTTGTCTTCCGCATCGTTCAGCCAGAGATACTTGTCTTCAGGTGATGTACCTTCAGGGAAGTATAATCTTACTCTCATGGGGGGTTGTGGTTGTAGTTGATTGTCTCTAAGTCTTTCTGCCTTTTCGGCCTTCCGCTTGTTCCTGGACTGAACTAGTTGAAAGCCATCTTCTCCGTTGGTGTCAAGGTCAACACCACAGTCGCCTGGCTCACTCAGTGCATCAGGAGAGTTAAAGCGAGTAGCTGGGTCTCCAGTCAACTCAGACATGGTGGAGTTACAGGGCTCGACTTATATGCCTACGTCAGAGGGCCGAGGACTGCTTGGCACTCCTAGGAAGTCAGCGGTGGTTGGGAGGCGTAACCCTCTTAGAGGACAAAGGAGACTGGCATCTACAGCGTATTAGCGGTGTGAGGGGAGGCCATGAGCGGGCCTCCCGCGGAGGGAGTGTGGTGTCGGGGGGACTAAGGTAACAGGAGTTTTCTCAGTTTCAAAGAAGAAGGCAGGATTGGGTCATCGTGCTTTTCCATTAGATTGTCTATACATCTCGGGGACCAGAGGTTATCCAAGTCTTGGTTTTCAAGCATGGGCATGACGAAGCCATCTTTTGCTTCTATTACGTTCTGGTACCTGACATTGTGTTTACGAGCAATCTCTGTCAGCTTCCGCTTGTTGGACCTGTTTGGTAACCTCTGGTCTGTGATTAGTATTTTCGCTTTGACAGTCATTACTGCTTCTTTGAGTGAAGCACGATAGATCGGCGCAGTTATGTGCGTAGCCTAAGACAGTGTATAGCACTGTCAGTCCTACGTTCCCTATGCTGGCAAGAAAGAGGGCCGGGATATCAGTTGCCCCACTGTCTTGGTTGAAGGTTTTAAAGACCACAAGGGCAGTTCACTCCCAAGAACAGCAGTTTGGGATGGCGAAAAGAAGAGGTTAAGATTCAGATTTGAAATGGTGTACAAGTGTGTGATTGTAGTATTGTCGCAACGTTTGGCAGCATGGCACTGGCTGTGTGTGGTGGTGGCGTGGGACGGAGGGTGTCTGGGGCAGCCACTGACTATTAGGCCTGAGGCTGTTCCCCTCACACACACACTGGTCCAGGGTGCCCGGCCAGCTTAAACAGGAAAGAATACTGTTATTTCCCTGTGTGATGCTTAGATCAGTTATTTTTAGTGCGTAATTCTTGAGCCCCAATTTATCCCCCGTAGGGAATGACAAGAATCAGGGCAGTACGACCCGATGGGGCCCAGGAATCTCCGAATTTCCAGGAGCCCTCCCCTACACGTCCGTCCACTGCCAGTGCCAGCGTGGGAGTCGCTGGACACTTGAGGTTGCCCGAGAGGTGAGGGCCTCCCCCAGTCCCATAGCTGGTCGTTTAACCTACTTCATCTCAGAGTGTATTCATGAAAGAGTATGATAAGCATCAAAACACATTAACTTCAAATTCAACTTCAAGATTCTCTCAGTAAACTCAACAGAAGAAATAATTTCCACTTGCTAACACTTAGTACTTATCAAACATAGAATAAATATGCATCAAAACTGCTTTTGGTAAGCATGGTGTGAGTGGTTAGGCACGTGGGAGGGATATTTTTAAGAAATATCTAAACCGCTGCTACCATCTGCAACAATATCTTTATTTTTACCATTCTTAATTCTATTTATTTACTTACTTTTACTCTTTCTTTATTTTAATCTTTCTGTCTTTGTTCGTAATACTTGTGAGAGAGAGGGAAGGCGGTAGGAAGGATTTTTTAGCTTAGCAAAATTATTGACAAATCCTGAAGTACAGTTTGCCTATCCAGTGTAATTCAATCAGGAGGTCCTGACACTTCTCTGCCACGCAGGACAGAGGTTCATACACAAAGAAATACATCGTATTCATTGACAGCATACATATATATTATACATATACATATATATATATATATGCATATGTGCATACCTATGCATATGCATACACACACACATACACATACCTACATATATATACACAGATCAGATTCATGTGGGTAATGTCACTGTTCACTGCCACGCAGGACAGAAGTTCGTACACAAAGAGTACATCATATTCATTGACAGTACATAAAGGTCAGAGTCAGATGAGATTGCCCCGGAGGGGCTAGTTTATTGGGCACCCCCTTACATCCTTACATCCTGTGCAAGGTGAAGGGCAGAAGCGTTTACAGTGCCCATCTGGGAAGCACGCAGAGTTCATGCTTGCCTTTATGATCATGCATTAGGGCGTAAAAGCCTGAAGGGTGATGGGTTTTGTCAGCAAGTTACATAAAGTGACAGAATGATGAGTGTGTGGGGGGAAATATCCTGGTACAATTTATCTCTTTATGGCAAAGCGTGGCAGGTCCCTAATAATGTCAAGTGCTTGGCCATAGCCATAGGCTCTAACAGCATTGAGCGACATACCTTTTAGTGTGAATGTGATGGCGTGTACGTCGGTAGTGTCGGCTCCAAGGGGGACGTCGAGAGGTTGGTAGGGGACGTCCTTCTTGGTGTAGATACATAGTCCACTAGCATGTCCGCATGGTGGTCAATTTATGTGGAGAACTGGAGTGGATGGGCCCCAGGTGCCGGCACACCGGCGGGGGAAGACAGGGAGCCCCCGGCCCCCCCCCCGGTGTCCTCGGGTCCATGAGCGAGAGGTGGGGGGAAGAGGGGAGCCAGTGCAGGCTCTGTCTGGAACGTGTGGACACCAGCTGTGGTGCCAGGCGGCAGTGGAATAGGCCGTGAGCAAGAGGGGCACACAGGGGGCTACCAGGTTGTGTCATACCAGAAGAGGGGGGTGACTGGGTAGCAGCTGGAAGCAAGGGTAGTCCGTTGGAGATGGCAGTACAGAGTGTGTCATAGTCTTTCAATACGGTTGGTAAATTCGTGTAAGAGGGACATGATCTGTGGCGTGTCACGGAGGGGAGGCGGGTGTGGGGGACACCCGTGGGGGCACAAGGTCCGACAGCGTGTGAGTAGAGACGGGAAAGAGGCACAGTTGTAGTTGAGTGAGGAGACGGCTGGGACTGCTGTATTGCAGCCAGGTGAGGCCAGGCAGGGGCAGGTGTTGTTGAAGAAAGCTCGGTAGGCTGGAGGAAAGGTTGAGATGGACGCAGCCTCCGGGGAGGCTTTTCTACTGGGACGGACGGACGTTTGGAGCATTGTCGTGAGTCAGCATTGTGCCAGCCACCACAATTACAACACCTGGGGTCAACAACATAGCCCACACCACCCCCAATGAGGTGGACTTTGATTTTTTGGGCACAGACGGAGGAGTGATGGTTACGCGAACAGAAGCGAAATCTGGGACGATCATGTTGGCATCTGGAGGTGCAGGTGCGACCCCAATGAGAGCAGATGACACAAAGAGCAGGCTCGGGGTGATATGGTTCAGCGTACAGTGGAGGGAGGACTGGGTAGGCATCAACAGTAGTTGGGCACTCCCTCCCCTTCCATTTAACTATGACAGCTGCTTGTGGGGTCTTCCCTCGGTAGTGTCGACGTATGCTGAGTATACGTGGATTAAAGTGACGAGCATCTTCGACTTCAGCTTTGTTCGTGTTCTTGGTATTAAGTTCTATCTACAGGAGCGAACATAAACACCTGGATAGTTTCGTAGGTTCTATTCACTAGATAAGAGATATGTACACAAGGGAAGTAGCGCTCCTTACTCTGTCCTGGGGTCAACTGCTCTCTAGGCGACGTATGGTAAGTGATACATAAACAGCTTCCATATGTCGCCAGGCACATTAATTAAGCATGTGGGACATGGTAATTACATTGCCACACGCTGCTAGCTAGGCTGAATAAATAATGTATATAAATGGAGCACATACATAATATACATACATAATATATAATACAGCATACATAATATACATACACCTCCCTCCCCCCTATACGCTCATAGCAAAGTCTTGAGCGGACCTTTTCTTTTGGATCCGTTCTAAGCGTCGAGGGACTTGATCACTGGGAAGGGTATGGGACTCAACACTGGTGGCGGGGTCAGCAGAAGGCGTTGTTACAGGGCGGAGAAAACGGCGGTTCCTCCACCACACACAACCACTGGGTAATCACACCTGGTAGTCCCGCGACCTACCGAGACCCATGACTACGCCTACTTTGTCCCAACGTAGGGAGGTCGGGTCCTGAACACGGACTTGGGTGCCGACACTCAACCTGGGGAGAGAACGGGCGTGGTCCTTGTAGCGGGCGACGACGTCTTGAACACGTTCGGCGGCTCGGCGATCACAATCCTCTGTCTTGGCCTGCCACTCCTTGGAGAAGGACTGAGGGTGAGCAGGGACACAAGAACGAAGGGGGCGTCCATACAAAACCTGGGCAGGGGAGCGTCCGGTGTTGTTAGGTGTGTTGCGGAGTTCAAGAAGACCCCGGTCGAAGGCCTCGCAGTCAATATTCCCAGAAGGGGCCACCTTAAGGATGAGGTGCTCCAAGGATTTGACAGCAGCCTCAGCGTGGCCGTTGGACTGCGGGTAATGGGGCGATGACAACACATGCCGGACTCCCCATCGGTCAAGGAACACAGCAAAGTCCCGGCTTGTGAACTGAGGCCCTCCGTCGGTTCGCAGGCGCACAGGAACGCCCACGTCACGGAAGTAGTGGCGGAACTTGCTGATGGTGGCGGCAGACGTTGTGTCATTACCGCACTTGATGATAACCGGCCAACCAGAGAGACGGTCGACGATAACAAGGAAGGACTTTCCTGACAGAGAAAAAGTCGGCCGACACAGACTCAAAGGGGCGGGTGGGGTTGTCGTCACTCATGAAGGGTTCCTGCTGCTGGCTGGGTTGTAATACTTGGCAGGGCTCACACGCACGGACAACTTTGGAGATGTCGGAGTCGATGCCGGGCCAGAACACAGTCTGTCGTGCACGCCGTTTGGTGGCCTCAGCTCCACGGTGACTGTCGTGAAGGCGAGCCAAGACGTGGGGACGTGATGCAGCAGGGACAACTAACAACTACACGTGCTCCGTACAGAACAAGGTCTCCGTCGCAGTAGAGTTCATCGCGGAGTTTCCAATACGGGAGCAGGGTGTTATGAAGATCGTAGCGGTTGCTAGGAAATCCATTCCTCACACACTCGACGAGTCGGACGTAGGAAGGGTCATCTCGGGCCGCTGTTCGAAGGTCCTCCATTGCCTTGTCGTCATCTGGTGACAGGTCCGAACGAAGGGATTGCACGGCGTGTAGAGTGACCACAGTCCTGACGGAAAGAGCGAGGTCGGCGTCGAGCACACGGTCTTCTGGAGTAGGGCGGCTGACAGGAGAGCGGGATAAGGCATCAGGGATGCAGAGCTCCTTACCGGCACGCCACACTGCTGTGAAGATGTACGCCGAAAGCTTCTCTTTCAGACGCTGGAGGCGAGGGTTCTCAACGGCGTCCAGCGTGTAGTGGTTGAGAATCGGGACAAGCGGGCGATGGTCAGTCACTAGGTGAAAGTGTTGCAGGCCTATGAGGTAAAACCTGCACTTGGACATCGCCCAAACCACAGCCAACAGCTCCAACTCAATAGTGGCGTAGCGCGTCTCGGTGTCAGAGAGGAAACGCGAGCCACACTGGACGAGCCGGAACTGCCCTCCACCGTGATTTTGCAGTAGGGCGTATCCCACGCCATACAAGCGTGAGGCATCTGTCTGCAGAACTGTCGGCAAGGCTGGGTCAAACGTGGCGAGGACAGGTGGACTAGACAGGGCCTGTTTCACTTGCTGGAAGGCCTTGTCGTGGTCGGGGGTCCACAGGAATGTCCTCTTGGGGCTCATCAGGGGGCGAAGTGGTTGGGCAGCTGCGGAGATGTCCGACGAAAACTCTGCTAACTGGTTGACGAGACTGATGAAGGACCTCAAGTCGGTGAGGTTAGCAGGGGTAGGAAAATCCGTGATGGCTCGGACCTTTTCCGTGTCAGCTGCGATACCATTCCCTGAGAGGGTGTACCCACAAAAGTCCACTGAAGAGCTGGCCAGAACAAACTTGTCGGCATTTAGGGTGATGCCGTGCTTCCGGCACCTGTTGAGTACCTCGTAGATATGGCAGAGGTGATCCATGTAATCCTCATCGTACACGAGTATGTCGTCGACCACTTTCACGCAGTTTGCCAGACCTTGCAGAGCCATATCACCTCGAAGACAGAAAGCGTCTCCTGTAGCGGCGAATCCCATAGGACCACGGCAAAAACTGTAACGTCCATGCAGGGTGATGAAAGTTGTAAGTGGTCGGTCTTCTTCGGCAAGCTCTATCTGCCACTATCCACACAGGGCGTCCATCGTCATGAAGAAGCGCGCCTTCGGGTTCACACTGCGTATAGCTGCAAAGGGCGTGGGAGAAGGGTGAGCAGGACGAGACACCTGGCTGTTGAGCTTGAAGAGGTCAGTGGTGATCCGAACACCACCTTTGGGTTTTGCGACGACTACCACAGGGTGACACCATGGAGACGGGTCATCACCGGCTGGTGCAATAATTTCTTGGGCGACCATGGAGTCCAGCTAGTTTTTGACCGCCTCGCGGAAGGCCAGGGGAACCAGTCGAGGGGTGTAGATAGCGAAGGGCTTCGCGTCGTCCCTCAAGTGGATCCTCATGGGGGGACCTACCATCTTCTTGAGAGGCTTGGATTCCAGAGCGGACTTGGTAACCAGAACGTCGCTGAATTCCTTCAGGAAGTACTTCCGAGCATCCGAAGGAGAGGTGTCACTGGCAAGAGGCAGGGGTAGGGCGGCAGCAGGGTCGTTGCTGCTCCCTTCTTGCACCTTGTTGGCGTGTTTTACCTCGAGAATAGGTTTGGGGAAGCCCTGGGAGATGATGGCCAACTCTTGACAATGTCTGTAGGACAGCAAAGGAGTCGGGACACCGTTATGCACATCAATCCAGGCTTGACACGACCTGTTGCCAAAGGTGATTTGTGCTTGGAGTGAACCTAGGGCCGGGGTCATCTGTGAACCATCTGCCATAAAGCGGAGATCCTTGGGGGGCGGTCCTAGATCACTTGGAGAGAGCCCCAAGCATTGCAAATGCTGGGGACCGATGACTGTAGCATCAGCGCCGGTGTCGGGCAACATCTGAAGACGGGATGACACACCGCCGTAGGTCACGATAACGCTGATGTGCTGAGGGACTTTGGTCCTGGGACGCGAGGGGGAGCACACATTCCTAATATGGCTCGAGCGTTGTCCAGGGTCGTCATGCTTCTGATTGGAAGACTGTGGGCGGCCCTCACTGGTGGAAGGGCGCTGAAGCTTCCGCCGACGCTGTCCCTTGGGTTTGTTGGTAGGGCAACACTTGTCATAGTGGCCTAGACGACCGCACACATTGCACTCGACGCGTTTAGCTGGACACCGTACTGTGAGTGACCAGTGGCCCTTATGGTCACAACTGTTGCATGTAGACTCAGCAGCTGGACACACCTGTGTTCCGTGCTGCTTACCACAGTTGTTACAAAATGAACCGGGCGTGGACGTGGTGAGCGAAGGCGTAGGAGCAAACTTCTTGTCCTTCTTGTACCGGGACACAGCGCGTACAGCTGTAGGGGGAGCTCGGATGGCAGAGGTGGCACACCTGGCAGCCTCATAGGAGCGACATATCGTCAACACATCCTGAAGAGAAGAGGAAGAGTCGAGGGAGGTGAGGCGTTGGACAAGTTCCTCGTCCTTAACACCCATCAGGATCACCTGCTTCAACTGGGTCTCCTCGCAATGCTGGTGGTTACCTAAGCATATATCTACCTCTTCCGAGGCTCTCTTGAGTCGTACATAAAAGGCGTCAAAAGTCTCCCCCTCCATCTGTCTGCAGCTAAACAATTCCCTCCTGCGCAGAACTTCATTCTGCTGTCCTTTGATGTGCCGTTGTAGAATGTCCAATACCTCCTCTACAGACAACGAAGAGGTCGGAGGTACCTGCAACGTATGTTCTAAGACACGCTGAGCTTCCAAGGACAGGCACATACGCAGCTGGATGAGTTGTTTAGGCTGTGACAAACTCTGGAGATCCACCATTGTAGCATAATCAGTCCACCGTCGCCGCCATTCACGAAAAGTCTGGAAATTCACATCAGGCTTCAAGATGGGCGGTGTTTGAGCAGCCGCTTTAGGTGGGGCTGGGGGGCATGAAGGAAGCATTGATGAGGTATCTGAACCAGTCAGTACCGAGGCAGTGTTAGAGCCAGGGGCTTGGTTAACAGTGAGGCGAGATATCAAAGCTTTAAACCGTGCACTGTCTCCCAATCTCCGTTGGTGGTCTCTCTCTGCTTCTGCTTGTCTTCTTTCTTCGTCCTCCACACGTCTTTTAGCAAAGTCGTGACGCCGTTCATCTCTCATAAACTTCATTAAAGCAATTATCTCTGGCGACAATGCTGAATATCGAGGTGAAGGGCTGCGCGATGTTGTGGGAGCTGGAGCGTCATGGTCAGCCTGGTCATCCATCTCTGCCGAGCTGTCATCCGACTGACTCATCCGGGCTTTGGCTCCAAGACTGCGTAAGGCACGAGACATAATTACTTAATCTGTGTACTGTCTTAAATCAGTGTTGACCGGTCAGCCCGTCGTATCAACAAGATCTGAGACAAAAAATTAATTAAATGCACAGATAAGTAGATTATATATATAAAATATATATAAAGGAATGGCCGCAGTCAGTGTGTTAATACGTGTGTGTGTGTGTGTGTGTTGGGCGGGTGAGAGCACTCTCCTCGAGCTGTGAAGGGGGGTGGAAACGACGACTAGCGTCAGTTACCCTCTGGACATGGCGAGAGGAGGATGCACTGAACTTTACTCCTTACAAATGCCCAGAACATGCCTTGTACCTTGGGAATCCTTTAGAACAAGGTCACACATTTATGGCACAAAACACACAATGCACTAAACACTTCACAGAAAATCACTGTCACTGACACTGCTCAAAGTTGCTATAAATTCTTCGAGGAGCGGCGGTTGGTTGACACAGAGAAGGGAGGTCCATAAGCCGGCTTCCCACAAAGTTTACACTGTCACTCGTAATTATCCAGTAAAAGTACACACTGAGCCATGTTCGTGTTCTGGGTATTAAGTTCTATCTACAGGAGCGAACACAAACACCTGGATAGTTTCGTAGGTTCTATTCACTGGATAAGAGATATGTACACAAGGGAAGTAGCGCTCCTTACTCTGTCCGGGGGTCAACTGCTCTCCAGGCGACGTATGGTAAGTGATACATAAACAGCTTCCATATGTCGCCAGGCACATTGATTAAGCATGTGGGTCATGGTAATTACATTGCCACACGCTGCTAGCTAGGCTGAATAAATAATGTATATAAATGGAGCACATACATAATATACATACATAATATATAATACAGCATACATAATATACATACAAGCGTATAGGGGGAATTGTTTAAGTAGGATATGGCAGCATTCCTCTGCATCAGCAGGGTGGGGGGGGGTTCAGGACAACCCCGTCATAGCCATCAGTACTGAGCATTTCATAGACCTCGGGTGTTGTACACTTGATAAACTTGATAAAGTCATGGTTCTTACCTTTTTGGAATTGAATGGTGAGGCCGTGTTGTTTCCAATACTTTGTTGTCCAATTAACACGTCCTCAACGGTTTTCAGTGAGTCCTTGGGAAAGTGTAGATGCAATTTACTTGGTTGGTTGGGAGACGGGAAGGAGGGAGGCGAGGCGAGGGGAGGCTCGCGCCCTTAGCCGTGGTGTTGCCACTCAGGCGAGTGATTCCCATAGAAACATAACTGTCACTATCACTGAGGTCTGACTCTTGCAAGATGTGGGATGCACTATGACTATCCGTTTCAGAAATGTCTGTATCCATGAGAGAGGAGGGGACGTCTTTCCTGGGGCGTTTACGACGACGACGCCCACCATCGCCTGGAAGAGAGCCGGCATTGGGGGTAGGAAACAAAGGAGGCCTTTGTGAGGACAGCAGGAGCACCGGGTACACACGTCTACCCACCTACGTGGTCCGAGTGCGACTGCGGGAGGAAGGAGGGTTGTTAGAGGAGAGTGGGAGGTGTGGAATGAGAGGAGGAGGGGAGGGTAGACCTTCCCTTTGGTCAACCTTCCCCCAAACTGAGGGTAGGTAGAGAGGGAAGAATGAGATGATACTGAGAGGGAAGAGGGAGAGAGGAGGATAACTGAGGGAACAGGGATAACATGTGATAACTAAGACTCTAAGAGAAACAGGTGATAGATGTGTTGTCACTCAGACTCAATGTATCACTGCATAATACCAAAGACACTTAGAAGGTCATCAGGGAAATCAAGTCAGCCAAGAAGTCTTATTATCCCAGGAAAGTGTACGGCCTTAAGGAGGTCGGCATCGGTCAGTGGTACTCCAAGGTAAAAGATTTCTGTGGTCTTAACCGTCAATCTCCCACACTTCCTTTCATCTCACATTTACCTAGTGAGGAGGCAGCTGAGATAATTAATAACCACTTTGCTACCATATGTCATACCCTACCAAGTCTTGACCTCACTCTCCTCCCGGCTTACTTACCTTCCCCCTCCCCCCCGCCTCCCAGTGTTCAACCATTTGAAATCGCCAAAAAACTTTTGAAATTTCTTTTCAAACGCTCCACATCCTCAATTGACCTCCCAATCAAATTTACAAGGAGTTTGCAGTCGAACTTGTCACCCCCCATCTGTTCTATTATTAATGCATCCCTCAGATAAAGCAAATGCCCTAATTAGTGGAAAACCGAATTTGTCACCCCTATCCCCAAGGTCACCACCCCACGGTCCCCTAACGACCTCAGGCCAGTTGCCATTACCCCCATACCCAGTCTACTCTGTGAAGACTTTGTTTGTGAGTGGGCATTTGCTAGAATTTATCAGTCAATTGAGCCACAGCATTTGGCAATATGAGGACCTCTTCTACATCACACTGCTTAGTTAGTTTCCTGGATTTCCTGTGTATGTATATTATGTATGCTGGATTATGTACTATGTATGTATATTATGTATGTGCTCCATTTATATTTATTCAGCCTAGCTAGCAGCGTGTGGCAATGTTATTACCATATCCCACACGCTTAATTAATGTGCCTGGCGACGTATGGAAGCTGCTAATGTATCACTTGCCATACGTCGTCTATGGTAGTTGACCCGGACCTTAGCTAGGGAGCAGTGCTACCCACCTCTGTGTACATACTCTTATCCAGTAAACCGAACCTACAAAACTATACAGGTGTTTGTGTTCTCTCCTGTATATAGAACTTATTACCCAGAACATCTAACATGGCGCAGTGCGTAGTTTTACTGGATTATTACGAGTGATTAGTGCAAGTTTGTGGAAAGCCGGCTGATGGATCCCCGCCTTGGGTCAACCCCGCGTCATCCCTCGAAGAATTTCGCAACTTTGAGCAGTGTCAGTGACAGTGATTTTCTGTGAAGTGTTTAGTGCATTGTGTGTTTCGTGCCATTCATGTGTGACCTTGTTCGAACGGATTTCCAAGGTATACGGCATGTTCTGGGCATTTGTGGGGTGTAGAGCTCAGCGCACCCTCCTCTGACCGTTTACAGAGAGCGACTGAGCTACTCCTATCTCCACCCCCCTCCCTCACAGCGCCGCCTCCACCCCCCCTCACAGCTGGGGCGAGACGCTCTGCCTGCCTGGGACACACACACATACATGTACTAACACTTGCTGACCGCGCGGCTTCATTATATATATTTTATATATATAACCTACTTATCTGTGTATTGAATTAAATTTTTTGTCTGAAATCTTGTTGATACGACGGGCTGACCGGTCAACACTGATTTAAGACACAGTACACAGAGGAAGTAGTTATGTCTCATGCCTTACGTAGCCGTGGACCCAGCGCCTGGATGAGTCAAGCGGATGATAGTCCCCCAGAGATGGATGACCAGGCCGGCCCAGCTCCCACAACATCGCGCAGCCCTTCACCTCAACATTCAGCGTTATCTCCAGAGATAATTGCCTTAATGAAGTTTATGAGAGATGAGAGACGCGAGGATGAAGCTCACAGACGTTTGGCGGATGAGCACAGAAGGCAAGCAGAGGCAGAACGAGACCACCAACGGAGAATGGAAGACAGTGCACGGTTTGAAGCCTTGATATCTCGCCTCACTGTTAACCAAGCCCCTGGCTCTAACACTGCCTCGGTACTGAATGGTTCAGATACCTCATCCATGCTTCCTTCACGCCCCCCAGCCCCACCTAAAGCAGCAGCTCAAACACCGCCCATCTTGGAGCCTGATGTAAATTTCCAGACTTTTCGCGAATGGCGGCGGCGGTGGGCTGATTATGCTACAATGGTGGATCTCCAGAGTTTGTCACAGCCTAAACAACTCATCCAGCTGCGTATGTGCCTGTCCTTGGAAGTTCAGCGTGTCTTAGAACATACGCTGCAGGTACCCCCAACCTCTTCGCTGTCTGTAGAGGAGGTACTGGACGTTCTACAACGGCACATCAAAGGACAGCAGAATGAAGCTCTGCGCAGGAGGGAATTGTTTAGCTGTAGACAGATGGAGGGTGAGTCTTTTGACGCCTTTTATGTACGTCTTAAGAGAGCCTCGGAAGAGGTAGATATATGTTTAGGCCACCACCAGCAGTGCGAGGAGACCCAGTTGAAGCAGGTGATCCTGATGTGGGTGTTAAGGACAGGAACCTGTCCCTCACCTCCCTCGACTCTTCCCTCTTCTCTTTCAGGATAAAAGGACGATATGTCGTCTCTATGAGGTGGGCTGCCAGGTGTGCCACCTCTGCTATCCGAAGCCCCCATAGGCTGTAATGCCAGCTTGTTTCCTCGGGTACAAGAAGGACAAGAAGTCTGCTCCTACGCCTTCGCCCACCACGTCCACGCCCTCAACCATTTTGCAACAACTGTGGTGGGGCAGCACTCCATTGCATGCTGTCCAGCTGCTCAGTCTACCTTAGTAACAGTTGTGACCGTATGGCCACTGGTCGCTCACAGTGCGGTGCCCAGCGAAGTACGTACAGTGCAATGTGTGCGGTCGTCTGGGCCACTATGACAAGTGTTGCCCTACCCACAAACCCAAGGGACAGCGTCGGGGGAAGCTTCGGCGCCCTTCTACCAGTGAGGGCCGCCCACAGTCGCCAAATCAGAGGCACGACGACCCTGGACAAAGCCCGACCCATATTAGGAGGGTGTACTCCTCGCATCCCAGGACCAAAGTCCCCCAGTGCACATCAGTTGAAGCCATCGTGACCTACGTATGTGTGTCATCTCGTCTTTCAGATGTTGACCGACCGCGCTGATGTTATTGTAGTCATCGTGGTCCCCTGTAGCATTTTGGTGATGCTTGGGGCTCTCTCCAAGTGATCTAGGACTGCCTCCCAAGGACCTCCGCGTCACAGCAGACGGTTCATAGATGGCCCCAGCCCTAGGTTCACTCTATGCACATGTCACCTTTGGCAACAGGTCGTGTCAAGCCTGGATTGACGTGCATAATGGTGTCCTGACTCCTTTGCTGTCCTACAGACATTGCCAAGAGTTGGCCATCATCTCCCAGGACTTCCCAACACTGATTCTCGAGGTAAAATGCGCCAACAGGGTGCACAAAGGGAGCTGCAACTACCCTGCTGCCGCCCTGCCCCTACCTCTGGCCAGTGACACCTCTCCTTCGGTAGTTGTCCCTGCTGCTTCACGTCCCCACGCCTTGGCTCGGCTTCAATGACAGCCACCGTGGAGCTGAGGCCACCAAACGACGTGCACGACAGACTGTGTTCCGGCCTGGCATCGACCCCGACATCTCCAATGCTGTCCAGGTGTGTAAGCCCCGCCACGTATTACAACCCAGCCAGCAGCAGGTACCCTTCATGAGTGACGACAACCCCACCCGCCCCTTTGAGTCTGTGTCGGCCGACTTTTTCTGTGTGTCCGGAAAGTCCTTCCTGGTTATCGTCGACCGTCTCTCTGGTTGGCCGGTTGTCATCAAGGGCGGTGTAATGACACGACGTCTGCCGCCACCATCAGCAAAGTTCCGCCACTACTTCCGTGACGTATAGCCTTGCACGCCAACCGACGGTGGAGTTTCCCAGTTCACAAGCCGGGACTTGCTGCGTTCCTGGACCGATGGGGAGTCCGGCATGCTGCTTCATCGCCCCACACCAAGTAGGGTCCAACGGGCCGCTTGGGAGTGCCAAGCTGTCAAATCTTGAAGCACCCTCATCCTTGGCAGGCCCCTCTTTGGGAATATTGACTGCGAGGTTCTCTGACCAGTCTTGAACCCGCAACACACCTGCTAACTTCTACACCCCGACGCCCTGCCCAGGTTTTGTATAAGCCCCTCGTTCTTGTGTCCAGTGTTTCACCCTCAATCCTTCCAAGGAGTGGCAGGCCAAGACAGAGGATTGTGATCGCCGAGCCGCCGAACGTGTTCAGGACATCGTCGCCCGCTACAACGACCACGCCTGTTCTCTCCCCAGGTTGAGTGTCGGCACCCAAGTCCGTGTTCAGGACCCGACCTCCCTACGTTCGGACAAAGTAGGCGTAGTCATGGGTCTCGGTAGGTCACGGGACTACCAGGTGCGGTTACCCAGTGGTCGTGTGTGGTGGAGGAACTGCCGTTTTCTCCGCCCCGTAACAATGCCTTCTGCTGGCCCCGCTACCAGTGTTGAGTCCCATACCCTTCCCAGTGATGAAGTCCCTCGACGCTCAGAACGGATCCAAAAGAAAAGGTCCGGCCAAGACTTTGCTATGATGTATAGGGGAGGGAGGTGTATGTATATTATGTATGCTGGATTATGTACTATGTATATGTATATTATGTATGTGCTCCATTTATATTTATTCAGCCTAGCTAGCAGTGTGTGGCAATGTATTTAAGATATCCCACATGCTTAATTAATGTGCCTGGCGACGTATGGAAGCTGCTAATGTCTCACTTGCCATACGTCGTCTATAGCAGTTGACAAGCAGCCAAGCTGAGGAGCGTTACTTCCCTCTGTGTACATATCTCTGATCCAGTAAATCGAACCTACAAAATCTATACAGGTGTTTATGTTCTCTCCTGTATATTGAACTTATTATCCAGAACATCTAACATCCTGCACAAAAACCTGCAGAAACGTAAGACATCACTGGCCGTTGCCCTTGTTGACTTCAGGAAGGCTTTTGACCTTGTTGATCATTGCACTGTTATCAACAAGGCCATTGCACTAGGGCTGCCCACCAACCTGGTCTCATGGCTGACTGGTTTCCTGAGTGAGCGTCGTCAGGCAGTCAGGTACCAGGGTTCTGTCTCCACATTCCAACACCTCAAGTGCGGTGTTCCCCAGGGGACCAAGATGGGACCACTGTGCTTCCTGATCCTGATCAACGACGCTCTATCGGACACTCCTCACAGGTGGAAGTACGTGGATGACTGCGCTGTGGGGATTACAGTGGACGACACCTCACCGGACTACTCATCGCTACAAGGCACCCTGGACAGGCTACAGGCATGGACTACAGAGAACAAGGTCACCATCAACCACACCAAAACCGTAGTCATGCACATCAATACCGCCACCACTCCAGTGCAAGCTCCAGCAGTCACAGTGGGTGCCCATCCTCTCCAGTTAGGGCAATCTGCCAAACTCCTGGGTGTTACCATAGACCACAAACTGGAATGGAAGGCCCATGTAAACAAAACAATCAAGGTAGCCTTGTACCGACTCTACATGCTACGGCGACTTAGGTCACTTGCGGCACCCACGCCAGAGCTGAGGACTATCTACAACGCCTTTATTCTTCCCAAACTAACGTATGCGTCAACCAGCATGGTCGCCTTCTCTCAACTCTGCTTAACAACGCCACCTAGAGAAGTTACGTAAAAGGGCCTGAAGAATCATGCTCGGCGCAGACTACTCCGGCTACAACAATGCTCTCTCCACCCTGGAAATGCCATCCCTGAGTGACCTCCACCACCAAGCACTAGCAAGGTTTGGCAGTGGACTATTGCACCATCCTCGTCATCACCACCTCCTGCCACCGGCAGTCCCCCGCCTACCTCGCGCAGTCCACCACTACAACAAAATTCAGCCCATAAGAGTCCACAGTGATAGATATAAGAATAGCACCATCCCATCTATTGTTAAAATAATAAAAAAAACTCCTGATTTATGTACTGTACACCCCTGTAAATGTATTCAACGCATATCATTATGTCTAAATCAAATGTAAGTTTGCATATTTTCAGCCACCGGCTGCAACTCTATTATTATTATTATTATTATTATTATTTTTATTACTCTAGCCCATACACAGGAGAATTGAGAACTAATCATAACGGTTCTTCGTTTATTAACGACGTTACTCAGAATAGACTGTTACACTTTCAAAACAATAAACCTACTTCCCGAGAAAATTAAACAGGGGTCACATGAATCACAATATATTTCATGACACGAATAAAACTTTAAGTGTACTCACCGAGATATATCCACACTGAAGAAATCTGGCTGACCAGACATTTGTCTACACTTAACCAAATCAAACCAGACTCATGGTTCGAAAATCAACTGCCCGCCTTGCTGGGGCATGATGTCACACTCACAGGCCACTGTGATTGGCTCATGCCTCAGGCTTCTTGGGTATTCCTGGTTAGCGGGAAACTCATGTGGTGTGTTGTGGCGGGTAATCGTTGTCTAAGCTTAATTTTCCTGTATTTCCTCTAAACAAGACACAATTTACTCCAAAAAGCATAACATTGGTACATGATAATGATGATGATTATGGGAATGACGTTGACGTTTTCGGCCTGCTGACTCTCTGCCTGTGCTGTTGATGACTTGACTGAATCCAGCATTCCAAGAGGTCGAAATCAACATTGGCTCTTTGCCCCCATCTTTATACTTGACACATAGGAGGTTCCCCTGACGCCATTCAGCTACCCAGTAGGAAAGCCCACATCTCATGGATGGTGGTGTGTCCCTCACGGATACACTAGTGGGTGCGTGACTGTGGGTTGGTGGCTAGGTACCCTTCATTGTTAGCGATTTATTGATCACTGTGCCTATTTGTCTCTTCCACTATTTTGTCAAGAAGGGTGCCCTTGAAGAACTCGTTGAAATAATCAATGGGTTTGGCGTCCTGTGGTGGCGTGTGTTTGGGGCTTGGTGTGGCAGTGAAAGGGCTGGGTCGCTGCCCTATATCTCTGATCTATGCATACATTCCCAAATTGTATAATTTGCTACACATTGGGATGTGGAAGGTACACTACCAAATCATTTACACATTTACTGTCTATATTTTTGGGCATGTATGCATATAATCATTGCAGTACAGATACATATTTTTTTACAATGCAGACTTAAATTTGGCATTAAGTTTCCTGCCCAAATTCGCTCCGCTCCTCACACTGTTCCAAGTAATGTCTGCGGCTACGCACTTGTATTTTATTAGTTCATTTAGTTATACACCACTTTACGGCTAAGAGTTAATTCTGGCAATATTAATCCAGTAATCGAAATATTTATGTGATGTTCAGCAGGGTGTCAGCCATACTTAAACAGGCAATTGAAGTCCTTTTTTTTGTTGGGTGTTACAGGAGGACGTTTTGGTATTCAAGAAAAAATATGTAATAAGTGCCGCGACTTTCCGGACAGAGTGACAGAGATCTAAACTCTTATCTCTGTATTACTTTAAACAGCCCCAAGTTCAATGATTTAATAACTTTTGATTATTAAAATAAGACAACTAAATTCTGTGATGTGTTTCTGACCAGGAGGAACGAAAGATGGTAACAAGATGGCAAGTCTAGTAAGGAATGGTGATCTAGCAGGTGTGAAAGCTATGTTAGCTGATGGCAAACCTGTGGACGCACCTGATGATACCAGTAAGTATGTTCTTGCTCTCCTGACTCATTGTCACGGGAAGTAGTAAACATGGGATGGTGACGATGAACATGGTAAACAGACTGCATATATATTTACACTATTTACTATATACAAATGTAAAAGAAAACATGTGCAGCTAACTCCACTCCTGTATTTACCACTTAACGTTGACAATCCTCTCTCACCCTGAGGTGTGTGTAAAGGCCTGGCCTGTAGGATATAAATCCCTTGCCAGCCTAATCAGGATCTTATAAAAAGGAAAGTCAACAACCATGGGTTTCCAAGGTGTAACAAACAACCGTTAGAGATGACATCTCTTTACTACGAAAATAATCGCACTAATTTAACTCTGACACCACTCACACAAATATTAAATAAATAGCACTGGAGTCAAACAATTACTTGAAACAAAACAATTAATACAACAAAGTATAGGTATTTCCTACGGATGCAGATGAATACTCCTTCTAACCAGCACGGTGGAATGTTCTGGTAACGCGGTGATCTGCTATCCGGGGTAAGGTCCAGGGCAGCTTCCTCACTTAGCGCCGGCGTTGGTGGGCGATGTCTAGCCACACAGGAGAGACGCCAGGGCACGAACGGTGGATAGGGCGCGGAGGAAGTGACGATCACGTGGCAGCCGCGGCAGTAGGTGGAGTAGGTGACCAGAATTGACAGCCGAATAGTGAAGGATTGGGGAATCAGCCCACGAGCCCCAGGAACCTCAGGTGAGTACACAACCAGAATTGGAATCGAACAGCAGGGTGCTAGTACAGCTGTGGTGACGGCTGGGTAGTATCTGGTATGCAACGTCTACCCCCCTAGTGGGGCTGAGAAAACAAGCAAAAGAGCGGCGGACAACCATTTCGCTCGTTACAGCCCTTATAGTGTGAAACCCTGAACTCTAAAGTGTGAATTCGAAGCATTGGCTAGTGAGCAAGAGGGAGAGATGGGGTTGTGTCGAAGGAGTTGCCCTTTTGTAGGGGGGGTAGATAGGTGCTGGGGAAAGATTTAATACAGAATAACACTTTGACAATACAGACCGGGTTTCTTCAGCTGAGTATAATTGCCTAACGCATGCCAGATGAAAATACTCAAGTTACCTTTAGAATGAGAAGGGGATAAATTCATGTTCTATATAAAGTGTTTCTTTACAAAAGGGGATATTCATGAGTAAATGGATTATGGATATGTTCGAATCAGCAAAGTTTTGACTACGAGATGGAACTTCCCCAGCTAAACTAAATCGTCTGTCGGCAAAAGTTAAGGAGACATCGTACTAATGGTATTAACTAGCAATCAAAACAATCAGGAAATGGGCACGAAATATTTATTATCAGCAAACCACATTATCTATTGAATTTTTGCATATATCTAGTATAACATGGTTTCTTCCAGAGAGAACTGGACTACACTGGGCAGCAGCATATGGCCGTATAGAAATTGCCGAGCTACTGCTCAGCAATGGTGCTAATGTCACAGCGATGGACGAGCAGCGTAAGTGATATGTGCATGTGTTCTATTGACGTTATTAATGACTTCCCATTACGAATCATGTCTTTTTTTCCTTGTCTATACCTCCCTTTTTTATCAGTTGTATCCTTTTCTCAATCACGTCTCATAACACTCCTTAATATACTTACAGTGTCGGCCACTCTACTTTCTTGTGTACTGAAGGCTTAGTATACAGTGTGCTGGGTATTTATTTCTCAAACAATTACTTACGATATAGTTTCATAAGCCGTGTTTGCAGAATATTAGCTGTGTACTGTAACCATAATGTCCCTTATGGTCTGTCATGCCTACTGAAACCATTTCCATTTTTTATCACATTCACAGTTATTGGTATACAGTAACGCGAGTCTTCTCCCCAACAGACGTAACACCGGTAATGTTGTCAGACTGGAACATCCACTCATATAATATGCATAGACAGTTCCTGAGGAAGTTTGGCGGTGAGTTGTGATTGGGTTCACAAGTGTTCTGTTGAGTGTGAGAAAAACGGTTATACTTGATCAAGAGAGAGAAAAGGGTGAAAATAAAATGAAGTAAACTAAATTAAATTCAAGTGTAGCGGGCATTATGTAATGTTTGTAACAGAATACAGAAATTTGAGGGGGAAGGAAATACAGTCTTGAGATGCCGTGATATTTGTTATATTTTAGTTCGGTAATATCCCTTAGCTGTGCGAGCTGGGTATACAGCATCTGTTGCAAATTTTATGTATAGCAAAGTTACATGATCCTACCACATTATTAAACACCCTAATGGGGGTGTTAAGTTAGGTTAGATTAGGTTCGGTTAGGATGTATTCTTTTGGGTTTGGCTAGGTTAGGTTCGGTTAGGTTATATTCTTTTAGGTTTAGTTAGGTTAATCTGTTAGGTTAAGTTAGGTTAGGTTAGGCTAGGCTAGGTTAGGGTTGGTTAGGCAAGTCTGTTAGGTTAGGTTAGGTTAGGTTAGGTGACGTTAGGTTAGGTTTGCTTAGGTAAGGTTAGGTTACTCTGTTAGGTTAGGCTATATTCTTTTCGGTTTGGCTAGGTCTAGAATATAGGTTAAGTTTAGTTAGGTTAGGTTAGGTTAGACTAGGTTAGGTTAGGTTAGGTTAGATTCCTTTGGGTTTTGTTGGGTTAATTTAATTTTGTTTATGTCAGGTTAGGTTAGTTTAAGGTTAGGTATGGATGTTATGAAGGTGTATAATTATCAGGTGAAATAAGAACATAAGAAAATAAGGAGTCTGCAATAGGCCAGTTGGCCTGTGCATGGCAGCTCCTGTCTAGAGTTATTACCACTCTCTATCATCCATGAATCTATCTAGCCTCCTTTTAAAACTTTCCAGTGTCCCAGCATTTACTACAAAATTGTTAAACTTGCTTCACTCGTCTACCACCCTATTTGTGAACCAGTTCCTCCCTATCTCCTTCTTAAACCTAAACTTATCCAAATTAAATCCGTTGATACGAGTCCTATCTTGCTCGGATATTATAAGAACTTTATCCATATCGCCTTTATTGATTTCTTTAACCAACTTAAATATTTCTCTCATATCACCCCGCACTCTTCGTCTTTCTAGGGAATGTAAGTTTGGTTTCTTTAATGTATCTTGATAAGAAAGGTTTCTAAGTCTCGGAATCATTTTTGTCATTTTTCGCTGCACCGACTCCAGTGAATTGATATCCATTCTATAATAAGGGCACCAGAACTGAACAGAATAATCGAGGTGTGGCTTGACTAGCGCAAGATATAGTTGCAATATGACCTCTGCACTCTAATTACTTACACTTCTAGATATAAAACCTAATACTCTGTTTGCCTTATTTCGAACATTAACGAACTGTGTTCTTGGCAGTAGGTCCGGGCTTACAAATACCCCTAAGTCTCTTTCACAAGTCGACTTCTCTAGGTTGATGTTGTTAAGGCTGTATACATTGACTGTATTTGTTCTTCCAATATTAAGTACGCTGCACTTGCTGGTGTTGAATTGCATTTGCCATTTTTCTGACCACTCATGCAGTTTATTTAAATCCTCCTGTAGTGCATTTGCATCCTGCCCTGAATGAATGTTGGAAAAAATGGCACAGATATAATGGCAATAGGAAAATATGGCACCGGAATAAAAAAAGGATAATCATCAGACTAGGAAAAAAATGCACATTCATTTTTATTGACAAGTTTTCACTAAAATTTTATAACGTTTGTTACTAAAACTTACTAAGAGTTATATCAACGTCATAACGTAAAACATTTATTACCTTTAACTAAAGCATTCTACCGTATTTTAGTGAAAACTCGTACATAAATGATTTACAAAATTAAAAATATCACATTGCATATTATTATTCAAGATTTCCAACGAATGTTATAGTCAGCGCCTTGCACTAACTTTTGGACTGACTTGCGACCAGCTTGGCTGTCCTGGCAGAGGATCTTCAGCCTTGTTTGGAGGTTCTTGTAAAAAAGTTTTGGCACTTCCTGGGTGGCTCACCACGAGATTCTTTGATAATATAATGTGAGATGATACAACGGCACGGTCAGCTTAGATCCACTGGATGGAACGCCAGATAGTTGGGTGGCTGTGCCCAACCAACCTGGTAGTTACAAGATTAGCGAGATTATCCTAAAATTATATCTTGGGGTTATGAGACGTCACTTGGATTATGCAGTTCAGTTCTGGTCGCCGTACTAGAGAATGAATATAGAATCCCTTGAAAGAATTCAGAGGAGGATGACAAGACTAATCCTGGGCATTAGGAACCTTGAGTACAGAGACATGTTAAAGCATCTTAATCTGCACTCCCTCGAGAGACGTAGCGTGAGTGGCGATATGATCGAATATAAATGGAAGTCGGCTAAACAAAGTTGATATAACAAGTTACCAAACATCATCATTAACTCTAATACGCTGGATAGCTTCAAACATAGGATCGTTAGCTCGTTAGCTCGTTTGTGGTTCGTGAGCTCGAGGTGAAATTTGTTGTACCATTTTTTCCTAGTATGAAAATTTTGCCATTTTTTTCTGTGCCATTTATTCCGAGTAACTCCCTGAATTAATCTGCCGCACTATTTTGGTGCCATCCGCAAACTTGCTTATGTCACTGCTCATCCCAGTATCTAGATCGTTTATGTAGATTATGAACAAGAGTGGCCCAGTACTGACCCCTGGGGAACCACACTGGTTACACAGCCCCACTCAGAATTAACCACATCTACGCTGACCCTCTGTTTTCTATCGGTGAGCCATGATTTTATCCAATTCAAAACTTTCCCCTCGATACCATGAGCCTTAATTTTTCTCAGAAGCCTCTGATGTGGTACTCTGTCAAACGCTTTGCTAAAGTCTAAGTAAATAGCATTGTAATTTTCGTCATTATCTACTACCTCGAAGACTTTCCTAAAACACGTCAGCAGATTTGTTAGACAAGATTTTCCCTTTGCAAATCCATGTTGAGAGTCGTAGATTAATTTGATTTTCTCTCCTGATGTGATCGGATGCTATTTGCTATAATTGATTTAAGAAACTTCCCCACTACTGATGTCAAACTAATCGGCAAATAATTTGAAGCTCATTCTCTGTCTCCATTTTTAAATATGGGTACTACTACATTTGCCTGTTTCCACAAGTCTGGCACAACTCCCTTGTCAAATGATTTTGAAAATAAATTTACAAGGGGTCCGCTAATCTATTCCTTACACCCTTTCAAAACTCGAGGGAAAATTTCATCCGGCCACGGGGATTTTGTCTTCTTTAATTTATTTATCTTCTTAAGAACATCCTCTTTTCTGATAGTGATATTCTTTAATTTTCTTCTTCATTTCCCCTAAATATCAGTTCCACCTCTGGCATTTCCTCGTGAATTTCTTCTGTGAAAACTGATAAGAAGTAGCTGTTTAATGTTTTGCTTATTTTCTCACTATTGTCGATCACTTCCCCCTCTCTCTGACTTTAAAGGTCCCACTTTGTCCTTGACGTTTGTCCTATATACCTGGAAAATCAATTGGGATTCACCTTGGATTCACTTGCTATCCTAATTTCGTAGGCCCTCCTTGCCTTCCTAATTTTCATAAGGTCGGAGAACAATTTTATATATATATATATATATATATATATATATATATATATATATATATATATATATATATATATATATATATATATATATATATATATATATGCAAGTACATCACTGTAGGTGCGCGTGATCTAGGTATATGCTGATAACCACAAGGAAAGAAGAAAACACGAAGTCCCCAAGCGCTTTCGTGTAATTCACATCTTCAGGGGTGGGTACAGACTAAAGAGAAGTACAAAACAAGGTGTATATATACAGAGGAGGGTGAGATCAGGTCCACAATGGTCAGGTATTAGGTAATGACCCTACTAATCTTTAAATAGCACTGCAACGGTCGGTAGTCAGGTCAGAGGGTAAGGTGACAAAACCTTCTCACCTGGTCACAAATCTACTTAATTACAAAATTGTCCAGTTTGTACATGCCATTACTCAAATTCATGTTGAATGCTTCGGTATGTTTAATGAGACTAGATTCTATGATGTTCCTACTATCAATTGAATTACAAGGTAATATTGAGGAGGCATTATCCCAGTCAATGCAATGCTTGTTATCCCTCAAATGAACAAACAGAGCTTTGGATTCCTGGCCTGTCCTAACACTATATTTATGTTGTTTAAGTCTAGTTACAAGATCTTTACCTGTCTGGCCTAAGTAAAACATATTACATTCCTTGCAAGGAACTATATAAATGACACTCTAAAGGGGGAAAATGAAGCCCTCAGGACGGAACTCCTTCAGGTAGGTGTCCTGCCTAGCAGGACACCTGCGAAGGAGGAGCAGGCGTGGAGAGTGGTTGTCTCCAAGGGGACTAGGGTCAGGCTCAGGAAAGCTGACCAGGGTGTGGAGTGTAGTAACCAGGTGCTGCAGGAAGCTGGCGAGGAAGAGAAGAGGCAGGACGGTATGGAGCAAGGAGAGGAAAGGGCAGTTGTACAAACCCTGCCCACAGGTCAGGTCGTGGTAGTTGGGGGACAGCCAGGTGAGGTTTGTAGATAGGGCTTTTTGTGCGAGAGATAGGAAACGTAGGACTAGGGTGCATTTTCCTGGGGCTGGGATAGGGCATGTAGCTGAGAGGTTAGACAGGGTTTTGTCAGGGGAGGGTACCAATCCAGTAGTGTGTCTTAGTGTGGGAGGAAACGACATAGGTAAGGTTAGGATTGAGGAACTTTTCAAGAGTTATAGGGAGGCACTGGGGAAGATTAGAGACAGGGGAGGGATCCCGATAGTATGTGGTGTCTTGCCTAGAAGAGGGGTTGGTCGTGAATGGCTGTCCATGGCAATTGCTATAAATTGCCGACTGGAAAAACATTGTGCAAACAATGGTTGGGCATTCATTGATAGCTGGCAACGATTCTATGGCAACGACTACCTGTACAGTCACGACGGAGTACACTTGTCTCGTGAGGGGGTAAAGACTTTGTCTGCATCCCTGGAGCGTAAAATTGTCACTCCGAAGGGGGGGTTTCGCTAGTAAAGAGAGGTCGGGGAAAGTGGGAGTCAAAAAACAAGCAGGTCCTGGGAAGTAAAATTAGTTGCTCAGGACAAGGGGTAAAACAGGACCAGGGAAGGGTAGGTTTAAATGTATACTATACAAACAGTAGGAGCGTTAGAAATAAAATAGACTTGCTGAGAGCGGTTGTACGTACCGAGAATGTAGACGTCATAGCAATCACTGAAACTTGGATGAATCTGGCGAGCAAAAATTTTTTATCAGAGTACCACATAGAAGGGTACAACCTTTTTCACAAGGACAGGGAAGATAGGAAGGGGGGAGGGTTCGCACTCTTCGTCAAGGATACATTAAAATGTTGTATTAATAATTCAATAAAGGGTGAAATAGGAACCGAGTCTGTGTGGGTAGAAATCACGGAAGGAAGATAAAAACTAAATTATGGGAGTGGTTTACAGGCCCCCAAGTCTTGGCAAAGAAGCAGCTCAGCCCATATGGCAGGAAATGAGTAGGGCAGCAAAATATAACAACCTATACATTATGGGGGATTTCAACTTCAGAAATATTGACTGGGACAACATTGCAGGTGACTATGAATCTGAAGACTTCCTAGACGCAGTACAGGAAAAATTTTTGAAACAACTAATTACAGAACCTACTAGAGGTGACAATATATTAGAACTAGTATTAACAAATAAAGAAAATATTATCAGAGATATCACAGTAGGGGAAGAACTAGGTAACAGTGATCACAGAGAAATCAAGTTCACCCTAAATTGGGAAACGAAAAACAATGACAATATGGTCAGAGTCCCAAACTTTCGGTTGGCGGATTATCAGTGGTTAAGAAGGTACCTAGGTGAGGTCACCTGGGAACAGTCACGTCAGTCCCCAGTAGGAAGGGGTGAGGTCATAGATGACACAACAATTGATCATTACTATAATATATTCACTAGTATACTACAGAAAGCACAAAAACAAAATATATCATACAGAAAAATTAGGTCAAATAAGAGTGAGCCAAGGTGGATGACCAGAAAACTTAAACATGACATAGGAATAAAGAAAGGAATATATAAGAAATTAAAGGGAGGGGAGGAGCAGCTCAGAAATAGGCATAATGAACTATCTAGGAATGTTAAGAAAAATGTAAGGAAAGCAAAGAGAGACTATGAAATCAAAATAGCAAGAGAATCCAAGGCGAATCCCAAGGGATTTTTCCAGGTATATAGGACAAAGGTCAAGGACAAAGTTGGGCCTTTAAAGTCAGGGAGGGGAGAAGTGATAAATGACAGTTAAGAAATATGCAAAGCATTGAACAGCTACTTATCGTTTTTCACAGGAGAAATTTGCAATGAAATTCCAGAGGTGGAACTGATATTTAAGAGAAAGGAAGAAGAGAAATTAAAGAATATCACTATCAGAAAAGAGGATGTTCTTAAGAAGATAAATAAAGTAAAGATAACAAAATACCCAGGGCCAGATGAAATTTTCCCTCGAGTCTTGAAAGAGTGTAGGGAACAGATTAGCGGACCCCTCGTAAACTTATTTATAAAATCATTAGACACTGGAGTTGTGCCAGACTTGTGGAAACAGGCAAATGTGGTACCCATATTCAAAAAGGGAGACAGAGCATCAGCGTCAAATTACCAGCTGATCAGTTTGACGTCAGTAGTGGGGAAATTTCTTGAATCAATTATAGCAGATAGCATCCGATCGCATCTAGAGAAAAGCAAATTAATCTACGACTCTCAACATGGGTTTACAAAGGGAAAATCTTGTCTAAAAAATCTGCTAACGTTTTTTAGGAAAGTCTTCGAGGTAGTAGATAATGACGAAAATTACGATGTTATTTATTTAGACTTTAGCAAAGCATTTGACAGAGTACCGCATCACAGGCTTCTGAGAAAAATTAAGGCTCATGGTATCGAGGGGAAAGTTTTAAATTGGATAAAATCATGGCTCACCGATAGAACGCAGAGGGTCAGCGTAGATGGTGTTAAATCTGAGTGGGGCCGTGTAAGCAGTGGGGTTCCCCAGGGGACAGTACTAGGCCCACTCTTGTTCATAATCTACATAAACGATCTAGATACTGGGATCAGCAGTGACATAAGCAAGTTTGCGGATGACACCAAAATAGGGCGGCAAATTAATTCAGGGCAGGATGCAAATGCATTACAGGAGGATCTAAATAAACTGCAGGGTGGTCTGAAAAATGGCAAATGAAATTCAACACCAGCAAGTGCAGCGTACTTAATATTGGAAGAACAAATACTTATAATGTATACAGCCTTAACAACATCAACCTAGAGAAGTCGACTTGTGAAAGAGACCTAGGAGTACTTGTAAGCCCGGACCTACGGCCTAGAAAACAGTGCGTTGATGTTCGAAATAAGGCAAACAGAGTATTGGGTTTTATATCTAGAAGTGTAAGTAACAAGAGGGCAGAGGTCTTATTGCAACTATATCTTGCACTAGTCAGGCCGCACCTCGATTATGCAGTTCAGTTCTGGTGCCCCTATTATAGAATGGATATAAATTCACTTGAGTCGGTGCAGCGAAGAATGACAAAAATGATTCCGGGATTTAGAAACCTTCCATATTAGGATAGGTAAAAGAAACTTAACTTGCATTCCCTAGAAAGACGAAGAGTGCGGGGAGATATGATAGAAGTATTTAAGTGGGTGAAAGGAATCAATAAAGGGGATATAGATAAAGTTCTTATAATATCCGAGCAGGATAGGACTCGAAGCAACGGATTCAAGTTGGACAAGTTTAGGTTTAGGAGGGAGATAGGAAGAAACTGGTTCACAAATAGGGTGGTGGACGAGTGGAACAAGCTTAGCAACTTTGTAGAAAGTGCGGGAACTCTGGAAAGTTTCAAAAGGAGGCTAAATAGATTCATGGATGATAGAGAGTGGTAGTAACTCTCGACAGGAGCTGCCATGCAAAGGCCAACCGGTCTATTGCAGACTCTTTATTTTCTTATGTCCTTATGTTCTAACCAATTGTGTTGTTGGGGGAGTTCTTGATTAACATTTGTTTAGCAATGCATGCGTTTTTAAATGCCACATTGACGTTCCAGGTTTTTAGTTGTAAAGGAATGTGTGAGAAATTTTTGTGAAATGGTAGTATTAAGATATTCTTATGGTCATGGGTGGGCTTGGGATCAGTTCTATATAAAGTTTTCATAGTAATGTTTAAGCATTTGTCTATGAAAGATCTAGGGTATTTAAGGTTTGAGCCAATATTATAGATATATTTATATTCCTCATCAATGAATTCCGGACTGCAAATTCTCAAAGCACGTAAAAACATTGTTGAAAATACTGACTGTTTGACTCTATTATGGTGGGCAGAATAATAATGAATGTATGAACACACATTAGTAGGTTTTCTATAAATACTGAACTTAAAGTGTTACCTATTCTGTGTATCAGACAGTCTAGGAATGGCAATTTACAGTCTTGCTCTAATTCCACAGTGAATTTGATCGAGGGGGTTAAGTTGTTAAGTTGTGGCAGGAAAGCTTTTAGGGTCCTCATTACATGGCCAGAGACATGATACATCATCAACATATCTAAACCAGACTGCTGAAGGTGGTAAAATATTACTTAATAGTTTCTTTTCAAAGAATTCCATATATAGGCTGCTAAGAAAACTTATTACAGAACTGATCCCAAGCCCACCCATGACCATTAGAATATCTTAATATTACCATTTCACAAACATTTCTCGCACATTCCTTTACAACTAAAAACCTGGAACGTGAATGTGGCATTTAAAAACTCATGCACTGTTAAACAAATGTTAATGAAGAACTCCCCCAACAACACAATTGGTTGCATTTATAAAGTTCCTGGCAAGGAATGTAATATGTTTTACTTAGGCCAGACAGGTAAAGATCTTGTAACTAGACTTAAACAACATAAATATAGTGTTAGGACAGGCCAGGAATCCAATGCTCTGTTTATTCATTTGAGGGATAACAAGCATTGCATTGACTGGGATAATGCCTCCTCAATATTACCTTGTAATTCAATTGATAGTAGGAACATCATAGAATCTAGTCTCATTAAACATACCGAAGCATTCAACATGAATTTGAGTAATGGCATGTACAAACTGGACAATTTTGTAATTAAGTAGATTTGTGACCAGGTGAGAAGGTTTTGTCACCTTACCCTCTGACCTGACTACCGACCGTTGCAGTGCTATTTAAAGATTAGTAGGGTCATTACCTAATACCTGACCATTGTGGACCTGATCTCACCCTCCTCTGTATATATACACCTTGTTTTGTACTTCTCTTTAGTCTGTACCCACCCCTGAAGATGTGAATTACACGAAAGCGCTTGGGAGCGTCGTGTTTTCTTCTTTCCTTGTGGTTATCAGCATATATATATATATATATATATATATATATATATATATATATATATATATATATATATATATATATATATATATATATATATATATATATATATATATATATATATATATATATATATATTTCTGAGACCCAAAATGGAAAAGTGGGTAAGATAAATCTTGATAAAATCACACAGGGAAAAAGGAAACAATGGTGACCTTATTAAGAGGTCACCTTAACTTGACTAGTCACGTCGCCCCTTTCTCTTAAGCTCCTCTACGTGTGTGTTGGTGTTGGTGTGCGGATTAATGGAGGTCATAATTATGACCTGACGTCATGTTAAATAAGGTCACCCTGTATATATAAACCTCTCTCTGTCCATGTAATTCAGTTGCCTCTAAAGATGTCTTAAATAAAGACAAAGCTAAGGTGCCCCATTCTTTCCCTTTTCCCTGTGTGATTTTATGACTGTCACCGGGGAACATTACCTCTAGACCTCCAGGACACTAAAAGCATTTCTTGACTGTTATATTTCACACAAAGCCTGTTCGACGAGCTTATGGCGCCATGAACCTTGAATGGGGACTACCCGTGCCTCTTAGGCAGCGATTCCCAAATAGCGTAAATTACCTCACTGGGGGTAATTTCGCATTCAACGGGGGTAACGACAGCCTTTAGGAAAGTTTAGGTGAAAGGAAAAAACTTTAAATACAGACACACAAATATTTAAATGTATCATTATTAACGATTTAAACCGCCGCTTATGTCCAGTTACCACTCACCGCCAATCCTTCGCCTCAGAGAAGGGAGGGGGTGGGGTGGTATGACAGAGGGCGGGGCAAGAAATAGGGAAACGTAACGGTTTTTTCATAACTTGTCAGAAGTCAGTGGAAGACGGACGTACCTGAAAGTCTCTGGCATTTTTGAGCAAAAAGGTAAATATGACTTTTATTTGACGATATTTTACGTAATTCTATATTTACTCAAGAAGTAACTTTTCTGTTGCTTTTACTGTACTTTTGTCTCATTCCATTTATAGTTCAGAATAAACCAATATACACATATTCGCATTTTGCTCTTATATTTCATTATTTTCCTCTCTCTCTCTCTCTCTCATGTTTTCCCTAGCTCCTTTCTGTATAGGTCAGTATTCTCGTTTGTTTTATAATTCGTCTTTTTGACTGTTATCTTGTTCATTCATCTGTAGATGAATAATTGGGAAAGTGGGTTGAATTTTATGTGCGTGCATAGAAGTTATGTTCTGATTTATACAAGCGAATTTATTATGTTTGTTGTGATGAAATTTGAACATATGTTCGTATGTGTTATTTTATTCTATTTCCCTTATATTTTTCTCTCTCGCCCCCATGTGTTTTATTTATTTCAATAGCAGTGGAGATGTCATTGCACTCCTGAATTTAATAATTGATTTATTTCCAACAGAAAGAGTAATTGTAATTACTGCATTTATGTCATTATTGTTCTATAAAATAAAGGAAAGTCCAACCTAATAAAGTTATATTTATTGCACATTAGCGTGTAACTAATAATAAAACAAATTTGTGGGGTAATGAGCTTGTTGCTAAGCATGATTTTGGAAAAATTGGGGTAATGGCCAAAAGTAATTGGGAACCGCTGCTCTTAGGTGATCAGAGTAACGTTTTACCAAATCCGCCTTTGAAACTCGAGGTCCCATATATATTTCATTAGCCCAATAAAGCACGCCGGATTTGGTAAAACTTTACTCTGATCACCTAAGAGGCACGGGTAGTCCCCATTAGAGGTTCACGGCGCCATAAGCTCATCGAACAGGCTTTGTGTGAAATATAACAGAGTCTAGGACTGCTTTTAGTGTCCTGGTGGTCTAGAGGTAACGTTCCCCGGTCACAGTCATAAGATCGTGGGTTCGAATCCTACCGGGGTGAGGTGTTGATTATATGTAGAAGTCCGCGTGCTTTAATGGGCTAATTACATATATATATTTCATGTAGATCCACAATGAAAACATGGATAACATAAATTTTGATAAAATCACACGGGGAAAGGGAAACAACAGTGCTCCGTTGTTTCCCTTTCCCCGTGTGATTTTATCAAAATACACACACATATATATATATATATATATATATATATATATATATATATATATATATATATATATATATATATATATATATATATATATATATATATATATATATATATATATATATATATATATATATATATATATATATATATATATATATATATATATATATATATATATATATATATATATATATATATATATCTTGATAAAATCACACGGGAAAAAGGAAACAACGGAGCACCTTTTACTCCTCTTTTGTAATCCAAGCTATAAGCTTAAAGGTAAATTTCTATAAATTTTCAGGGTGTTACTTCCATGGCCATATGTTGAAAGAAGGAGAAAAAATTTCCACAATGTGCAGCACATACCGCTGCGAAAATAACTATACCTACCATAATGGGACGAATCAGATGTGTAAGTACTTTTTTTACTCCCTTCATTTGGCATTTTCTGGCATCATCTGCTCGTGGGTCATGTGTAGTAGGTGTCAGGGATAATGGGTATAAACTAAGTAGTTTTCATCTGGTATAAGCCAAGTAGTGTTCACTAGTTATAAACAAAGTAGTGTTCACCAGGTATTAACGAAGTAGTGTTTACCATATACCAAGTAGTGTTAACCAGGTATAAACCAAGTAGTGTTCACCAGGTATAAACCAAGTAGTGTTCACCAGGTATAAACCAAGTAGTGTTAACAAGGTCTAAACCAAGTAGTGTTCACCAGGTATAAACAAAGTAGTGTTCACCAGGTATAAACAAAGTAGTGTTCACCAGGTATAAACCAAGTAGTGTTCACCAGATATAAACAAAGTAGTGTTCACCAGGTATAAACCAAGTA
>NW_024748870.1:769412-791141 GCF_018991925.1 Homarus americanus
ATGGAACACAACATACCCAAGACCACTCACCGAAAATTACCAGACCCTCAATACTCACATCAATCAAGAATCATACAGACACAATTTAGCAACATAATTAAACTAATCAGAGAACAAGGATGGACACCAGAACACAGACGGCTATACAACATAATACACGAATAGCTAAAAACATTTAAAAAAAGCAGACAACAGGAACCTGGCAGAAGCTGATTTCAGAAACGGAAGAAAACTATCATAAACCGAAGCAGTTCTGGCAGAAAATAAAGCACTTAATGGGAACCTCCAGCAACGAGTCTAGCTATATAGTAAACAGTAATCATATCAAATTAACAGATCCAACCGAACAAGAACCGGAATTTAGATCTTTCTGGAGTAAGATCTTTCAAATAACCAACGAAGAAAACTTAAATTTCTGCATGATCACAGAGAGGGAAGTATCCAACTGTATGTCGCAAATAACCCACATCTGGCAACCGAGCCCCAGGATCGATCTGAATACACTGGATGACATGTCCCCACTAACCAAACCAATCACAGTGGACGAAATAGTAAGAACAATCAACAGTTTTAAGAACAAGGCTCCTGGAGTCAGTACAATAAATAAACTAATTTTACAGCAATTACCAAACAACAGTGTACTTCTACTCAGAAATATATTCAATGCATCCATAGCTTCAGGCCACTACCCAAAGAAATTTAAGACAGCAATTATCAGACTGATACCAAAACCAGGAAAAAGCCCCCACAGCAGTAGCAAACTACAGACCAATCTCTATATTAGAAATTCGAAAAAAATTTAAATTAAGAACACACCTGGAACTAGAATACAAATACAACCCTAGACAACACGGATTTAGGAAACACAGAGGAACCAACACAGCCATAGCCCTTATATACGAAAGTATAGCAAACGCAATGCATAATAAAGAACAGTGCAGTTTTAGGGATGTGGCAAAAACGTTCGATAAGGTCTGGCACTTGGGACTTAAATATAAAATAACCAATCAAGAGCGCCCTAACAACTTCACCTCTCTTCTTTGTAAGTTCTTAGACCATAGAGAAACACACATTATAATAGGCAATCGCAAAGGACCAAGCTTCAGACTTTACAGTGGAGTGTCACAAGGAAGTAACTTATCCCCAACTCTTTACAAGTTTACACAATCTACACTTAAGACATGCCGCCACCAATTCACGGTGAATACATTGCATATGCTGATGATGTCACCCAGATCATCCGCCATCCAGGCCAAACAGATGATGGCATTAAAAACCGCTCGCGCCATAATACAAATCAATAATTACGAGAAGAAATGGAAAATAAAAACTAATACACAGAAACTGAAAATCATACATTTTCCAGGATAAACTCAGCACCAATCACTGTAAACAACGAAGAAATACAATATTCAAACGAAGGAAAAATACTGGGGCTAACAATAACAAGAACAGGAATAAATAAACACATAACACAACGTAATAGACTAGACCAAATACAGCTTATAAAACTGAGATGATTCGGTAAAATGGAAGAGAAAATACAACTACACCTATTTAAAGCACTAGTCCGCCGCATCTTGAATACCCGCCAATACCATTAAATACGATCAGCCGTACCAACCAATTAAAACTACAGGCAACACAAAGCAAAGCCATCTGCTTCGGCCGCTGACCACGCCACACTCATAGGAGGGATTTCAACGCACATCATCCTTCCTAAGCTCGGTAAGCCCCACAAAGACGGCCTACACCTATAACCACCTTTCCAAGACACACTGCCCGGATCTGCCTCCTCAACACCCGGAGGCCCACCCACACTGGGGAAGGCTAGATCTGACAACTAAATCTCCAGTACTACTGCGCCCAGCCTCCTGGCAGCTACACCCCATGACCAGCTGCCATATACCCCTATAACAACGCTGAAGGTGAACAAACTCCCCACTCCACCCCCGCCGAGATGGAATACAATACCCAAAGGCAGACTGGGGACTCTTTAGAAACACCTGGCTAAAGTGGCGCGAAAAATCACAGCCAAGCCAGCGCAGCACCCGCGGACAGAACCAACCCTCCACCAACAATTGGTCAGGGCGTTTCACCAAACAGCAGAAGAAGGCTATCCCAAAAACAATACCCACATCAAGCCAGACGTGATTCTGTACTACTGTCCCCAGGGTGAAACTCAACCACAGAGTGAACATGGCCCAGAAGAAACTACAGGAGACATCCCACGAAACAAACAGACTTGCTACAAGTCATCAGTAGCTTCGTGGACAGCACCGGAACTCCACCTGAATGGAAGAGAGCTGAATGTAGCCCATTCCAGAAGCCCAGAGAACCAGGTTGACCAGTACATCTCCCTTCTCGGCTGCTTAGCTGAAGACAGGGGAGAAAAAGAATGACTCTCCAACCGACTCAAGTGGAAAGTAGGCTGCCCACACCTCACATTTTCCTTACACCGGGAACACCGGCAAAAAACAACATCCTTGAGATACTCAGCACGATGGACCTGGAAAATAGCAGCTCTGGTGGTCTTCCTCGACCTGGAGAGAAGGCCTTCGAACTATGGGTCTTCAGCCATTACAACGACGCTCCTTCAGAAAAAAAGGCGTCAAGGGAAGGTTGCTGGGGTGGATCAAAACTACCTCACACAGAGAAGAAGCAAAAGAGTATGCTTTCAGGGAGCAACCTCAAGCTCCAGAGTCCATGAAAACTGGAACCCACAAGGAAGCATCCTCAGTCCAATGCTGTTCAATGTCCTGATGGAAAATCTTGTCAAACTTCCTTTCAGACAAACTGCCAAGCTCTGCTCTTTATACAGACGACTTACAGCTTATAGTAAAAGAGGATCAAAAAGACTAGCCAACACATAACACGCACTCCAACTTATAGAGAGTGCAGCAGACTGGACTCAAGATAAATCCAGCCGTCGAAAGCGGTAACCATCTGCCCAGACACCAGACAAGATGCTCTCCATACAAAAACACGCCATTAGTCTGGACCCAACACCCACCAGTGTCTTGATCTGCTGGTTTGACCAGAAACTCACCTTTAGCCTGTCCGGAAGGTATCTCAGGCTGGGACGAGCAGACACAATACTCATGGGTCGCTCACCAGCACAACCCAGGGGCCACAAACCTTCATGTGCTCAAAGCTACTACACAGCACCATCAGATCGCTGTTAGATTACAGTGTCCAGCACTCATTGGATTGAAGACAGATAGCTAAGCTAAAGTCATCAAAATAATGCTCTCAGGACCGCGCTCGGAACGCCATGTGGACCGAACTGCAGTTTGCAAATGGAAACTGAACTACCACCCTGGCGGTATTACGAGTCAAACAGGGGTGACCAGCCCGGTCTCCTCGCCAAAATCTGCCAGCAGATCAGAAGAAACCCACGGCTGCCGTATTCAGATCGGTGCCTCCCTCCATCTCGACCACAGAGTGCAAGCGGCTGCCTGGTCGCCCCAGGGCAAACGAGGTCATCCGACACCTGCAAGCAGAAACACTCGTCAAGAACAACCGGACACACGAGACAATGGTTGCATGGTTCACTCCACCATGGGCCTCCACCAGCCCACATTCAGAGTAGAACCTGGGCGATAGTAAGCCAACCTCCAGAGGAGGACCTCAGAAAATAACTCTCTGGGAAGCCGCAAGCCACCGAGACACCGGCTGATGCAGCATCGCCGCTACAGACGGCTCGGTGGATCCGCTTTATCATACATCAGGCGGCTTTTACGCAGGTCAGACCCTCCGATGGAGACTTTCTGGCAGCTGCTCCCGCCTGCAACAGAACTGGTAGCAATCTCCGAGGCCTACAGCTTGCGCTGCAACATAACTTTGGCAAGTCCATCTTAATTCACACTGACTCAGGAAATCGGCCGCCGGGCGCTGCTGCCCACAGTCAACCTGCCAAGAGACAACGTCCACATCATAACCTCGATCCTCCTTGCAGCTACAGGAATTCCAAAAGACAAAACCGTCAGTCGTCTTTTGCTGGATTCCCCAGTCATGTGGGGATCCGGAGAGAAACGACGTGGCAGACGAAGCAGCAAAGGCAGCTACACGTTCACAATGGCGTGCACATTCAAGTTCCAGCAAGCGTGCAACAGATCAAGAATCCTCAGAACTGCACTAGCAAGCTCCACATCAAAAAAAGCACCATTCACCGCATTCAACGCTGGTTCCCCAATCAACCAAATGGTATCTGGCGGCTACAAAAAGAGAACCTGCTAAGCTGAACAGAAAACACCAAGACAAACCCAAAGTCGGCAGCCTTCATCGACCACGACTGAGGGTACAAGTGCTCCTGGCAGATGATGAAGCCAACGTCATGGAATGCACCTACTGTCAAAGACCAGCAGCCAACCCACTTGAACACTATCTCCTCGACTGCGAAGTGACACAAAGCCTCCGAAACAGAACTCAAATCTCCCAAGAAGCACACACAACACCAGCGGCCACTCTAACCCGAAAGGCCCAAACAAACCACATTCACCACCTTCTCCGGGTCATCACACGATACCCACCACCCAGATAGCTTAGAAAGTATCCTCTCCCAGCAAGTGCGGACCCCAGTTCGGGGGGCGCACCACTCCGAAACTGACCACGTCCAAGAGTGGGGGTTGGTGGTAAGCATCCACTGATTGGGGGTCCGCTCACACTTGCAACCTGCAGTATCCTTCCAAATCTGCAGGTAGGACCACCTCCAATCCCAATCCGGTCTGGCTGCTCCAGGAGCTCCAGCCGGACCCACCAAACCGTCCGCCTATAGGCAAAGGCCCGTGTCGGACTACGGTCCGACAATCTCAACAACAACAACAACATCCAAACAACGTCCCCCATACACAACCAAAATAAAAGAGCTTCACGAAAAATAGAACATTTTGCCACTAAGAATAACAACATACAGACAAGCACAGGGAGTATGGTACAAACTAGAAGTCATGGAAGACGAAATATATACTCAAATAAAAACAGAGGAAACCACAAAATCACACAACTGGTGGCCTAAAAGCCTTCTCTATAACCCTCAAGAGCCAGAACTAATGTACTCTAAACAGTAAACAAATGACACATCCTTATCTACACCTCCTTTAGAACAACACTAACAAGCACCCTAGAGCCAAACCCATTATACACCACAGAATAAATAACTTCTTGACGCCAGTCACACCTTATTTTCGACCATAATATTAAAAATAAAAGATGAGTGTTCTGCTAGTAACACAAGGACCTAGTAGACCTCTCCAGCTAATACAATAACAAACATCTCCTTGCTAGCTAAGCTTAGCCCCTAACCCCCCCTCCCCGTGTACCCATTGAGCTCGGGCGACCTCTTGGTGCGGCCTTCACCACAGCCAATCAAATCGTCTCTGCTAGGTGGATAGCCCACCTGCTCCTATTTTCTACGACTTTACTTCCCGTTTCATAACTTTCCTACTATCTTTCCTCTTCTCTCCTTTCCCACGACAAATCATTGCCATTTTATCTCCATTATCATCATCGTCATCACCACCTTCAGTGTCAAAACCTGACTGAATTACTGAGGATAGGCAAACTTACCTTCCGCAACTTTTATAAAGAGCATTATAATTTAAAACCAATAAAAGTGACGGGTGACCAACGTACAAAGCTAAAATCAGAAAAAAACTAGATTAAAATATACAGGAAGCCATGTCATAAATGGATGGCTTTACTTTATATTGATATAAGGCTTCCATAATGAGGAGGTCCGTCTCACAGTTGCTCCTGCAAAGAACTGAGACTGCCAAGTAGCGTTATATAATATTATTACAAGTGTTACGAACCACGCCATCAATTGTCATAATCTACCTACCCAGCACTACGAACCACGCCATCTATTGTCCTGATCTACCTACCCAGCACCACGAGCAACGCCATCTCGGGACGAAACCCGAGTATGACTACTCTTAGTTACTACTCCGGGGTTTCCCTTCTCCATATCCTGGTTGTTGCGTCACCTCCTCAAAGTCTTCCTCATCAGGTCTAGTTCGATGAGAGTTCAGTTCACTCTGGGAAGTGACCACAGGATCACCTATCCTGGAAACCTACGGCACAGTGACTACCTACTGTCTTCTACAATACTCAGCCTTACTCGTCAGCCATCTCAGATCCTCACTTAAGTATTTGTTATCCTATATTGCCTCCCCGCATCCACTTGCTTCAAAATTGTTGTATGTTGTATAAATATGTATATACTGTTAATGTTTAGGTTAAGTATGGTTAAGGGTAAATTATAGAATGCTGAATATTTTGTTAAGGAATTTATGGTACTTTATTATACACAACAAAAACTTGCATCCTTTGTCTACCCTTTTATAGTCCGATTGTCTTTGTTTTTTTGTTGTTGTTGCCTGTTGGGATCTGGGTAGACTTTTAACTATATTCTAAATCCCCAACTCGTAACAAATGGCGACCGTGACAGGACACGACCTTAAGTGCCATTTTCATTCCCCCTTGTTATTCCTTGTTAATTATTCCTCCCAGTCACTTCTGTTCACAATTGCTTTACCGTGGTTTAAAGTTCCCTTCATATGTGTGTGCATATATTGGTATTATCGTACAGTAAGAATGACAGACGTAGGATATTAGGTTCCAATTGTCATAAGGCTTACCTGTTATTACACGTGGCAGTCGTGTAGTAAGTCTTATAGAGTGTAGGGAAGAATCCGGATCTGTTTAATGCCGCACCCTCGCTCCAGAGTAGGCTGTTCCATAGTCACTAGTTTAAGGTGAAGTGATATCTTGGGATGCCCCGCTCTACCAGAACCTCATAATTATAAAGCCTCAATTATTGTTCTTCTCATTATCTCATTCGGGGTCAATCATAAAGTAACTCAAGGGTTGTTAATCCGGATCTTTATATTAATGCTGTAATACGCCCTTCCTGTTTCAAGTATCCAAGGGTTGTTAATCCGGATCTTTATATTAATGCCGTAATACGCCCTTCCTGTTTCAAGTATCTAAGGGTTGTTAATCCGGATCTTTATATTAATGCCGTAATACGCCCTTCCTGTTTACTCAAGGGTTGTTAATCCGGATCTTTATATAAATGCAGTAATACGCCCTTCCTGTTTCAAGTATCTAAGGGTTGTTAATTCGGATCTTTATATTAATGCCGTAATACGCCCTTTTTCTTTCAAATCTCTTATCCTTATTTAAGGATCTTATCAGAAGAACAATATTCATAAGTGTAATTTCCCTAGGTATAACTTGGTTAGTTTCCGGAACTTTCTGGTTATCCACTGCCGTGATATTTTCTAGGGTAATCCACTTATCTTATCTTTTTGACCATTAATTAATTTATCTAGGTTTTCTTAATGGCCACCTCAGGATTTGTTAAACTTGGTAGTCCTGGAGGAGTGGAAGAGCAAGATACCATTTCACATCTTGAAGCATGTGGAGGAGCGTGGAGAGGTTAATTTAGGGCGTGGTGCTGCGCTGGCTGATGAGTACGCCTTGCTGGTGGAGTCACTGTGCCGTGGGGAACGTGGTACTTTCCGACATGTTAGGTCCTCCTCTGATGATAACCTTGGGGACGTGAGTGGTAGGTCGAAAGGTCCCACACCTACCCCCCCCTGATGCAACCAAGTTTTATTGTTCTTACTGTAAAAAACCAGGCCATACGATCCAGTCTTGTAAACACCCAAAGTGTCGAACTGCTAAAAGTAGTTCCCTGGATCCCAAATCCAAACCAATAGCAACCACCAATGTGGAAAGGCCCCATCAGGATCTCTTCTCTTCATTCACCTATGAGGGAAAAATTTCAATCATAGAGGGGTCTCGTTCTTTCCCTATTCGTATACTGCGTGATACGGGCGCAGCACAATCTATCCTCCTGTTTAACCTCATTCCTGATATATCTACCGCATGTACTAATGAGTGTTCTAATTTCAGATCTCTCATCCCATTCTTCCTATCCCTTAGCTAAAGTGCACCTCCACTGTCCCTTGATTACTGGGGAAGTGCAATTAGCCATTAGGAAAGATCCAATGCCTGTGAGCGGCATTCATTTATTATTGGGTAATGACTTGGTAGGAGATCTAGTGGTTCCCAACTGTAAGGGCGGAAACGATCCTCCGGCTGGTTACCGCTGCTAACTCGCTCGTTTGCTGGTGCAGACGACACTTGGGGTGGTTGGACGGAGGTGAGAACGGCAGCGACTATCTCCGCCACCGGCAGATTCAACCCAGCCGCCATACCGTCAGTATCTAGCTACCCTGCTGTTCGTCAAATTCTGGCTGTGATCTCATCATAGGTCCTGGACTCGTGGGCTGTGTTCCCAGACCTTCACCTATCAACTGCCAACTCTCTGGTCATCTACCACTACCGCATACCACGACCATCAGTTCATCACATTCCGTCGGTGCCCCGGTGTTCTCCTGCCTTTTCAAGACGTTGCTGAGTGCGGAGTGAATGGACGCTTCCCTACCCTGAGTTTTCATCACCGTGTTCCAGAACCTTCCCCCAGGGCCACTGCCGTAGGAAATATTTGTTCATGGTTTGATTCTATAATTGTTTGATTCCATTAATTGCTGACTCCCCTGTATTGTTCGATTCTATCAATTGTTGACTCCATTTAATTGTTTGAATCCACTAATTGCTGACTCCCATTATTTGTTTGATTCCTTTAATTGTTTGCTTCCATTAATTGTTTGACTCCCGTAATTATTTGATGTTTGTTGAGTGGTGTCAGAGTTTTGTGTTATATTTTTATAGTAAAGAGATGCCAATCTCAAACGGTTGTTTGTTATTCCTCGGAAAACCATGGTCCTTGACTTTCCTTTATTAAGATCCTGATTAGCCTGGTAAGGGATTTCTATCCTTAAGTCCTAGGCCTTTACACCAACATAAAGACAGTCGACTCTCCCTTACCTGTCAACTCCACCACTGACCTTGAAGAAACTACTCCTCACCTTTTCCCATCTTGTGCTGTCACCCGGTCACAGAGTGTGCGAAATGGGCCCTCTTCATCTAAAACCACCTCCAATATCTTCCTACCCACAGAAGATCTGTACAATAAGACCATTAGTAAGGATGAACTCATTAAAGCCCAACAATCTGATCCATCTTTGTTCAAACAGGTGATGAAAGACCTCAGTGTGGACCATTGTACATCTTCGGCTTACCACCCACAATTCCAAGGTTGCTTGGAACGGTTCCATCAAAATTTCAAATCAATGCTAATAAACTATCTCCCCTCAACTTTATAGTCCATACTCCTAATCGCAGAAAAGATTCACAACTTGTTCACGTTAATCTCATGAAACTTTACCATTCCAGGCAGTCAGAGGAAGACATCCCAGAGGCTATAAGCCTACCTGTATTGCATACGATTTTGTCAGGGCCGGAGACAGATGACATGGACCTATTGGAGAATTTAGACTTCCCTCTACCTAAAGAAAACCCTGCTAACAGTCACATACTCAACAGCTTGGATGAGTATTTTTCTGTTTTGAATCCATCTCAGCAAAATATCTCACTAAGTTATTATCAACATTTCCTAAAGTCATGTCAGACCTCCCAGGGTTTTGCAATATACTTAAACATGATATTAAGCTAATCTCAGATGATGTACAACCCATTAGGCAATCAGCATATCGACTAAATCCACAAAAAGAGAGATTATGAAAAAGGAGGTAGATTTTTTGTTAAAACATAACTTAGCTGAGCCTAGTACCTCCCCCTGGGCTTCACCTTGCCTTCTCATTCCAAAACCCGATAGCACCTTTCGTTTCTGTACCGATTATCGTAAGGTGAACCAGGTCACTGTCTCAGACTCCTACCCTTTACCTTTGATTGAAGATATAATAGACAGCATAGGCTGTGCAAAATTTATATCTACCGTGGACCTGTTGAAAGGATATTATCAAGTGGGACTCACGGATAGGGCAAAAACAATCTCAGCATTTATAACTCCATTTGGTCTTTTTCAATATTTGGTTATGGCGTTTGGCTTTTCTAATGCTCCGGCCACATTCCAGAGGGAAATCAATCACCTGATTCAGGACCTAGGTGGGACGTTCGCCTACCTGGATGACCTGGTGGTGGTGTCGGATGGCTGGGACGAACATCTTTTGGTGCGTTTGGAGATACTGTTCGCACGACTGCAAGAGACTGGATTCACCATAAACCTGGCTAAATCTGCTTTTGGCCGGGCCTCAGTGACTTACCTGGGACATATCGTTGGGCATGGTATAGTGAGACCCAAGGACGCAAACGTTAAAGCCATCTTGTCCTTCCCCACTCCAAGGACGAGGAAGGAACTCATGCGCTTCCTGGGGATGTGCGGCTACTACCGTCGGTTCTGCAGTAACTTCTCCAGCGTGGCCGGACCCCTCACAGACCTTACCAGTTCTGCGGTCCCTTACATCTGGAACCAGAGGTGCGACCAGTCTTTCCACCGCCTCAAAGCCTTCCTTGCCTCCAAGCCTGTAGTCCACCCCCCTGACTACACCTTGCCCTTCCATCTGCAAATCGACGCTAGCGGTGTCAGAGTGGGGGCTGTGCTCCTACAACCCGACCCAACCACTGATGTCCTTCACCCTGTGGCATACTACTCCGCCAAGTTGAAAAAACATCAGACCAACTACTCGACCATAGAGAAGGAGGCCCTGGCTCTGATGTTGGCAATAAAGTTTGAATGTTACCTCCAGTCTTGCCCACAAACAACCCTAGTCTTCACCGACCATAACCCACTCACGTTCATCCAAACCAACAAGACCTCCAACCAGCGAATCCTCCGCTGGGCTCTCCTCACCCAGCCCTATAATCTACAAGTCCGGCACATAAAGGGGGTGGACAACCTGATTGCGGACTCCTTATCCCCGAGCTCCAGTGGAAATGCAGCAGCTACTCTCCAGACGCACCAGGTGATCACCTCCTTCGCGCCAGCGCTACGGAGGTCTTTGGAGGGGGGGGTGTGTTACGAACCACGCCATCAATTGTCATGATCTACCTACCCAGCAGTACGAACCACGCCATCTATTGTCCTGATCTACCTACCCAGCACCACGAGCAACGCCATCTAGGGACGAAACCCGAGTATGACTACTCTTAGTTACCACTCCGGGGTTTCCCTTCTCCATATCCTGGTTGTTGCGTCACCTCCTCAAAGTCTTCCTCATCAGCTCTAGTTCGATGAGAGTTCAGTTCACTCTGGGAAGTGACCACAGGATCACCTATCCTGGAAACCTACGGCGCAGTGACTACCTACCGTCTTCTACAATACTCAGCCTTGCTCGTCAGCCATCTCAGTTCCGCACTTAAGTATTTGTAATCTTATATTGCCTCCCCACTTCCACCTTGCTTCAAATTATTGTATGTTGTATAATATGTATATACTGTTAATGTTTAGGTTAAGTATGGTTAAGGGTAAATTATAGAAAGCTGAATATTTTGTTAAGGAATTTATGGTACTTTTTTTATACACAACACAAACTCGCATCCTTTGTCTACCCTTTTATAGTCCGATTGTCTTTTTTTATTTATTGTTGTTGCCTGTTGGGATCTGGGTAGACTTTTAACTATATTCTAAATCCCCAACTCGTAACACAAGATTATTGACAAAACTGCCTAGAACACAGTGACAACATTTACACCCTTTAAGGCAATTAATAGTATTGTAGGGCAATTTGATATTTTTAGGACGTTTGAGAAATAAGTTTAGGGTAAAAATGATATTCCCTCGTGGAAATTTTCCGGCTGGTAGGTGGCATCGTGATAGCCTGGGACTCTGGAAGGCGGAGTCACAGCAGTGACAACGGTAAGGAAATAATACCGTATTGCGCGCAATAGAAAGTAAACACCGATACAGCAGCCAGCAGAAGAGGCGTACAGTCAGTGATTGTATACCATAACCACCACTGGCACTACCATTGCCACAGGACAACGCCAGTTCCGCTCAATGCAATATGGAAAAGGGGTACGTTTTCTCAGTTTTAAATCCACATTGGTGAAAGCCAATGGTTACTGTGTGATGGTCAAGTTGTAAACTGAAAATTCAAAACAATACCCACTTTGGGTTTGTGACATCCAAACTTTGTTCGTCCTGTAAAGTTCATCACTAACCCACAAATTACACAGAAAGGCTAAATTGATTTGTTCATTTCACATACAACCTTCTCAGGTCCATCACCTCTGTACACGATCAGTATGGCCAAGGATTCTGGCACTATAGGACTACAATTGGATATCAATAACCTACTGACTATATATACATTAATTGATTGAATAGTTTGGTGTTATCGCACATCATGCAGAGGCGAACTGAGCACTATTTGGGGCTCGAGCTATTTCCTTATGAGTTGTGACCCATTCCACCCCACCGGCAATGATGGTTGGGGCCCATTCCACCCCACTAGTATACATTGATAGCTATATATGACCTATGCGTTTGTTATGAGGTTTATCATTTCCTGATATGTCAACTGTGCCATCCATCAAGGTACCATTAGTTAATAGAGAAAAAGTAACCATGGCAATAACATCTCCGTCGTTGGGTCAGAATACAGTAGTTAGAATTTAAAAACTCAGGTTTGTAACAGCGGATCTCCCGTTGGGCGACAAAAAGTCAGATGTACAATCAACTTCATTCTTGAAGTAATGGCGTATAAACCTGTGACAAGTACAGAAAAACATAGAAATAGTTCCCCAAACATGTCCACACAGTTTGACTGGTGCACTATACGGAAATAGCAGAGATACTGTAGAATTAGTCACAGATATAGTTCGTGAAGAAGGAACATGTGGTCGACAAGGTGAAGACTTAACTACACACTGACATGTGTATCGAAACAGCGCCTCAGTGGCAATATTTCACACACTTAAGTTCAAGCTTGACGATGTGATGGAGTGTCTATAGTCAGTGAAACAATGTCTGTACTCACTTATGAACTCTTACGCTTCAACCCAAGGCAGATCTCGCTATGTACAACTTGTTTCACCCTTCTACAACCCATATTGTATTGCTTCCCTCACTTAGCAGGTTACTATATAACAACTCAACTGTAAAATATGTATAGAGTTAGACTTATAATATAAATGTAAAAAAAAAAAATGCGATTTAATAAATAAAAGGGATAATCGTGTTAACATCTTCACGTGTTTACTAATACCACGTCACATGTACTATATAATCCAGATGATACTAAATGCGATATAATAATTCCTCGAGGTAAATATACAGTATATCAGGTGTCACTAAGCGAGCTCAGGCTCAGCCATGTCAATATTGTTATTATTGTCCTCTCTGGGAGTTGACGTGGAATTTTCTTATCATTTAAACCGCGCTATCCCAGGGCTCTAGTGCGCTCTAAAGGTGGGCCGCGGGGATAAGACTACATTAGGCCGACTGAGGTGATGTTGCGGTCAATCCCATAGCAAACTAACACATAACACCTGTTAGCTGCTACCACCCTGGTGAGCTCGAGCCGAAGCTATACTCCAGTCCAGTGGTTCTTAACCTGGGGGGCGCGCCCCCCTAGGGGGGCGTCAGTAATTTCCGGGGAGGGCGTAAGCCCTAGGGAAAAAGTAGGAATTTCTCTAATTATAATTATAGTTTTTATTCTCTTAACAAGAGCGTGGGCTAATATTGAAAAGTTTAAGAAAAAATGTAAAAGTATCGCCTCATAACTTTATTTTTCTATAGGCTACTTTTTTTGACTTAGAGCTTACCATTTGCTGTACTTATTGACCCCCCTCCCTATCCCTCGAAACCCATGGGGGGGGGGGGTTAACTCTTCCTGGACCTGTATGCTGCTCGTTGGTGACTGGTGAGGCCCGTTCTCTCCCAGCCTTCTGCACACGTCCGTGGCAATAATTCCTCTTTCACATTTATTCAGTTAAGGCTGTTGAGGTATGTTTTATCCCAGTTATATTTACCTAAAAATAGTAAGCAGCCATAAGTTTATTGGTGAATTATGAACACGCATGTGTTGCTCTGTTTGTTATTCGCAAGTTTTGAATTCCGTTTGTATTTTATCAGAAGTTGGTGGTGCTTAAAATCATGTGGTGGTAACAGGTGGTTATGCTAAAGTTGTATTTATGATGATATTGATTTGTTTCTTAATAAACATGTGTTTATGATCATGATGTGTTTACTATAATGTTGTGGTGTTCATATTTACTTAATAATTATGTGGTGGTGTTTATGCTCATGTAGTGGTGCTTATGATCATGTTGTGATCATTGATGTTTGTTAATAATCATGTGGTGTTTATGATCATGTGATGTTTGTTAATGATATGGTGGTGTTTATGATCATGTATGATTGTAGTCACTTGTAGTGTTTACGAACTTTACGATCATATGTTTGTTATTGATCATGTGGTTGTGATTATCATGATGTTGTGGTGTTCATGAGCACGTGGTGAGGTTTATCTTACCTTACACTTGCCTTGTGTTTTGTTCACAGATTTGTGTTGTCCACTGCACATCAAATAATTCGCAATGAGTGCAAAGAAGCGGAAGTATCTTGAATATATTCGATTTGGATTCGTGTCTCTCCAAAAGGGTGACACAGAGGTCCTCCAGTGTGTGATATGTTACAAGACTCTGAGCAATGATGGAATGCGGCCCTCACGCTTGGAACGCCACTTAAGGACAACACATCCTGCTCTAGCTGACAAGCCCAAGGCATTCTCTGAAACAAAAAGACACTCCTTGAAGCAAGTTAAGTTGGACGGCAGTTTGGCATTTCGGCAACAAACTTCAAAGGTTGTTGAGGCTTCTTATGAGATCGCCATGTTGATTGCAAAGAGCAAGAAGAGCCATAGCATCGGAGAGTTTCTCATAAAACCAAGCATACTCCGTGCAGCAGCAGCAGAACTCGTTCTGGGGAAAAAGAGTGCAAACAAGCTTTCCCAAATTTCACTATCAAATGATACAGTCAAGGAAAGCATCGATGAATTGTCTCAAGACACCAAAGATCAAATTCTCGTCCAAGTAAGAGATTCTCCTGTTTTTGCCATCCAGTGTTCTCAGCTACTGATGTATGCTCGTTTCGTGTCAGGCAACAGTGTAAAAGAGGAAATGCTGTTCTGTCACCCCATGGAAAGTTGTACAGCAGCAGCAGCTATTTTTCATGATGTATCAAACTTCTTTCAGGAAAACCAACTTTCGTGGGACTCGCTGGTAGGGGTGTGCACTGATGGAGCTCCAGCCATGCTTCGTCTGCAGTCTGGATTCATTACAATGGTGAAAGAAAAAATCCGTCTGTTGTAGGTACACACTGCATACTTCATCGTGAATCCTTAGTATCCAGAACTTTATCTGCTGAAAAGAAGGATGTCCTGAACGTGGCTATCAAGGTAGTCAACTTTATCAAAGCTGGAGCCTTAAACAGTCGTCTCTTCAAACTGCTGTGTAAGGATATGGAATCTGAACATGAAACCTTACTTTTTCACACGAACGTACGATGGCTATCAAAGGGGAACATGCTTGGACGGCTTTATGAACTACGAGAAGAAGTAGTAATATTTCTTGATTCGAAGCAGAAGGCAGATCTCCATGACAAGTTAAGGCTTTCAGTTATCTCTAGCTTACCTGGTGGACATCTTCGAAGCGTTGAATGCTCTCATCCTTAAACCACAAGGGAAAAACATCAACATCATCAGGCACCACGACACCATTCGAACCTTCATGGCCAAACTCGATCTCTGGAAGTGTCGAATTCAGCAGGGAAATACCACCAGTTTTAGTAACTTGGATTCTGCTCTCATTCACGGTAACTTTGATTCTGAGTTAAAGAAACAAATAATCACTCATCTAACTGACTTGAAAACAGAATTCATCAGATACTTCCCAGAGATAGATGAGAAGCGTGAAGCCTGGAAATTCATCAGGAACCCATTTCAATGTAAAGTAGCTGATACTTCGGATGAAATGCAAGAGGAGTTTCTTGAGTTGAAGTTCAACTCCACAGCTAAGGAAGACTTCAAAGAACTGGATCTTGAGACGTTCTGGGTCAAGTACCTTCCTGTTTACCCTCTGATCTCACATCAGGCTCTTCGGATTCTAACTATGTTCGGATCCACGTATCTTTGTGAAGCTGCATTTTCCAAGCTCGTTGCTGTCAAGACCAATTTCAGAAACAGGCTGAACGTTGTAGGGGATTTACGTTGTGCACTCTCTGGCATTCAACCACGCATTCAAGATCTAGTAGCTAAGAAGCAGTGCCAAGTATCTCACTAATTTATACTCAATAAAAAGACTAAAAACACAATATTTTTCATTTTTCTTTAACAACTGGGAGGGAATTTTATTCATAGATGCAAGGGGGGCGTGGAGGGAAGGACCAATTCCTAGAGGGGGCGTGGTAGTAAAAAGGTTAAGAACCACTGCTCTAGTCTATAGGCCTCTCCCGGGACCAGGGTGCTTCGCGAAGTGTGGGGTTGGGCTTACAGGCGGTACATACGGCGGTAACGAATTTTTTTTCGGGGAGGAATGGGGGCCCCATCATGATTGCCTGTGGGGGACCATGTGCCATGGTACAATGGCCATTCCGATTCTGATATTATGCAGCAAAGGCACAATGGGCTAAATTAATGTGTTTTATACGTTGTACCCGCTTGGCCGTGCCACCGTTACGGGAAGATAAACAAATTCACATCGAGTCCTCTATCCTCCTATAGTGCCAGAATACTTGACCTACCCAACGTCTGCTGTGCGATAAAGACTTTAATTAGGATTATAATTGATCTTTATTAATGACACAGTGAAAGAACGAATTTGTCATAGAGAAGAATCTAACCTTTCTTCATCCGGGTGATGAATGTGCAGACAGTCATTTGTGTGCATGAGCCTGAGTTAACCACTGGTGAAATTTAGTATGAACTTAGATCAAACTTGAAGGATAAAAAGACAATTGTTCACAAGGGTTCCTTCAGGGCTGAAGGTGAACTATTTTCGAACATAACTTGTAGACTGAAAACGTTGATATTGTGTCAGTGAACCAAGAACACGATAGTTAACTTGGGTTAAATTTTGTTCATATTCCATACTCACTTCCAGGTTCACTGATGGCACGGCATTAATGATAATTTTGCTCATAAACACATTATTAACAACGTGTCCTGTTCACACATGACCTCTAAAATATGCTATCGTACCACTGTAACCGCCCCCCACCCCCACCGAGGAGGTTCTTGGAAGAGATTGCGATGATAAGCAGACACTGTTCCTGGAAAAGATAATGATTGATAAAAGCAAGCGAACAATGCGAGTTGGGGCCATATACTATTGCGTTAAACACTTACAACGTATATCTCACATAACTCAGTAATTCAAGTCTTCACCTTATTTTAACCGACAATAATAATTCATCTTACCTCTACACGTTATTTTAAGCTTCTTCCACTCTTACGGCCATAACTCTTGAACATTCTCCTGTACAGTAATAGTAAGATTTGAATATTCCTCTGTACTAGAGACTCTTGAACATTCCCTGGTACAAGCAAGACTCTTGAACATTCTCAGTGTAAGGGGGCTCTTTTTTTTACTTCACAATTTATTCTCTATTCTTCAATACTTATATACTTGCTTCATATCTATATTTTCTATTAATCTTTTCTTGTGTATATATTAATAATTTTATTTTCCAAGTCTTTCTGTCTATAGGTATATATAGTTTGTATTTCTTTGTTTAATATTCTTTTCTATACTTTATTTCTTCTGTCATATATATTATCGTATTTTCTAGATTTTTTATCTTTAATTTCTCTCAATTTATTATTATGCCTTAGTTATATTCTATACCATGGATTAGTCTGGGAAACCATGTAATTCTTACTATAACACTTATTATTCTTACAACGGTAGCCTGCCATCACCCAGACTTTTATTAGAATACTGTATAACATATCTCATTGAACTGTTATGTAGTTTGCTAGCGAGCTTCTAAGCACGTGAGTTACAATAGTTATTTTTTGAGAACCAACGGGTAGAAGGAATAGAGCGGTGATACTCGTAGTTTACTAATTCAATATTTATTAACATAAGGAGTGAACAAGATGTTAAGTATACTCAGACAAAACTGGACCCCTTAGGTCTTACTTTACATGTAGCAAAATAGATCTTCAAATTCTTGGTTACAACATTAAGCAATCATTTTATTATTTCATTGTCAATGCAGATAGTTATATGACACACTTGACAATATCCCAAATTAAGACATAATTTTGCACATCATGTTATTTCGGAATGAACAACATGGCACTTTAACTAGAACCCAGTTGGTAGTACATATGAATGATGTACTAACAACTCGTATAACAAACGTTATTACTAGTCATATAAATATTTGTGGGTTCACTACTCAACATGGGATAACTTTATTTCTGCTAATTATCCCCAATCGTATACAACAATTATACTTTGGCCCATATAACTGTAAGGAGTGCCCCAGGGTGTAACACTGGTGTCACCACAACAAATGAAGAGCGCTGTTAGGGTCGGTTGCAGTCCGACACACGGCCAGGGAGTTCGGGTCTAGTTTCCAGGGTGCGAACTCGCACAATTTAATCATGCTGAATTAACGACATCCTGCAAGACAGCCATTTGGTATGCAGCTACCGGTCCCCCGGTGACTGTCGGGTATTGAGCTAACACACACACACACACACACACACATACATACACACACACACACTGTGCCTGAGATATGATAGAACAGCATCAGAGATGTGACAAAAATAACTCAAATACAAATAATCTTACGTATGGCAACGACAGACGATATTTACATTACATTAATTCTTTCACTGGGTAAATGATAATTTCACTGTTTCAACATGAACACTGATATTCACAAAATTCATTGAGTTAAACTGACTTAATATGGCAGGCGTGAGAACATACACATACCTGAGATATGAAGGAACAGCTTGAGAGATGTGACGCTGCTCCTCGTACACGAGTTTATATACGGCTAACTGGCAACTCAGGCCTGTGCAGCAACTCAGACCTGTGCCCTGTACATGCCAGAAAGGCTAATCCCGCAATGACAGAAATTACATTCAACTCAGTCACTGTATATTTAACTATGAAAATCAATGCCATGGGTCAGGCGAATTTCTTATGTCTATTTTTTATAATCTAATCAGAGATTGAGCTTGCCAGGAAAAAGTAAATGGACATCAAATACACACATTAACAACACTATTTTCACAAGCTCGGCAAAACTACCAACAAGGAACTATTCACCGGGATACGTTAGATTTTGGAGATTATATAGTTTGGCAGATTCTTTCAGGAGATTAATGACTTTCTTAAATAGGCAACTGACACTAACTAAACTACAAACATCAGATTCTCTGATATTTGGGCATCAAAATTATCGAATTTCAGTAGTACTTAGAAACTCATGGCTATCTCCAAGGACGATATAAGGACATGCCACTCGTACTGGCAGAGTCGACACTCACTTACTTGACAAGTTTTACTAACAATAAAGACAGTTGAAGCTTTCAACATCATTCACAAGGGATCTTGAATGTTTCATCTGTAATGAGACATATCTTAGTTGACTTAACAGATACGACTACAGTTGCAATTTCAAATTTTGTGTCGTTATAGATTGAGGGAAAACGGAGGAAACGGATGCCTCAGACGGGGGACTCAATAAAGTAGGCATAGCTACATGTTTTGTGGGCTATTGAGCGTAATATGTTTCATCTGATTTTACGTGAACTGACGTGTACGACCGTGGTCATTACACCAGTACTTGTGATACTCTTGAACATTCCCCTGTACTATTAAGACTGTACTATTCCCCTGTACAAGCAAGACTGTAACAATCCCCTGTAACAATCAGGATCTTAAAAAAAGAAAGTCAAGGACCATGGTTTTCCGAGGTATAACAAACAACCGGTTGAGATTGACATCTCTTTACTATAAAAAATATAACACAAAACTCTGACACCACTCAACAAACATCAAATAACAACTTCGGGAGTCAAACAATTAAGGCAGTCAACAGTTAATGGAGTCAAACAATTAATGGAAGCAAACAATTAAAGGGAGCAAGCAATTAATGGGAGTCAGCAATTAATAGAATCAAACAATTAATGGGAGTCAACAACTGATAGAATCAAACAATGAACAGATATTTCCTACGGCAGTGTCTCTGGAACATGGTGATCCACACTCAGGATAGGGAAGTGTCCATTCAACTCCACACTTGAGTGACAGCGGGTGATGTCTTGAAATGACAGGAGAACACCTGGGCACAGACGGAATGAGATGAACTGACGGTCGTGGTATGTGGTAGATGACCAGAGAATTGACAGTCGATAGTTGAAGGTCTGGGGACACAGCCTACGGGTCCAGGACCTATGATGAGATCACAGCCAGAATTTGACGAACAGCGGGATAGCTAGATAGTGACTGTATGGCGGCTGGGGTCAATCTGCCGGTGACACAGGTAGCAGCGAACCACCTCACTTCCGTCCAACCCCCCCCCCCCCAAGTGGAGGTCGCGCCAGCAAACGAGAGAGTTAGCAGCGGTAACGAGCAGGAAGATCGTTTCCGCCCTTACGACCGAGAATATTCCATTGGCTGCATTAATTAAAAGGACTTTTAAAATATATTTACCAAGAAAACATCCATCTGTCAGGCTAAGGACAGACACGCATTAACTTTTTAACCCTCAGTACCACTTGTCAGCTCAATAGGCAGTGGGACGGCCGGTCATATCCTTCTCCAGTGTTGTTGGGGAATACAGGCTCCTGAAAGTACTTGAACATGTCCCAGTGTTGGTCAAGTTTGGTGCTCACACTTGTTATATATATATTCTTTTTTGAGTTCACACACTATACTGCAAAAAAAGTTGCCTTCGATAGTTTTGATGAGAACTTTTTAACTTACGGCTGTAACATAAGTGGGGGTTTCTTCCGCTAATTCTAGATATATACTTTTGACCGCTGCTCTTCTGTGTGTAAACATGGCTTTTGTCAAGGAAAAAAGAAAACACGAAGTTCCCAAGCGCTTTCGTGTAATTCAAATCTTCAGGGGTGAGTACAGACTAAGGAGAAATACATAACAAGGCATATAAATACAGTAGAGGAGGGTGAGATCAAGTCCACAATGATCAAGTCACTAGGTAGTGACCCTACTAATCTTCAAAAACATCGCAGCAGTCGGTAGTCAGGTCAGAGGGTGAGATGACCCAACCTTCTCTCCTGGTTACAAATCTTCTTAATTACGAAATTATCCAGTTTGTACATACTATTACTCAAATTCATGTTGACGGATTCGGTATGTTTAATGAGACTGGATTCTATAATGTTCCTACTGTCAATTGAATTACAAGGTAATATTGAGGAGGCATTATCCCAGTCATTGCAATGCTTATTATTCCTCAAATGAACAAACAGAGCATTGGATTCCTGGCCTGTCCTAACACTATATTTATGTTGTTTAAGTCTAGTTACAAGATCTTTACCTCTCTGGCCTAAGTAAAACATATTACATTCCTTGCAAGGAACCTTATAAATGCGGCCACCTGTATTGTTGGGGGAGTTTTTGATTAACATTTGCTTAACAGTGCATGAGTTTTTAAATGCCACATTGACGTTCCAGGTTTTTAGTTGTAAAGGAATTTGAGAAAATTTTTTGTGAAATGGTAATACTAAGAGATTCTTATGGTCATGGGTGGGTTTGGGATCGGTTCTATAAAAAGATTTCTTAGTAATGTTATGCTATGCT
>NW_024748870.1:791240-805178 GCF_018991925.1 Homarus americanus
CTAACATAGTTTAGCCGTACTTAATCTAACCTATCTTAACGTAATCTAACCTAAACAAACCTTAGCTACCCTAATTAAGCCTTACTAATTTTAAACTAAACTAACCCTAATTAAACCTTATTAATCTTAAACTAAAATAAATATTAAGCTATCCTACACACACCTAAGCTAACCCTACCCTCCATGTTTGTTGACAGTACTGGCTCGGGTTAACGACGAAGGACCAAACTCACTGTTAAGAACATAAGAACATAAGAAACATAAGAAAGTGGGATACTGCGTCACCACGCTCTACTGCAACAACGTAACGAAGATTTACTCACCCAACAAGGTCGTTGTACTGCCCAGATCGAGGCTCCACAGGAGGATAAACAAGAACTCCGTCTACACCTACAGGATTGCAAGAAGAAACTACAGTACCTTCAGAGAGGCCCTACAGATATCCTACCTCCTACAGACAGCGCCAAACCTACAGATACTACAGAGAATGTTAAAAAAGGCGTTAAAATAGATGATTTATGTCCTTGTAGAGAGAATTTAACAGAAGCACAGTTGGAAGAGAGGAATTTTGTAGGATTGGATTGTGTCTGTGAGAAAGTGACCATACTTCCCAAGACCACACCTGCTCCTGTGTTGTTGGGTACTGGGTCAAGGTGGGTGTGTCTGTCTGTCTGTCTGTCTTCATCTCTATCCTTTCCCAATAGAATGAAGGACTCTCTCTCTCTGTCTCTCTCTCGCATAAAGTCAATCTCTCTCTATCTCTCTCTCTCCCCCTGTCCTCCTCTCTCTCTCTATCTCTCTGTACCCCCTGCCCCCTCTCTCTCTCTCTCCTCTCTCTCCTCAACAGAGTGAAGGACTGCGCCGGTCATCAGACTGAAGGGGTGACCGAGAGTGGAATGTATGAAATTTACCCATCAGAGTAAGTATCACATCTTTACACCCTCCTACACATCCCTATCCATCCTTACACACCTTCGGCATCCCCTTTATACCCTCTGATGGTTACAAGTGTTCCCTGAAGAATGCAGTGATGGGTAGGGAAACACTGTGTAACACTGAAGTCCGTTTATTATGGATGAGAGAAATACAAGTGGTGACTAGCGTGTGCCATGCACGGCTCACACAGTCAGACTGAGGCTGCCTTGCCATATGGCAGCCTCGGGGCAATGTTGCCACATAACGTGCAGTGTTGCCACGTGATTATATATATAAATGCTACTCGGCACAGTAGCTTATATACAGGGTTGCTACTCGGCACAGTAGCTTAGATACATAACCTACACCCTCCTACACATCCCTACACCCTCCTACACATCCCTATCCATCCTTACACACCTTCGGCACACCCTTTACGCCCTCCTACACATCTCTACACCCTCCTACACATTTAAAGAATTTTTAAAACGGGCTGTAAATGATTGTTTGTTTTTATTTAATAACAAAGCTTATAAACAATGTGATGGTGTTGCTATGAGTTCACCTTTAGGTCCCACGTTGGCCAACGCTTTCCTCTGTTACCACGAGAAGCTTTGGCTTACCGAATGTCCCCCCCAATTTAAGCCTTTGTTCTATCGTCGGTATGTTGATGACACTTTTTTAATTTTCAGATCACTTGATCACGTCCCTATGTTCCTAAAATATTTAAATTCGAAACATGGCAACATCAAATTTACTTGTGAATTGGAAAAGGAAAATATTCTTCCATTCCTTGATGTTAATATCCACCGTCTTCATAATAGTTTCGAGACAGCCTTATACAGAAAACCAACTTTCACTGGTTTGAGTTCAAAATTTTCATCTTTTATTCCTCTTAATTACAAACGTAATCTAGTACGTACTCTTACCAACAGAGCCTTCAATATATGTTCAAGCTGTTTCCACTTGGATATTGAACTAAAATACATAAATAAACTTCTCTTTAATAATGGCTTCCCTAAGAGATTTAAAGACACTTATATTGGCAAAACGCTAAATAGGTTTTTTAGTCCCACACAGCCTCAAATCCACACTGTCCCTAAATATTCTATCTACCTCACCATCCCGTACACAGGCCCACTCAGCTTCACCCTTAGAAATAAACTTAAGAAGCTTTTCAATGAATTCTATCCACAAATTTCTCTTAGACTAATCTTTAAAACCAAGCGTTCAATTAAGAAATTCTTTAAAATTAAAGACACCATACCCACACACCTGCAATCCTCAGTTGTTTATCAATTTACGTGTGCTAGCTGTAGGGCAGCATATATAGGTAAAACTAAAAGACATTTGATAACTCGCATCCATGAACACTTGGGCCGTTCCGTTCGAACAGGCCATTTAATAACAAAACCACCACATTCAACTATTCGTAACCACGCCCACCAACATGACCACCCGTTTTTGCCGCCTGATTTCTCAGTTCTTGGCAAGAGCGACTGTGATACAGACCTCCTCTTTTTGGAGGCATTACACCAGTATAAAGAAAAGCCGTCGATTTGTGATATGGCCTCTAGTGAATTGTTATGTTTTTCACACTAAGGCTCGTCTGAATTAAGGTAATACCCCCTTTATATTTTATTTCAAACTTTTTATTTCCTGATTTTAGCTTTGTATGTAGGTCTCTTGTCATTTTGTCGGTTATGAATTGGATTGCTCTTTTTTAAATTTTTGAAGTTTTTCGAAGGTAAATTTTCGTATAATATTATGGACCAGTACCATAGTGTTGTCCTGGACCAGTACCACAGAGTTGTCCTGGACCAATACCACAGAGTAGTCCTGGACCAGTACCACAGAGTAGTCCTGGACGAGTACGACAGAGTAGTCCTGGACCAGTACCACAGAGTAGTCCTGGACCAGTCTCGCAGAGTAGTCCTGGACAAGTACCACAGAGTTGTTCTGGACCAGTACCACAGAGTTGTTCTTGACCGGAACCACAGAGCTGTCCTGGACATATGCCACAGAGTTGTTCTTGACCAGTACCACAGAGTTGACGTGGACTAGTACCAGAGATTTGTCCTGGACCAGTACCACAGAGTTGTCCTTCACCAATACCACAGAGCTGTCCTGGATCAGTACCACAGTGTTGTCCTGGACCAGTGCCGCAGAGTTGTCTTGGACCAATACCACAGAGTAGTCCTTGACCAGTACCACAGAGTCCTGGACCAATACCACAGAGTTGTCCTGGACCAGTACCACAGAATTGTCCTGGACCAATACCACAGAGTATTCCTGGACCAGTACCACAGAGTAGTCCTGGACGAGTACTAAAGAGTAGTCCTGGACCAGTAAAACAGAGTTGTCCTAGACCAGTACCACAGAGTTGTCCTGGACCAGTACCACAGACTTATTCTTGACCAGTACCACAGAGTTGTCCTGAACTAGTACCACAGAGTCCTGGACCAATACCACAGAGTTGTCCTGGACCAGTAACACAGAGTTGTCCTAGACCAGTACCACAGAGTTGTCCTGGACCAGTACAACAGAGTTGTTCTTTACCAATACCATAGAGTTATCCTGAACCAGTACCACAGAGTTGTCCTGAACCAGTTCCACAGAGTTGGCCTGAACCAGTACCAGAGAGTTGTCCTGGACCAGTACCAGAGAGTTGTCCTGGACCAGTACCAGAGAGTTGTCCTGGACCAGTACCACAGAGTTGTCCTGGACCAATACCTGAGAGCTGTCCTGGACCAGTACCACAGTGTTGTCTGGACCAGTACCACAGAGTCCTGGACCAATACCACAGAGTTGTCCTGGACCAGTACCACAGAGTTGTCCTGGACCAATACCACAGAGTAGTCCTAGACCGGTTCCACAGATTACTCCTGGACAAGTAAAACAGAGTTGTCCTGGACCAGTACCACAGAGTGGTCCTGGACCAGTACCACAGAGTTGTCCTGGACCAGTACCATAGAGTTGTCCTGGACCAATACCACAGAGTTGTTCTGGACCAGTACCACAGAGTTGTTCTTGACCAGAACCACAGAGCTGTCCTGGACATATGCCAAAGAGTTCTCCTTGACCAGCACCACAGAGTAGTCCTGGACCAGTACCACAGAGCTGTCCTGGATATATGCCACAGAGTTGTTCTTGACCAGTACCACAGAGTTGTCCTGGACCAAGGCCACAGAGTAGTTCTGGACCACTACCACAGAGTTGTCCTGGACCAGTACCACAGAGTTGTCCTAAACCAGTACCACAGAGTTGTCCTAGTCCAGCTCCACAGAGTTGACCTGATACAGAACCACAGAGTTGTCCTGGACCAGTACCACAGAGTTGTCCTGGACCAGTACTACAGAGTTGTCCTTGACCAATACCACAGAGCTGTCCTGGACCAGTACCAGAGAGTTGTCCTGGACCAGTACCACAAAGTAGTCCTGGACCAGTACCACAGAGTTGTTCTGGAGCAGTGGTACAGAGTTGTCGTGGACCAGTACCACAAAGTAGTCCTAGACCAGTACCACAGAGCTGTTGTGGACCAGTTCCAAAGAGTTGTCCTGGACCAGTACCACAAAGTAGTCCTGGACCAGTACCACAGAGTTGTTCTGGACCAGTACCACAGAGTAGTCCTGGACCAGTGCCACGGAGTAGTCCTGAACCAATAACACAGAGTAGTCCTTGACCTGTTCCACAGAGAAGTCCTGGACCAGTAAAACAGATTTGTACTGGACCAGTACCACAGAGTAGTCCAGGACCAGTACCACAGTGTTGTCCTGGACTAGTACCACAGAGTTGTCCTAGACCAATGCCACAGAGTAGTCCTGGACCAGTACCACAGAGTAGTCCTGGACCAGTACCACAGAGTAGTCCTGGACGAGTACCACAAAGTAGTCCTGGACCAGTACCACAGTTGTCCTGGACCAATACCACAGAGTAGTCCTTGACCAATACCACAGAGTAGTCCTGGACCAGTACCACAGAGTAGTCCTGGACCAGTACCACAGATTTCTTGGACCAGTACCACAGAGTAGTCCTGGACCAGTACCACAGAGTTGCCCTGGACCAGTACCACAGAGTTGTAATGAACCAGTGCCGCAGAGTTGTTCTGGACCAGCACCACAGAGTAGTCCTGGACCAGTACCACAGAGTTGTCCTGCACTCTTACCACAGAGTTGTCCTGGACCAGTACCACAAAATTGCCCTGAACCAGTGCCATAGAGTTGTTCTGGACCAGCACCACAAAGTTGTCCTTGACCAGTACGACAGAGCTGTTCTTGACCGGTACCACAGAGCTGTCCTGGACATATGCCACAGAGCTGTTCTTGACCAGTACCACAGAGTTGTCCTGGACCAGTACCACAGAGTAGTCCTGGACCAGTACCACAGATTAGTCCTGGACCAGTACCACAGAGAAGTCCTGGACCAGTAAAACAGAGTTGTACTGGACCATTACCACAGAGTAGTCCAGGACCAGTACCACAGTGTTGTCCAGGACAAGTACCACAGAGTTGTCCTGGACCAAGGCCACAGAGTAGTCCAGGACCAGTAAAACAGAGTTGTCCTTAACCAGTACCACAGATTAGTCCTGGACCAGTACCATAGAGTTGTCTTGGACCACTACCACAGAGTTGTCCTGGACCAATACCACAGAGTAGTCCTGGACCAGTGCCACAGTGTAGTCCTGGACCAGTACCACTGAGTTGTCCTGGACCAGTACCACAGAGTTGTCCAGGACCAGTACCACAGAGTTGTCCTGGACCAGTACCACAGAGTTGTCCTGGACCAGTAAAACAGAGTTGTCCTGGACCAGTAAAACAGAGTTGTTCTGGACCAGTACCACAGAGTTGCTCTGGATCAGTACACTACAGTTGTCCTGGACCAGTCTCACCGAGTAGTCCTGGACCAGTACCACAGAGTAGTCCTGGACCAGTACCACAAAGTTGTCCTGGACCAGTACCACAGAGTCCTGAACCAATACCACAGAGTTGTCCTGGACCAATAGTCCACAGAGTAGTCCTGAGTAGTCCAGTACCAGTACCACAGAGTAGTCCTGGACCAGTACCACAGAGTTGTTCTGGATCAATACCACACAGTTGTCCTAGACCAGTTCCACCGAGTAGTCCTGGACCAGTGCCACAGAGTAGTCCTGGACCAGTACCACTGAGTTGTCCTTGACCAGTACCACAGAGTTGTCCTTGACCAGTACCACAGAGTTGTCCTGGACCAGTAAAACAGAGTTGTCCTGGACCAGTAAAACAGAGTTGTCCTGGACCAGTACCACAGAGTTGTTCTGGATCAGTACCACAGAGTTGTCCTGGACCAGTAAAACAGAGTTGTCCTGGACCAGTAAAACAGAGTTGTTCTGGACCAGTACCACAGAGTTGTTCTGGATCAGTACCACACAGTTGTCCTGGACCAGTTCCACCGAGTAGTCCTGGACCAGTACCAAAGAGTAGTCCTGGACCACTACCACAAAGTTGTCCTGGACCAGTACCACAGAGTCCTGGACCAGTACCACAGAGTCCTGAACCAATACCACAGAGTTGTCCTGGACCAATACCACAGAGTAGTCCTGGGCCAGTACCACAGAGTTGTTCTGGATCATTACCACACAGTTGTCCTGGACCAGTTCCACCGAGTAGTCCTGGACCAGTACCACAGAGTAGTCCTGGACCAGTACCACAAAGTTGTCCTGGACCAGTGCTCAATAGAGTTGTCCTGAACTGCAAAAATGAGAGTTGTCCTGGACCAGTAAAACAGAGTTGTCCTGGACCAGTAAAACAGAGTTGTTCTGGACCAGTACCACAGAGTAGTCCTGAACCAGTACCACATAGTTGCCCTGGACCAGTACCAGAGAATTGTCCTGAACCAGTGCCACAGAGTTGTCCTGGACCAATACCACAGAGTTGTCTTGGACCAGTACCACAGAGTTGTCCTGGACCAGTACCACAGAGTTGCCCTGAACCAGTGCCACAGAGATGTTCTGGACCAGTACCACATATTTCTCCTGGACCAGTACCACAGAGTAGTACTGGACCAGTACCACAGAGTTGTCCTGGACCAGTACCACAGAGTAGTCCTGGACCAGTGCTACAGAGTTGTTCTGGACCAGTGCCACAGAGTTGTTCTGGACCAGTACCACAGAGTTGTCCTGGACCAGTACCACAGAGTAGTCCTGAATGAGTACCACAGAGTTGTCCTGGACCAGTTCCACAGAGTTTTCCTGGACCAGTTCCACAGAGCTGTCCTGGACCAGTACCACAGAGTTGTCCTGGACCAGTACCAGAGAGTCCTGAACCAATACCACAGAGTCATCATGAGCCAGTACCACAGAGTTGTCCTGGACCAGTACAACAGAGTTGTCCTGGACCCGTACCACAGAGTTGTCCTGGACCAGTACCACAGAGTTGTCCTGGACCAGTACCACAGAGTTGTCCTGGACCAATACCACAGAGCTGTTCTGGACCAGTACCACAGAGTTGTCCTGGACCAATACCACAGAGTAGTCCTGGACTAATAACAAAGTAGTCCTGGACTAATAACAAAGTAGTCCTGGACCAGTTCCACATAGTAGTCCTGGACCAGTAAAACAGGTTTGTCCTGGACCAGTACCACAGAGTAGTTATGGACCAGTACCACAGAGTAGTCCTGAATGAGTACCACAGAGTAGTCCTGGACCAGTGCCACAGAGTTGTTCTGGATCAATGCCACAGAATTGTTGTGGACCAGTACCAGAGAGTAGTCCTGGACCAGTGCCACAGAGTTGTTCTGGACCAGTGCCACAGAGTTGTTCTGGACCAGTGCCACAGAGTTGTTCTGGACCAGTGCCACAGAGTTGTCCTGGACCAGTACCACCGAGTTGTTCTGGAGCAGTGGCACAGAGTTGTCCTGGACCAGTACCACAAAGTAGTCCTGGACCAGTACCACAGCGTTGTTCTGGAGCAGTGGTACAGAGTTGTCCTGGACCAGTACCACAAAGTAGTCCTAGACCAGTACCACAGAGCTGTTGTGGACCAGTTCCACAGAGTTGTCCTGGACCAGTACCACAAAGTAGTCCTGGACCAGTACCACAGAGTTGTCCTGGACCAGTACCACAGAGTTGTTCTTGACCGGAACCACAGAGCTGTCCTGAACATATGCCACAGAGTTGTTCTTGACCAGTACCACAGAGTTGACGTGGACTAGCACCAGAGATTTGTCCTGGACCAGTACCACAGAGTTGTCCTTCACCAATACCACAGAGCTGTCCTGGATCAGTACCACAGTGTTGTCCTGAACCAGTGCCGCAGAGTTGTCTTGGACCAATACCACAGAGTAGTCCTTGACCAGTACCACAGAGTCCTGGACCAATACCACAGAGTTGTCCTGGACCAGTACCACAGAATTGTCCTGGACCAATACCACAGAGTAGTCCTGGACCAGTACCACAGAGTAGTCCTGGACGAGTACCAAAGAGTAGTCCTGGACCAGTAAAACAGAGTTGTCCTAGACCAGTACCACAGAGTTGTCCTGGACCAGTACCACAGACTTATTCTTGACCAGTACCACAGAGTTGTCCTGAACTAGTACCACAGAGTCCTGGACCAACACCACAGAGTTGTCCTAGACCAGTACCACAGAGTTGTCCTGGACCAGTACAACAGAGTTGTTCTTGACCAATACCATAGAGTTGTCCTGAACCAGTACCACAGAGTTTTCCTGAACCAGTTCCACAGAGTTGGCCTGAACCAGTACCACAGAGTTGTCCTGGACCAGTACCAGAGAGTTGTCCTGGACCAGTACCACAGAGTTGTCCTGGACCAATAACACAGAGCTGTCCTGGACCAGTACCACAGTGTTGTCTGGACCAGTACCACAGAGTCCTGGACCAATACCACAGAGTTGTCCTGGACCAGTACCACAGAGTTGTCCTGGACCAATACCACAGAGTAGTCCTAGACCGGTTCCACAGATTACTCCTGGACAAGTAAAACAGAGTTGTCCTGGACCAGTACCACAGAGTGGTCTTGGACCAGTACCACAGAGTTGTCCTGGACCAATACCATAGAGTTGTCCGGGACCAATACCACAGAGTTGTTCTGGACCAGTACCACAGAGTTGTTCTTGACCAGAACCACAGAGCTCTCCTGGACATATGCCACAGAGTTGTTCTTGACCAGTACCACAGAGTTGTCCTGAACTAGTACCACAGAGTTGTCTTGGACCAGTTCCACAGAGTTCTCCTTGACCAGCACCACAGAGTAGTCCTGGACCAGTACCACAGAGCTGTCCTGGACATATGCCACAGAGTTGTTCTTGACCAGTACCACAGAGGTGTCCTGGACCAAGGCCACAGAGTAGTTCTGGACCACTACCACAGAGTTGTCCTGGACCAGTACCACAGAGTTGTCCTAAACCAGTACCACAGAGTTGTCCTGGTCCAGCTCCACAGAGTTGACCTGATACAGAACCTCAGGGTTGTCCTGGACTAGTACCACAGAGTTGTCCTGGACCAGAACTACAGAGTTGTACTTGATAAATACCACAGAGCTGTCCTGGACCAGTACCACAGAGCTGTCTTGGACCAGTACCACAGAGTTGTCCTGGACCAATGCCACAGAGTAGTCCTGGACCAGTACCACAGAGTAGTCCTGGACGAATACCACAGAGTAGTCCTGGACCAGTACCGCAGTTGTCCTGGACCAATACCACAGAGTAGTCCTTGACCAATACCACAGAGTAGTCCTGGACCAGTACCACAGAGTAGTCCTGGACCAGTCTCGCAGAGTAGTCATGGACCAGTACCACAGAGTAGTCCTGGACCAGTACCACAGAGTAATCCTGGAACAGTGCCAGGGAGTAGTCCTGGACCAGTACCACAGAGTAGTCCTTGACCAATACTGAGTAGTCCTGGACCAGTACCACAGAGTGTGTCCTGACCAGTACCACAGAGTAGTTCTGGACCAGTACCACAGAGTAGTCCTGGACCAGTGCCAGAATTGTTCTGACCAGTACCACAGAGTTGTTCTGGATCAGCACCAAAGGTTTCCTGGACCAGTACCACAGAGTAGTCCTGACCAGTACTAGACAGTCCCACAGAAATTGTCCTGGACCAGTACCACAGAGTCCTGAACCAATACCACAGAGTTGTCCTGGACCAATACCACAGAGTAGCCTGGACCAATACCACAGAGTAGTCCACCAGTACCACAGAGTAGTCCTGACCAGTACCACAGAGTAGTCCTGGACCAGTACCTACAGAGTTGTCCTGGACCAGTACCACAGAGTAGTCCTGGACCAGTACCACAGAGTTGTTCTGACCAGTACCACAGAGTTGTTCTTGACCGAACCACAGAGTTGTCCTGACCAATACCACAGAGTTGTCCTGGACCAGTACCACAGAGTTGTCGACCAGTACCACAGAGTTGTCCTGACCAGTACCACAGAGTTGTCCTGACCAGTACCACAGAGTTGTCCTGGACCAATGCCACAGAGTAGTCCTGGACCAGTACCACAGAGTAGTCCTAGACCAGTACCACAGAGTAGTCCTGACCAGTACCAGAGTTGTCCTGCACTATTACCACAGAGTTGTCCTGACCAGTACCACAAAGTTGTCCTGGAACCAGTACCACAGAGTTGTTCTGGACCAGCACAGAGTAGTCCTGGACCAGTACCAAAGTTGTTCTGACCAGTACCACAGAGTTGTCCTGGACATATGCCACAGAGTTGTCCTGGACCAGTACCACAGAGTAGTCCAAGACCAGTACCACAGAGTAGTCCTGGACCAGTACCAGAGTTGTCTTGGACCAATACCACAGAGTAGTCCTTGACCAATACCACAGAGTAGTCCGACCAGTAACAGAGTAGTCCTGGACCAGTCTCCGCAGAGTAGTCCTGGACCAGTACCACAGAGATGTCCTGACCAGTACCACAGAGTAGTCCTGACCAGTACCACAGAGTAGTCCTGACCAGTACCACAGAGTTGTCCTGACCAGTACCACGAGTAGTCCTGACCAGTACCACAGAGTAGTCCTGAACGAGTACCACAGAGTAGTCCTGACCAGTACCACAGAGTTGTCCTAGACCAGTACAACAGAGTTGTTCTGGACCAGTACGACAGAGTTGTTCTTGACCGTACCACAGAGCTGTCCTGAACACGTCACAGAGTTGTTCTTGACCAGTACCACAGAGTTGTCCTGGACCAGTACCACAGAGTAGTCCTGGACCAGTACCACAGAGGTCCTAATCAGTCTCACAGAGTAGTCCTGGACCAGTACCACAGAGTTGTCCTGACCAGTACCACAGAGTAGTGTCCTGGACCAGTACCACAGAGTAGTCCTGGACCAGTACCACAGAGTTGTCCTGGACCAGTACCACAGAGTTGTCCTGGACCAGTACCACAGAGTAGTCCTGGACCAGTACCACAGAGTTTTCCTGGACCAGTACCACAGAGTAGTCCTGGACCAGTACCACAGAGTAGTCCTGAACGAGTACCACAGAGTAGTCCTGGACCAGTACCAAAGAGTTGTCCTAGACCAGTACAACAAAGTTGTTCTGGACCAGTACGACAGAGTTGTTCTTGACCGGTACCACAGAGCTGTCCTGGACATATGCCACAGAGCTGTTCTTGACCAGTACCACAGAGTTGTCTTGGACCAATACCACAGAGTAGTCCTTGACCAATACCACAGAGTAGTCCTGGACCAGTAACACAGAGTAGTCCTTGACCAGTCTCGCAGAGTAGTCATGGACCAGTACAGAGATGTCCTGGACCAGTACCACAGAGTAGTCCTGGACCAGTACCACAGAGTAGTCCTGGACCAGTACCACAGAGTTGTCCTGGACCAGTACCACAGAGTTGTCCTGGACCAGTATCACAGAGTAGTCCTGGCCAGTACCACAGAGTTGTTCTGGACCAGTACCACAGAGTTGTTCTGACCAGTACCACAGAGCTGTCCTGGACATATCCACAGAGTTTTCTTGACCAGTACCACAGAGTTGTCCTGACCAATACCACAGAGTTGCTCGACCAGTACCACAGAGTTGTCCTGGACCAATACCACAGAGTGTCCTGGACCAGTACTACAGAGTTGTCCTGGACCAGTACTCACAGAGTTGTCCTGTGTCAATACCACAGAGTTGTCGGACCAGTACCACAGAGTAGTCCTGACCAGTACCACAGAGTAGTCCTGACCAGTACCACAGAGTAGTCCTGGACCAGTACCACAGAGTTGTCCTGGACCAGAACCACAGAGTTGTTCTGACCAGTACCACAGAGTTGTCCTAGAACAGTCAATACGGTAGTCCTGGAAAGTTCCACCCATTTGTTCAGGACCAGTAACAGAGTTTTCCTGGACCAGTACCACAGAGTAGTCCTGGACCAGTACCACAGAGTTGTCCTGGACCGCACTAGGAGTTGTTCTGGACCAGTACCACAGAGATGTCCTGGACATATGCCAGAGTTGTTCTGGACCAGTACCACAGAGTTGTCCTGACCAAGGCCACAGAGTTGTCTTGTACCATTACCACAGAGTTGTCCTGGACCAGTACCACAGAGAGTAGTCCTGGACCAGTGCCTCAGAGTTGTTCTGGACCAGTACCAGAGTTGTCCTGGACCACACAGAGTTGTCCTGGACCAGTACCACAGAGTTGTCCTGGACCAGTACCACAGAGTTGTCCTGGACCAGTGCCACAGAGTTGTCCTGACCAGTACAATAGAGCTGTCTTGGACCTATACCAGAGTTGTCCTGACCAATACCACAGAGTGTCCTGGACCAATAATGCACAGAGTAGTCCTAGAACGGTACCACAGAGTTGTCCTGTACCAATACACAGATTTGTCCTGACCAGTACCACAGAGTAGTCCTGACCAGTACCACAGAGTAGTCCTGGACCAGTACCACAGAGTAGTCCTGGACCAGTACCACAGAGTGTCCTGGACCACACCACAGAGTAGTCCTGACCAGTACCACAGAGTAGTCCTGGACCCATTTTTCAGGACCAGTACCACAGAGTTGTCCTGGACCAATCTCCACAGAGCTGTCCTGGACCAGTACCACAGAGCTGTCCTGGACCAATACCACAGAGTAGTCCTGACCAATAACACAGAGTAGCCTGGACCGGTTCGACAGAGAAGTCCTGACCAGCAAAACAGAGTTGTCCTGACCAGTACACAGAGTTGTCCTGACCAGTACCACAGAGTTGTCCTTACCAATACCAAGAGTAGTCCTGGACCAGTACCACAGAGTAGTCCTGACCAGTTCCACAGAGTAGTCCTGGACCAGTACCGCAGAGTTGTCGTGAACAGTGCCACAGAGTTGTTCTGGACCCGTGCCACAGAGTTGTTCTCGACAGTACCACAGAGTTGTCCTGAACCAGTACCACAGAGTAGTTCTGGACCAGTACCACAGAGTAGTCCTGACCAGTGCCACAGAGTTGTCCTGACCAATACAATAGGTTGTCTGGACCTATACCAATAGAGTTATCCTGGACCAATACCCAGAGTAGTCCTGACCAATAATGCAGAGTAGTCCCAGAACGGTTCCACAGAGTTGTCCTGTACCAATACCCAGATTTGTCCTGGACCAGTACCACAGAGTAGTCCTGGACCAGTACTACAGAGTAGTCCTGGACCAGTACCACAGAGTAGTCCTGACCAGTACCACATAGTAGTCCTGGACCAGCACCACAGAGTAGTCCTGGACCAGCACCACAGAGTAGTCCTGACCCATTTTTCAGGACCAGTACCACAGAATTGTCCTGGACCAATTCCAGAGCTGTCCTTGACCAGTACCAGAGCTGTCCTGGACCAATACCACAGAGGTCCTGAACAATAACACAGAGTAGTCCTGGACCGGTTCGACAGAAGTCCTGACCAGTAAAACAGAGTTGTACTGGACCAGTACCACAGGTTGTCCTACCAGTACCACAGAGTTGTCTCACTACCAATGAGTAGTCCGACCAGTACCACAGAGTAGTCCTGGACGAGTTCCACAGAGTAGTCCTGACCAGTACCGCAACATGCAACTGAACGAAGCACATCAG
>NW_024748870.1:805278-823620 GCF_018991925.1 Homarus americanus
TAGAGTAGTCCTGACCAGTACCACAGAGTTGTCCTGGACCAATGCCACAGAGTTGTTCTGGACCAGTGCCACAGGGTTGTCCTGGACCAATACCACAGAGGTGTTCTGGACCAGTGCTACAGAGTTGTCCTGGACCAGTACCACAGAGTTGTCCTGTGTCAATACCACAGAGTTGTCCTGGACTAGTACCACAGAGTAGTCCTTGACCAGTACCACAGAGTAGTCCTGGACCAATACCACATAGTAGTCCTGGACCAGTACCACAGAGTTGTCCTAGACCAGAACCACAGAGTTGTTCTGGATCAGTACCACACAGTTGTCCTAGAACAGTACCACACGGTAGTCCTGGACAAGTTCCACCCATTTGTTCAGGACCAGTACAACAGAGTTTTCCTGGACCAGTACCACAGAGTAGTCCTGGACCAGTACCACAGAGTTGTCCTGGACCGGTACCATAGAGTTGTTCTTGACCGGTACCACAGAGCTGTCCTGGACATATGCCACAGAGTTGTTCTTGACCAGTACCACAGAGTTGTCGTGGACCAAGGCCACAGACTTGTCTTGTACCATTACCACAGAGTTGTCCTGGACCAGTACCACAGAGTAGTCCTGGACCAGTGCCTCAGAGTTGTTCTGGACCAGTGCCACAGAGTTGTCATGGACCAATAACACAGAGTTGTCCTGGACCAGTACCACAGAGTTGTCCTGGACCAGTACCACAGAGTTGTCCTGGACCAGTGCCACAGAGTTGTCCTGGACCAATACAATAGAGCTGTCTTGGACCTATACCACAGAGTTATCCTGGACCAATACCACAGAGTAGTCCTGGACCAATAATGCAGAGTAGTCCCAGAACGGTTCCACAGAGTTGTCCTGTACCAATACCACAGATTTGTCCTGGACCAGTACCACAGAGTAGTCCTGGACCAGTACCACAGAGTAGTCCTGGACCAGTACCACAGAGTAGTCCTGGACCAGTACCACATAGTAGTCCTGGACCAGCACCACAGAGTAGTCCTGGACCAGCACCACAGAGTAGTCCTGGACCCATTTTTCAGGACCAGTACCACAGAATTGTCCTGGACCAATTCCACAGAGCTGTCCTGGACCAGTACCACAGAGCTGTCCTGGACCAATACCACAGAGTAGTCCTGGACCAATAACACAGAGTAGTCCTGGACCGGTTCGACAGAGAAGTCCTGGACCAGCAAAACAGAGTTGTACTGGACCAGTACCACAGTGTTGTCCTGGACCAGTACCACAGAGTTGTCCTTTACCAATACCAATGAGTAGTCCTGGACCAGTACCACAGAGTAGTCCTGGACGAGTTCCACAGAGTAGTCCGGACCAGTACCGCAGAGTTGTCGTGGAACAGTGCCACAGAGTTGTTCTGGACCCGTGCCACAGAGTTGTTCTCGACAATTACCACAGAGTTGTCCTGGAACCAGTACCACAGAGTTGTCCTGGACCAGTACCACAGAGTTGTCCTGGACCAGTACCACAGAGTTGTCCTGGACCAGTGCCACAGAGTTGTCCTGGACCAATACAATAGAGCTGTCTTGGACCTATACCACAGAGTTATCCTGGACCAATACCACAGAGTAGTCCTGGACCAATAATGCAGAGTAGTCCCAGAACGGTTCCACAGAGTTGTCCTGTACCAATACCACAGATTTGTCCTGGACCAGTACCACAGAGTAGTCCTGGACCAGTACCACAGAGTAGTCCTGGACCAGTACCACAGAGTAGTCCTGGACCAGTACCACATAGTAGTCCTGGACCAGCACCACAGAGTAGTCCTGGACCAGCACCACAGAGTAGTCCTGGACCCATTTTTTCAGGACCAGTACCACAGAATTGTCCTGGACCAATTCCACAGAGCTGTCCTGGACCAGTACCACAGAGCTGTCCTGGACCAATACCACAGAGTAGTCCTGGACCAATAACACAGAGTAGTCCTGGACCGGTTCGACAGAGAAGTCCTGGACCAGCAAAACAGAGTTGTACTGGACCAGTACCACAGTGTTGTCCTGGACCAGTACCACAGAGTTGTCCTTTACCAATACCAATGAGTAGTCCTGGACCAGTACCACAGAGTAGTCCTGGACGAGTTCCACAGAGTAGTCCTGGACCAGTACCGCAGAGTTGTCGTGGAACAGTGCCACAGAGTTGTTCTGGACCCGTGCCACAGAGTTGTTCTCGACAATTACCACAGAGTTGTCCTGGAACCAGTACCACAGAGTAGTTCTGGACCAGTACCACAGAGTAGTCCTGGACCAGTACCACACAGTTGTCCTGGACCAATACCACAGAGTTGTCTTGGACCAGTACCACAGAGTTGTCCTGAACCAGTGCCACAGAGTTGTCCTGGACCAATACCACAGAGTTGTCTTGGAGCAGTACCAGAGAGTTGTCCTGAACCAGTGCCACAAAGTTTTCCTGGACCAATACCACAGAGTTGTCCTGGACCAGTACCAGAGTCCTGGGCCAGTACCACAGAAGTCATGGAACAGTGCCACAGAGTTGTTCTGGACCCGTGCCACAAAGTTGTTCTCGACATTACTACAGAGCTGACCAGTACCTAGGACCAGTACCACAGAGTAGTCCTGGACCAGTACCACAGAAGTCCTGGACCAGTACTGCAGAGTAGTCCTGGACCAGTACCACAGAGTTGTCCTGAACTAGTGCCACAGAGTTGTCCTGGACCAATACCACAGAGTTGTCTATACCAGTACCACAGAGTTGTCCTGAACCAGTGCCACAGAGTTTTCCTGGACCAATACCACAGAGTTGTCCTGGACCAGTACCACAGAGTTGTCCTGGACCAGTACCACAGAGTAGTCATGGACCAGTGCCACGGAGTTGTTCTGGACCAGTGCCACAGAGATGTTCTGGATCAGTACCACACAGTTGTCCTGGACCCGTACCACAGAGTAGTCCTGGACCAGTACCACAGAGTAGTCCTGGACCAGTACCACAGAGTTGTTCAGGACCAGTACCACAGAGTTGTCCTAATCCAGTACCTCAGAGTTGTCCTGCACCAGTTCCACAGAGGTGTTCTTGACCAGTACCACAGAATTGTCCTGGACCAATGCCACAGAGTTGTTCTGGACCTGTGCCACAGAGTTGTCCTGGACCAGTACAACAGAGTTGGAATGGTCCTGTACCACAGAGTTGTCCTGGACCAGTACCACAGAGTTGTCCTGGACCAGTGCCACAGAGTTGTCCTGGACCAATACCACAGAGCTGTCATGGACCAGTACCATAGTGTTGTCCTGGACCAGTACCATAGTGTTGTCCTGTTCCAGTACCACAGAGTAGTCCTGGATGAGTACCACAGAGTAGTCCTGGACCAGTACCACAGAGTTGTCTTGGACCAATACCACAGAGCAGTCCTGGACCAATACCACAGAGTTGTCCTGGACCAATTCCACAGAGCTGTCCTGGACCAGTACCACAGAGCTGTCCTGGACCAATACAACAGAGTAGTCCTGGACCAATAACACAGAGTAGTCCTGGATCGGTTCGACAGAGAAGTCCTGGACCAGCAAAACAGAGTTGTACTGGACCAGTACCATAGTGTTGTCCTGGACCAGTACCACAGAGTTGTCCTGGACCAATACCAATGAGAAGTCCTGGACCAGTACCACAGAGTAGTCCTGGACGAGTTCCACAGAGTAGTCCTGGACCAGTACCGCAGAGTTGTCCTGGACCAGTACCACAGAGTAGTCGTGGAACAGTGCCACAGAGTTGTTCTGGACCCGTGCCACAGAGTTGTTCTCGACAATTACCACAGAGTTGTCCTGGAACCAGTACCACAGAGTAGTCCTGGACCAGTACCACAGAGTAGTCCTGGACCAGTACCACAGAGTCCTGGAGCAGTACTGCAGAGTAGTCCTGGACAAGTACCACAGTGTTGTCCTGAACTAGTGCCACAGAGTTGTCCTGGACCAATACCTGAGTTTTCCTGGACCAATACCACAGAGTTGTCCTGGACCAGTACCACAGAGTTGTCCTGGACCAGTGCCACAGAGTTGTCCTGGACCCATACCACAGAGCTGTCATGGACCAGTACCACAGAGTAGTCCTGGACCAGTACCACAGAGTTGTTCAGGACCAGTACCACAGAGTTGTCCTAATCCAGTACCTCAGAGTTGTCCTGCACCAGTTCCACAGAGTTGTTCTTGACCAGTACCACAGAATTGTCCTGGACCAATGCCACAGAGTTGGTCTGGACCTGTGGCACAGAGTTGTCCTGGACCAGTACAACAGAGTTGGCCTGGTCCTGTACCAGAGAGTTGTCCTGGACCAGTACCACAGAGTTGTCCTGGACCAGTGCCACAGAGTTGTCCTGGACCCATTCCACAGAGCTGTCATGGACAAGTACCACAGAGTCCTGAACCGATACCACAGAGTTGTCATGGACCAGTACCACAGAGTTGTCCTGGACCAATACCACAGAGTAGTCCTGGACCAATAACACAGAGTAGTCCTGGAACGGTTCAACAGAGTAGTCCTGGACCAGTAAAACTGAGTTGTCCTGGTCCAGTACCACAGAGCCCTGGACCATTACCACAGAGTTCTCCTGGACCAGTACCTCAGAGCTGTCCTGGACCAATACCACAGAGTAGTCCTGGACCAATAACACAGAGTAGTCCTGGACCGGTTCCACAGATCAGTCCTGGGCCAGTAAAACAGAGTTGTCCTTGACCAGTACCACAGAGTTGTCCTGGACCAGTACCACAGACTTGTTCTTGACCAGTACCACAGAGTTGTCCTGAACACGTACCACAGAGTTGTCCTGGACCAGTTCCACAGAGTTGTCCTTGATCAGTACTACAGAGTAGTCCTGGACCAGTACCACAGAGTTGTTCTTGTCCAGCACCACAGAGTTGTTTTTGACCGGTACCACAGAGCTGTCGTGGACATATGCCACAGAGTTCTTCTTGACCAGTACCACAGAGTTGTCCTGGACCAATGCCACAGAGTTGTTTTGGACCAGTACCACAGAGTTGTCCTGCTGGACCAGTACCACAGTGTTGTCTGGACCAGTACCACAGAGTCCTGGACCAATACCACAGCATTGTCCTGGACCAGTACCACAGAGTTGTCCTGGATCAATACCACAGAGTTGTCCTGGACCAATATCACAGAGAAGTCCTGGACCGGTTCCACAGATTAGTCCTGGACCAGTACCACAGAGTTGTCCTTGACAAGTATCACAGTGTAGTCCTGGACCAGTACCACAGAGTTGTTCTGGACCAGTACCACAGAGTTGTTCTTGACCGGTACCACAGAGCTGTCCTGGACATATGCCACAGAGTTGTTCCTGACCAGTACCACAGAGTTGTCCTGGACCAATGCCACAGAGTTGTTCTGGACCAGTACCACAGAGTTGTCCTGGACCAGTACCACAGAGTAGTCCTGGACCAGTACCACAGAGGTGTCCTGGACCAGTACCACAGAGTAGTCCTGGACCAGTGCCACAGAGTCGTTCTGGACCAGTGCCACAGAGTTGTCCTGGACCAATACCACAGAGATGTTCTGGACCAGTGCCACAGAGTTGTCCTGGACAAGTACCACAGAGTTGTCCTGTACCAATAAGACAGAGTTGTCCCGGACTAGTACTACAGAGTAGTCCTAGACCAGTACCACAGAGTAGTCCTGGACCAATACCACATAGTAGTCGTGGTCCAGTACAACAGAGTTTTCCTGGACCAGTACCACAGAGTTGTCCTGGACCAATTCCACAGAGCTGTCCTGGACCAGTACCACAGAGCTGTCGTGGACCAATACCACAGAGTAGTCCTGGACCAATAACACAGAGTAGTCCTGGACTGGTTCGACAGAGAAGTCCTGGACCAGTAAAACAAGTTGTATTGGACCAGTACCACAGTAACATCCTGGACCAGCACCATAGTGTTGTCCTGGACCAGTACCATAGTGTTGTCCTGGACCAGTACCACAGAATAGTCCTGGATGAGTACCACAGAGTAGTCCTGGACCAGTACCACGGAGTTGTCTTGGACCAATACCACAGAGTAGTCCTGGACAAATACCACAGAGTAGTCCTGGACCAGTACCACAGAGTAGTCATGGACCAGTACCACAGAGTTGTCCTGGACCAATTTCACAGATCTGTCCTGGACCAGTACCACAGAGCTGTCTAGGACCAATACAACAGAGTAGTCCTGGACCAATAACACAGAGTAATCCTGGACCGGTTCGACAGAGAAGTCCTGGACCAGCAAAACAGAGTTGTACTGGACCAGTACCATAGTGTTGTCCTGGACCAGTACCACAGAGTTGTCCTTTACCAATACCAATGAGTAGTCCTGGACCAGTACCACAGAGTAGTCCTGGACGAGTTCCACAGAGTAGTCCTGGACCAGTACCGCAGAGTTGTCCTGGACCAGTACCACAGAGTAGTCATGGAACAGTGCCACAGAGTTGTTCTGGACCCGTGCCACAGAGTTGTTCTCGACAATTACCACAGAGTTGTCCTGGACCAGTACCACAGAGTAGTCCTGGACCAGTACCACAGAGTAGTCCTGGACCAGTACCACAGAAGTCCTGGACCAGTACTGCAGAGTAGTCCTGGACCAGTACCACAGAGTTGTCCTGAACTAGTGCCACAGAGTTGTCCTGGACCAATACCACAGAGTTGTCTTGGACCAGTACCACAGAGTTGTCCTGAACCAGTGCCACAGAGTTTTCCTGGACCAATACCATAGAGTTGTCCTGGACCAGTACCACAGAGTTGTCCTGGACCAGTACCACAGAGTAATCATGGACCAGTGCCACAGAGATGTTCTGGACCAGTGCCACAGAGATGTTCTGGATCAGTACCACACAGTTATCCTGGACCCGTACCACAGAGTAGTCCTGGACCAGTACCACTGAGTAGTCCTGGACCAGTACCACAGAGTTGTCCTAATCCAGTACCTCAGAGTTGTCCTGCACCAGTTCCACAGAGTTGTTCTTGACCAGTACCACAGAATTGTCCTGACCAATGCCACAGAGTTGTTCTGGACCTGTGCCATAGAGTTGTCCTGGACCAGTACAACAGAGTTGGAATGGTACTGTACCACAGAGTTGTCCTGGACCAGTACCACAGAGTTGTCCTGGACCAGTGCCACAGAGTTGTCCTGGACCAATACCACAGAGCTGTCATGGACCAGTACCACAGAGTTGTCCTGGACCAATACCACAGAGTAGTCCTGGACCAATAACACAGAGTAGTCCTGGAACGGTTCAACAGAGTAGTCCTGGACCAGTAAAACTGAGTTGTCCTGGTCCAGTACCACAGAGCCCTGGACCAATACCACAGAGTTCTCCTGGACCAGTACCACAGAGCTGTCCTGGACCAATACCACAGAGCTGTCCTGGACCAATACCACACAGTAGTCCTGGACCAATAACACAGAGTAGTCCTGGACCGGTTCCACAGATCAGTCCTGGGCCAGTAAAACAGAGTTGTCCTTGACCAGTACCACAGAGTTGTGCTGGACCAGTACCACAGAGTAGTCATGGACCAGTACCACAGATTTGTCCAGGACCAGTACCACAGAGTTGTCCTTGACAAGTATCACAGAGTAGTCCTGGACCAGTACCACAGAGTTGTTCTGGACCAGTACCACAGAGTTGTTCTTGACCGGTACCACAGAGCTGTCCATGACCAGTACCACAGAGTAGTCCTGACCAATACCACAGAGATGTCCTGGACCAGTACCACAGAGTTGTCCTGGACCAGTACCACAGAGTTCTGGACCAATACTACAAGTTGTCCTGGACCAGTACACAGAGTTGTCCTGACCAATACCCAGAGTAGTCTGAATAAGTACCACAAGAGTAGTCCTGGACCAGTACCACAGAGTGTCCTGGACCAGTACCACAGGAGTTGTTCTGGACCAATACACAGAATTGTTCTGGACCAGTACCATAGAGTAGTCCTGGACCAGTACCACAGAGTTGTCCTCGACCAGTACCACAGAGTTGTCCTGGACCAAGTACCACAGAGTAGTCCTGACCAGTACCACAGAGTAGTCCTGGACCAGTACCACAGAGTTGTCTGGACCAGTACCACAGAGTAGTCCTGGACCAGCCCACAGAGTTGTCCTGGACCAGTACCACAAGTTGTTCTGTACCAGTGCACAGAGTTGTTCTGGACCAGTGCCACAGGATTGTCCTGGACCAGTACCACAAAGTTGTCCTGGACCAGTACCACAGAGTTGTTCTGGCCAGTGCACAGATTGTCTGGACCAGTTACCACACAGTAGTCCTAGACCAGTACCACAGAGTTGTCCTGGACCAGTTCCTGTTGTCCTGGACCAGTACCACAAGTAGTCTGGACAAGTACCCAGAGTTGTTCTGGACCAGTACCACAGGTTGTTCTTGACCGGAACCACAAGCTGTACTGACATGGCACAGGGTTGTCCTGGACCAGTACCACAGAGTCCTGAACCAATACCACAGAGTTGTCCTGGACCAATACCACAGAGTAGTCCTGGGCCAGTACCACAGACTAGTCCTGGACCAGTACCACAGAGTTGTTCTGGATCAGTACCACACAGTTGTCCTAGACCAGTTCCACCGAGTAGTCCTGGACCAGTGCCACAGAGTAGTCCTGGACCAGTACCACTGAGTTGTCCTGGACCAGTACCACAGAGTTGTCCTGGACCAGTAAAACAGAGTTGTCCTGGACCAGTAAAACAGAGTTGTTCTGGACCAGTACCACAGAGTTGTTCTGGATCAGTACCACAGAGTTGTCCTGGACCAGTAAAACAGAGTTGTCCTGGACCAGTAAAACAGAGTTGTTCTGGACCAGTACCACAGAGTTGTTCTGGATCAGTACCACACAGTTGTCCTGGACCAGTTCCACCGAGTAGTCCTGGACCAGTACCAAAGAGTAGTCCTGGACCACTACCACAAAGTCCTGGACCAGTACCACAGAGTCCTGGACCAGTACCACAGAGTCCTGAACCAATACCACAGAGTTGTCCTGGACCAATACCACAGAGTAGTCCTGGGCCAGTACCACAGAGTTGTTCTGGATCATTACCACACAGTTGTCCTGGACCAGTTCCACCGAGTAGTCCTGGACCAGTACCACAGAGTAGTCCTGGACCAGTACCACAAAGTTGTCCTCCAGTGAGTTGTCCTGGACCAATACCACAGAGTAGTCCTGGACCAGTACCACAGAGTAGTCCTAGACCACAGTCCTGGAAAACAGAGTTGTCCTGGACCAGTAAGGCAACTTCTGAGTGAGGAGGGGTGGTGGATAGTGGTTGAAGTTTCTTGGACATGGGCGTTAATCGGTCAACAGCGGATTCTTTTAAAACTTCTTGTTGAACCAACATTTCAATTACCTGATTTTTTAACATTTCCTTAGTCAGTTGCTGTGAATATGGGATATTGTAATAGTTGGCTATTTCTTTCCATTCTTTCTTCAGGATATTAACACGTAATTTAGCTACGGAAGGATTTTCAATAAAATCCTGGAGATCAAAACCTGAGGTGGCCATTGTTAAGAAAAACTAGATAAATTAACTAATGGCCAAAAAGATAAGATAAGTGGATTACCCTAGAAAATATCACGGCAGTGGATAACCAGAAAGTCCCGGAAACTACCCAAGTTATACCTAGGGAAATTACACTTATGAATATTGTTCTTCTGATAAGATCCTTAAGATAAGGATAAGAGACTTGGAAAGATACTTGAAAGAGGAAGGGCAGGGCGTCCCAAGATATCACTTCACCCTAAACTAGTGACTATGGAACAGCCTACTCTGGAGCGAGGGTACGGCATTAAACAGATCCGGATTCTTCCCTACACTCGATAAGACTTACTACACGACTGCCTACGTGTAATAACAGGTAAGCCTTATGACACTTGGAACCTAATATCCTACGTCTGTCACTCTTACTGTACGATAATACCAATATATGCACACACATATGAAGGGAACTTTAAACCACCGTAAAGCAATTGTGAACAGAAGTGACTGGGAGGAATAATTAACAAGGAGTAACAAGGGGGGAAGAAATATGGCACTTAAGGTCGGGTCCTGTCACGGTCGCCATTTGTTACGAGTTGGGGATTTAGAATATAGTTAAAAGTCTACCCAGATCCCAACAGGCAACAACAATAAAAAAACAAAGACAATCGGACTATAAAAGGGTAGACAAAGGATGCGAGTTTTTGTTGTGTATAATAAAGTACCATAAATTCCTTAACAAAATATTCAGCTTTCTATAATTTACCCTTAACCATACTTAACCTAAACATACGCAACATTGGCTTAACAGTATATACATATTTATACAACATACAACAAACAGAAGCAAGTGGAGGTGGGAGGCAATATAAGATTACAAAATACTCAAGTGCAGTGCTGAGATGGCTGACGAGTAAGGCTGAGTATTGAAGAAGATGGTAGGTAGTCACTGTGCCGTAGGTTTCCAGGATAGGAGATCCTAGTGTGGTCACTTCCCAGAGTGAACTGAACTCTCCTCGATCTGGAGCTGATGAGGAAGACTTGGAGGAGGTGACGCAACAACCAGGATATGGAGAAGGGAAACCCCGGAGTGGTAACTAAGACTAGTCATACTCGGGTTTCGTCCCTAGATGGCGTTGCTCGTGGTGCTGGGTAGGTAGATCATGGCAATAGATGGCGTGGTTCGTAACAATATATATATATATATATATATATATATATATATATATATATATATATATATATATATATATATATATATATATATATATATATATATATATATGTGTGTGTGTGTGTGTGTGTGTATGTGGTGTTGTGAATAGTATGAGAAACAATTGAGACCCTGCAATTGTGTGTAAATGAGGCAGCTGTCAAATCAATAACCTGGGACTTGGTCAAAATTTTCGTTATGTCATATGGCATATGGATAGCTTTAAACATAGGTTGGATGGATATATGAGCAATAGGGGTTGGGTGTAAATGGGACTCCCCAGTATGAGCCAATAGGCCCACTGTAGTTTCCTCCATACTTCTGTTCTTATGTTCTTATGTTCATCCAATTCCATTATGATCCCCGCCAACATCAGGTCAAACCTCAAACGGGCAGACTGGGACTCCTTCAAGGAGTCTCTCAGTCTCAAACAGTGGAGGAACCTGGAAGAAGCCAGTTCCAATGACATCGACGACGCGTCAGGTTTTCGGGTAGCCCCAGTTGTATGATCTTATACTGCAGCCCCGCGTGCCAAACTTTGTCAAACGCCTTGCTGACGTCCCTCAGTACTACGTTGCACTGCAGGCGGCCAGTCATGGTGTTGGCGATCTGCTCGTAGGCCTAGGCTATGGCGGTGGATGTGCCTCGGCACTGGCGGAAACCGAACTGGCGGGGATTATGCAGTCTTCGTCCTCCAGATACATCCGCAACCGCTTGTTTACTATTTTTTCGAGGATTTTGGCAAGTACCTCTAGCAGCAATATTGGTCGAAAGTTTTCGACTTTGTTTGGAGGCTTCCCTGCTTTTGGTATGAGGCGGATAACGGCGATTTTGAACATCTTAGGGAAGTATCCAGAGGCGAGGCAGGCAATGCATATATGAGCAAGCCTCTCTATCATATTGTCGGGGAGTTGATCCAGGATCTTCCTGTTAATATGGCTTTGCCCTGGTGATTAGTTTTTAGCTTATGACGGCTGACACATCTGCAGTAACTATGATCTCCGTCAGGTAGCTTTCGTCCACCAGTCTAGTGAAGTCAGTCCGTGGGAGCGGCTGGAGCAGGTGCTGATGGTCCTGCAACTGACCTAAAATGTCCTCCTCAAATTCCCTGTCGAAGCCCTTGTTCTCCTGTTCACTAATGGTAAAGATTTTCCGTAAATATCGCCAATATAATTGTTCTTGGTTTTCCTTCTCGAAAATTTTCACGTTGTTTTGGTCGAGCAGGTAAGGGACCCTGTTAGAGGTGGAACCCATCAGTCGCTTGATCCCTTTCCAGAAGGCAGCAGAATCGAGGTAATTGTTGGCTGCCTCCCACAGCAAGGCGGCCCACTTTTGTTCATGTTGACGTTTGCTCCCGTGCTGGATATCCGTCTGTAGCTCTCGGTACCGGTCTCTCAGCTCTTGCGTCCACCCGCAGATACTGGCTAGCTCTCTCACGTGATCGGACTGGACACTAAGCTGCCTCAGCTGGTGACTAGTGTGAGGATGGGGAATGGCCCTGTGAGTAGTGGTCGGGATGTTGTTGTCCATCTTCGTCTTCACATTGTACCACTGTTCGACCGCGTCGTCGATGTCAGTGGGGCTGGCTTCTTCCAGGTTCCTCCCCTGTTTGAGACTGAGAGATTCCTTGAAGGAGTCCGAGTCTGTCCGTTTGAGGTTTGACCTGATGTTGGCGGGGATCATAATGGGATTGGATGAGAGCGTTTCAACGACTGGTAGGTGGTCGCTGGTACTGATGGGTCTGATCAATGTCGAGAAATTTGGCCCGAGGTGTTGCAGTTTTCCCCTTCTGAAGTTGTCATACAGCGCCACACTGACGTTGTTCTCGTTACCGTCTCCGAGTATGGCGTGGCGCGCATTTAAGTCCCCAATGATGTATGTTGGTTTTCTGTGGCATAGCAACTGGTTGAGGTCTTGTTCGAGTAAGTAAGGACGTCTGGGGTGGTAGGTACATTGTGCTTAAAATAACAGGTCCCCTAGTTGTCTCCACCTGCACTCCTAGAACTAAATCCTCGAAGTCTAGCAACACTCTGTGACTCGGATATGACCTGATGGCTACAGCGACACCATCGTTCAGCTCACCCGTCATGTTCCTCTGGTATACAGTGTAGCCAAAAATTTTCAGCTTACTTTCGTCCTTTATGCCAGTACTGTTTAACAGAATAATGTCTGGGTCTAATTGATAGTATAAGTTGCAGAGTTCGTTACGTCTATTAAGGGACCAGTGTAGGACACTATGTTGGAGAACTTTCATCCTGCTAACGATTGCCATTTCGGAAACTGTAGCTTGGGGCTTCGCTTGAAGTGTTTGCTCGGCTTCTGCCATTTCTAAGGGGTCGGAACTTCTTGGCAGAACCTTCGAACATCTGCTTGTCAGTTAATGGCGGGCCCTCGAACTTCTCGTCACCCATGTACAGGAAGGTTTTCAGGTTCTGGGTTGCGTGTCGAAGTAATCTACTGACGTTGCAGCTCGAGGGTTTTGTTCCTCTGTGGAGTAAGTCGCCATCATCTGGTCGCAACCATTGACTGTGGTTGCAGTCAGATGGTCACTGTCATCGCTGGGAGGACATGTCATGGGGTTACGGAGATTTACGGTGTCGTTGGAGCTGTGATCCCAAGGGGACTGACTGGCCACGTCGGGGCTACGGTTATACTGACTTTTGCCTAAGTCAGGGAGGTCATAGTCCATTTATGGCGTGGGTTGAGGTCGTCGATAAATCGTTGAGTGGGTTACTGCCTTCAGGATTTCTTTTGAAGGGATTTCGTCGCTTATTTCAACAGGTGCAATGTTGTTCCTCGTTGAGGCGTTTCGAGAATGAACGTGGATGAACCATGTTCATGTGATGGGCATGCAGGTAAGACAAGTATATAGTGGTGGCTTTGGACTCATCCAGCTGTGGAGAGGAGACGCTCCTGATGCTCTCCGACGCTGCGAGACTCATGGCGCCCATTAACTCAGTAACTGCCTGTTTTACTGAGTCTTTGATGGTTCGTATCTCTGATTGCAGGACTTACATGGTCTCGCTGACATTGTTGAGTTTTTGTGAGACAGCTTGAGTTTCTCTCAGAGTGTCTTTTAGGGTTTGGTTGTAAGCCATGATCGTCGACTGAGTGGTCTTTTCTCTGACGTTAGAAATTTCCCTGGTTTCTATTTGCTTGTTTTTTCGGTCAGTTTCTCCTCTGTTTCTTGAGTTACCTGTTTCCTGAAAAGGCAGGTGATAGAGAAAGTCCTGTGGCCACCCTCGCAGACGACACACTTTTTGATGGTGCGACAAGATGTTTAGAAGTGGCTAAGTAAGGACATAACGTCCAACAAGATCACACAAAATCAATATCAAGCAAAACAAATCTCAATAATCAAATGCTAACTCCGAAAACACCAGAGAGAGGGTATACTACTTAACTTAAGACAGCCATGCCTAGACTGAATAGAGTGTACCAGTAGGTCACCGACGTCACTTCTCTACCGCCAAATACTGACGTATTATATCCTGATTGGCCAAAACGTAAACCTTATATAAATTACCTATTGACATAATTTCCACTTATCTAACCTATATACAAGCCTAATATAATAAAACATAACACAATGAAACATAATGCAATGTAATAAACAAAGTGAATACTTAAATAAGGACTCAGTTGGTGTGGGCGAGTAGTGGGTGAAGCTGCCCGAGCCACCCTCACACCATCCGAAACAGCGAATTTTATAAAAAAGAACAGAAACTAATGGCGGACACTGGTAACATATACCGTATCACTCTACGAACGTGGCAGAGTGTATTTTTTGTGTTTACCCAGAACCATCAACTCGTCCATTACCAAAAAGCCATCAAGGCTTTAATTGCATGCTTTTGTGCATTGACTACTTCTCTAGATTTGTGGTACTAGCACCATTGCAGAACAAGTCTGCCGAAACAATGGCTCATGCTTTAGTCACTCATCTTTTCTGTCCTTTTTCTACACCTACAGTGATACTCTCAGATAATGGGGCAGAATTTAAGAATCAACTCTTAACAGAAATATGTCAAAAATACGACATCACATAATTATAATAATGGAAGCCCCTCGAAATCGAGGATGACCGGTCCAAGGGCCTCCTAGGCGTGAATTTGTTAAGGTGTAGAAGCTGTCGCCAACACAACAACCACACCCCAAGTTAACGAGCTGCATGACCCAGTGTCAAGAAATAGTCGGAGAAGACTGGACAACTCGCCAACTGCACTGGCTAACCATTACCCCGGAATACGATCCGCAAATCGATTAACATCCAGGTTCCCAATTACTGCTGGGTAGACAGAGACACATGGCAAACGCCTACCATCCATCCTCAAATGGGTTGGTCGAGCGTACAAATCGTAAAATTCTTGAGATTGTCTGGCAGGTGGTGAATTTGATGCACAGTTCGTGGGAGGACTGGTTTCCACAAGTAGCAGCATCTGTCAATAACTTTAGAGGCAAATCACAATCCGAAATAATTTATGGTATTGATAAACGCTTGCCCTATGATCTACTAGCAGGAACCCACAACCTGTGTACAACTTAGATGACTATGCCAAGAAGCAAAAAAAAATTTTCACAAACATCCTTGGAAAAGTATGGAAACATTAAGCAGCCATACGTGCTGAAATGATCTGCAAGCAACATAAAAATGCTAAGCTTGTAACTCTACAAATAGGAGATACAGTAACGATAAAGCACCGGGATGCATATCAAAACTTTCATCTAAATTCACAGGATTCATAACTGATTAAAGTGAAAGAACATGGAAACAAATTCCTTGTAGTTGAGCCAACGACAAACGTCACAGATATAGTAGATGTAGATAGAATGAAAAAATTCAGCAAAGACTTAGTCAGTCAAGTACATCCTTCTTCTACTACAACAGTTGCTCAAGAAGATATAACAATAGACAATATATATAGTCAAAAACTACGATTAGCAAAAAAAAAAGTCATTAATTATCCTCGCCCTTTCAGGCATGGCTTGGATATGGCTACTCATGTTGGTCTGGAGCGCGGTGGCAACAGCTGCATCCCCAGCAGACGTCGGTCGTCAAACCCGGAGCTTTAGTTGCCCCAATGGGCAAAGTACTTGTAGTGGAAGACGTCGTAACTGTCAAGTACGAGCTCCATGGTTTAGTGTGCATGCCAGTGTACCTGAGGTAAATAGCTGTCCGCATTGAAACACCCTAAGAGATCTCGAACAACAGTCAACCATCTCTATAAAACTCGGTCAGACCATCTCACTTTAGAACGACCGTATGAATAGTCTACTCAAACGTGTAAATCAATTCGAGGGAAAGTTTTTTTTTTTTTTACGGGAATTAGCCCACCGGGCACAGGTCAAACGACCCACAACGGAGCCTGGGGGGCGAAAAAAAAAAAGAATGGAAGGAAATTGAAAATATAGAAAAAAGGTTATACTGTATTAATCTACACCACGAAGATACCGGAAAATCAGCTTTTTAAAGTGAGACAGATTGTATGAGCAAGGAAACACAGAAGAAGGCAGAGCATTCCACAGTTTGGCTGTGTGAGGAAAGAAGGAGGTACTATGACGGGTTATTCTCGTGTGACCGACATCCACAGAGAAATGGTGGGCACCGCGGGCAAGACGTGTGTTACGAACCCACGGCCTTGCCGGCGGTACACAGGATGCTAAATCCACTGAACATTGCCCGTTAAAGTACCTGTAAAAGAGTGAGAGTGAAGCAACATTGCGGCGAAGAGAAAGGGGAGAGAGATTGTCGACTAAAGGAGGAGAGTTAATAAGACGAAATGCCTTTGATTCCACCCTATCTAATAGTTGGACAGAAGAAGAGCCACCCCAGATATGAGAGTGTAGCGTACTGTATGTGGCCAGACGCTCAACTACACTGCTAAGCTAGCTCACCTGCTGACTCACACTGCTAGGCAGCTCCCCAAGAACAACTACACATACTGTCTGTAGTCTGAGCCAATTGACCCACGTAAATCGAGGTATCACTGTATATATATATATATATATATATATATATATATATATATATATATATATATATATATATATAATATATATATATATATATATATATATAATATATATATATAATATATATATATATATATATATATATATATATATATATATATATAGACGCTTCTAAGGAAAGAAGAAATACGAAGTTCCCAAGCGCTTTAAATATAATTTCACATCTTCAGGGGGTGAGTACAGACTAAGGAGAAGTACAGAACAAGGTACATATATACAGAGAGGTGAGGTCAGGTTCCTGGTCAGGTATTAGGTAATGACCTACTAATATCAAAAAACACATGCATAGTCCATTGTGGTCAGAGTCCAGAGGGTGGTGACCCAACCTTCTCACCTGAGATTTAAATCATCTTAATTACAAAATTGTCCAGTTTGTACATACCATTACTCAAAATTCATGTTTTACCAGCGGTTTGTTTAATGGAACTAGATTCTATAATGTCTACTGTCAATTGAATTACAGGTAATATTGAGGCATTATCCTCAAATGAACAAACATATTAGCAGTTTACAGCTGTCCCTACTATATTTATGTTGTTTAAGTTTGAATTACAAAATCTTTACCTGTCTGGCCTAGAAGTAAAACTATATTACATTCCTTGCAAGGAACATATAAATGCAACCAATTGTGTTGTTGGGGGGAGTTCTTGATTAACATTTGTTTAACAGTGCATAGGATTTTAAATGCCGACGTTCGGGTTTTAGTTGTAAAAGGTAGGAAATTTTTGTGGAAATGATAATAAAGTTCTTTTGGTCATGGGTGGGCTTAGGATCAGTTCTGTAGAAGATTTCTTAGTAATGTTAAAGGCATTTGTCTATGAAAGATCTAAGTGCCAAGTTTGAGCAATATAGATATTTTATATTCCTCATCAATGAATTCAAGACTGCCACATTCATTGTTACTCATTTCTTTAATAAGGTATTGGTTTTAAATTTTATTTATTTATCATTTTTGACTAAATTGTGTTAAGAAAACATCCAGTCTCAACAAGCGATATATAGTTCATTATAAGGTTTATGCTAGCACTATGGTGGTTGTTAGTTCTAATTTGGGTAATATTGGTCAATAAAATATATAATCACTCTGTGATATGATTACCGGGGGAGTGAATCGATGAGTTTATAAAAAGCGATCACGTATACTGTGATATGTGGGGAAGGTTGGTAAAGTGTAAGCGTGCTGTATGTGGCCAGTTGTCAGCTCTTTACAGTTGTCTATTATCTCTTTGTATGGGCACACACTCGTCACGTACATGTAGATATCTCCCACTCCAAGAATGAGGTAGGATAAAACTCATCGCTTTCTGTATATATTGTTATGCAAGCGCCAGTGCTTAAAGATGACTGGAAGAACTGTGATGTTGCTGGTCCGTGCCCGAGTAGAATGGTCTCGATCAATCGATCGATGGGTAAATAAAATATGAAAAATCTTGATCAGGTCCGTAAGATTGGTGATGAGAAACTGGACTTGAAGAATAATAGTGGAACTTAAGAACAGGGTTGGTGGATAGTACAGAAGAAAAACAAAATTGGAAAATAGTAGTAGAATCTTTAAGTCTTGGGCTCAACCCAAATACTTCTGTTTTCTCATGTTTGTGT